>NC_139229.1:209888642-210165722 GCF_977018435.1 Lepisma saccharinum | reverse complement strand
TGAAACAAGACAGGAAATTTGTTACACTGATGAGTTAGAATTAATTACTGACAAGATTATTATTGATTACAGATATGTTTTCAGGTTTATTTTTTTGCATCGATTATGAAGTTGTTAGATAGAACATGTGGCAGATATTATTATGGTGATGGCAATGTTGCAGAGAGAAACAAGATTGTAACAAGAGAGCCTGAAAAATACAGAAACAAAACATCTCATACATCCAGATTGTTGCAGGTTGTCATATCTTATAGAGGTTTGTTCTGAATATAATTAAATTTATACTCAATGTCCCTATCTCTGACAGAGCTGTGCTGTGATGAGGTACAGGCTTCAGAGCAGATTTCAAACAAATATCTTGCCTCTTCCTGCATACAGACCTGAGCCTGGCTGAGCACTGATGTGAAGGGATTTGGAACTGCATGTAAAACAAGAAGGAAATTTGTTACACTGATGAGAAGAAAATTAAACTTGTTAGAATTGATTATTGAGAATTATTGATTATAGATATAAGTCCCTATCTCTGACAGAGCTGTGCTGTGATGAGGTACAGGCTTCAGAGCAGATTTCAAACAAATATCTTGCCTCTTCCTGCATACAGACCCGAGCCTGGCTGAGCACTGATGTGAAGGGATTTGGAAATGAGAAACAAGACAGGAAATTTGTTACACTGATGAGAAGAAAATTAAACTTGTTAGAATTGATTACTGACTTATTGATTACAGATATGTTTTCAATTAAATTTATACTCAATGTCCCTATCTCTGACAGAGTTATGCTGTGATGCTGTTATTAGGTACAGGCTTCAGAGCAGATTTCAAACAAATATCTTGCCTCTTCCTACATACAGACCCGAGCCTGGCTGAGCACTGATGGGTAGGGATTTGGAACTGCATGCAAAACAAGACAGGAAATTTGTTACACTGATGAGAAGAGCTACTGACAAGAAAAATTATTATTGATTACATATAAGTTGTTAGAGCATATAATCATAGAACATGTGGCAGGGCAATGAGATTGTAACAAGAGAGAACCTGAAAAATACAGAAACATAAAAACAATAAAACATCTCTTACATACAGATTGTTGCAGGTTGTCATATCTTATAGAGGTTTATACTCAATGTCCCTGTCTCTGACAGAGCTGTGCTGTGATGTTATTATTAGGTACAGGCTTCAGAAAATTATACCCAAGCAGATTTCAACTATGCCTGTTCCTGCATACAGACCCCCCGAGCCTGGCTGATATTTCTACAGCACTGATGGGCAGGGATGGAACTGCATGTGAAACAACACAGAGAAGAGCCTATTAAGAATTAAACTTGTTAGTGACTTATTGATTACAGATATGTTTTCAATTAAGTTTATACTCAATGTCCCTATCTCTGACAGAGCTGTGCTGTGATGAGGTACAGGCTTCAGAAAATTATACCCAAGCAGATTTCAAAATTTTATGTACCACTGCAGGTATCATGCCTCTTCCTGCACACAGACCCGAGCCTGGCTGATATTTCTACAGCACTGATGGGCAGGGATGGAACTGCATGTGAAACAAGACAGGAAATGTTTTACACTGACGAGGAGAAGTGCCTATTAAGAATTAAACTTGTTAGAATTGATTACTGACAATTATTGATTACAGATATGTTTTCATGCATCGATTATGAAGTTGTTAGCATAGAACATGTGGCAGATATTATTATAGTGATGGTGCAGAGAGAAACAAGATTGTAACAAGAGAGCCTGAAAAATAAAGAAATATAAAATCAATAAAACATCTCATACATCCAGATTTGTTGAAGGTTGTCATATCTTATAGAGGTTTTGTTCTGAATATAACTATATTTTATTGATTCCTTCTGTATGTTGTAATCTGAAAGCACCCTGTCATCCTCAAGCTGCTTGCATGCAAATATGAGCCTCTGTTGATCGGGAGGGATTCCCTCCTTATCCTGTATTTTCTGCTTTATAGCAGCAACAGTGTCCTCTGGATTTACCTCCAGGGTCACTGTCTTGCCTGTCAATGTTTTCACAAATATCTGCATTAATGGCTGCTTCTTTATCGGAGTTATGCTGTGATGTTATTATTAGGTACAGGCTTCAGAAAATTATACCCAAGCAAATTTCAACTATGCCTCTTCCTACATACAGACCCGAGCCTGGCTGATATTTGTACAGCACTGATGAGCAGGGATTTGGAACTACATGCAAAACAAGACAGGAGAAGAGCCTATTAAAAATTAAACTTGTTAGAATTGATTACTGTTATTGATTACAGATATGTTTTCAGGTTTAGATTATGAAGTTGTTAGCATAGAACATGTGGCAGATATTATTATAGTGGTGGCAATGTTGCAGAGAGAAACAAGATTGTAACAAGAGAGCCTGAAAAATACAGAAACATAAAATCAATAAAACATCTCATACATCCAGATTATTGCATGCAAATTTCAACTACAAATATCTTGCCTGTTCCTACACACAGACCCGAGCCTGGCTGATATTTCTACAGCACTGATGGGCAGGGATGGAACTGCATGTGAAACAAGACAGGAAATTTGTTACACTGATGAGGAGAAGAGCCTATTAAGAATTAAATTTGTTAGAATTGATTACAGATATGTTTTCATTGAAGTTGTTAGAGCATATAATCATAGAACATGTGGCAGATATTATTATAGTGAAGCAGAGAGAAACAAGATTGTAACAAGAGAGCCTGAAAAATATGTCCCTATCTCTGACAGAGCTATGCTGTGATGCTATTATTAGGTACAGGCTTCAGAAAATTATACCCAAGCAGATTTCAAACAAATATCTTGCCTCTTCCTACACATAAACCCGAGCCTGGCTGATATTTCTACAGCACTGATGGGCAGGGATTTGGAACTGCATGTAAAACAAGACAGGAAGAGCCTATTAAAAATTAAACTTGTTAGAATTGATTACTGACAAGTTATTGATTACAGATATGTTTTCAGGTTTATGTTGTTAGAGCATATAATCATAGAACATGTGGCAGATATTGTTATAGTGATGGCAATATTGCAGAGAGAAACAAGATTGTAACAAGAGAGCCTGAAAAATACAGAATCAATGAAACATCTCATACATCCAGATTGTTGCAGGTTGTGATATCTTATAGAGGTTTGTTCTGAATATTTTATTGATACTCAATGTCCCTATCTCTATCAGAGTTATGCTGTGATGCTATTATTAGGTACAGGCTTCAGAAAATTATACCCAAGCAGATTTCAAACAAATATCTTGCCTCTTCCTGCATACAGACCCGAGCCTGGCTGTGATAGGCAGGGATTTGGAACTGCATGTGAAACAAGACAGGAAATTTATTACACTGATAAGAAGATCCTATACAGCATATAATCATAGAACGTGTGGCAGATATTATTATAGTGATGGCAATAGAGAGAAACAAGATTGTAACAAGAGAGCCTGAAAAATAGAGAATCAATAAAACATCTCATACAACCAGATTGTTGCAGGTTGTCATATCTTATAGAGGTTTGTTCTGAATATTGATACTCAATGTCCCTATCTCTATCAGAGTTATGCTGTGATGCTATTATTAGGTACAGGATTCAGAAAATTATACCCAAGCAGATTTCAAACAAATATCTTGCCTCTTCCTGCATACAGACCCGAGCCTGGCTATGATGGGCAGGGATTTACACTTGCAGCAAATATTTATTTACCTTGATTGCTGTCTCTGCTGAAATAATCAGGGCTGCCTGCTGCGAGTTGATTCCCAACTGCCAGATTCCTGTGCCTGAAATCACACTGAGAGGCTGGACAAAACTCTCCCACAGTTGCATATGTCATGCAAATTTTTCTGCCCCAGTGCCTCAACAATACAATCATAAGTGCAATCTCTAAATTTTTGCCTTATAAAATACATGACAAGCTCATTCAAATATATATAGTTGGAATATGATACAAACTCTGGATTGAAATCTTCACCACTGTACAAATTCCCATTATCAGTTGTAACAAATTCAATCTTCTTATCTATAGATATTCTGTTAATAATTTTATTTGAATATGTATAATGTCTCCAATTTAAACTCTGAGATGCAATCATGGGCATCCTATACTCAAAACAATGCTCATAGCAATTGTTGAACCAATAATTGTCAAACAATTTCAACCTTAAATCATAATGGCACCTGTCTGTATAAAAATTAACAAACAATCCAACAATTCTCCTGAACCTGCTGTATACAAGCCTTTCAAACTTGGTGATAAAATTGAGATAGAGGCATTGGAATGGCCTGTCACTGGCAAGCACCCACTGCATTTCAGTTTCATTTTGCACTGTAAACAGGTCATACTCGGACAGGCCAAAGAATCTAAGCTTTAAATCATCAACAAGTGACTTAGATTTTATGTATTTTGAAATAAATCTTCTCTCAAAAAATCCTGTGTCAAGATTATCCATGCAATTAGATAGAATACACACTGCCTTCTATAAGTTAATTGCTTGCTGCTGCTGCTGCCTTGTATTCCTCAGAAACTGCTTATGTGCTCAGAACTTGTTGTACCTGTTAAACAAAAATAAATATTAGAATCTTGTTATGTTTTTTATATAAAATTTCTTGGGGTTCAAATCAAAATTCTATGCTTAATAAAAAAAATATCAGCTGGGTTCAGCAGTGTGTTTTGTTTATTTAGTGTGTGTGTGTGTGTGTATGTGTGTTAATATTTTTGGCTTTGGTATTTATATAAAATTTCTTGGGGTTCAAATCAAAACTCTATACTTAATAAACCTATGACAGGTTGTCAAAAATTCTGTATATTAAATCAAATAGATTTGTAATTCAATTTATATAAATTTGCAATATTTTTGTGTTTAAAAAAATATGAGCAGCACTGCAACAACACACCCTTACTCTTCAACAACTCTCACAATACTGGCTGATATGCAATGCAAAATCTCTTTATATAGCCTAAGCACAGACCGCATTGAAAGCATCTGAAACAATAAGCCAATCAGAATAAAACACATCATCACATTATGTCATAACCAACCAATCAGAAAACAACACATGTCTAATAATTTATTGCAAAACATGATGCAATATAAATAAACCAGAAATAGGCCACAAGTGGACCGGAAGTAGGCAAACCGGAAGTGGACCGGAAGTGGACCGGAAGTGGACCGGAAGTAAATATGTGTGGGTGTGGGTGGGTGTGGGTGTATGTGGGTAGCTCTTATGAGCATCTTGGCTTAGTTTTAGGTGTAGCGAAAAAAAAATATCAAGAGGGGCATATTTTTAACAAATTTATGGACAACAATCTCACAGAAGTGCCTTTTATAAGTGTAGGCAAATCAATCTGAGGGGGGTCATACTTTCACGGGAAATTCCCGAGGGCATTTTTACAAAAATCTTGGATTAGACAGGGTTCCACACTTGAGCAAAAAGCTCATATAGGCATGTTGAGCTTGTTTTAAGTGTAGGCAAATCTGCCTGAGGGGGAGGGGGTTCATACTTTATCGACCCAGTAATAGGTCAAATCATACTACTTGCTAATTAGTGAACATGTTCTACAGGTAGCTTGTATGAAAGAGTAAGGTTTCGCGTAAAATGCGGGAAAGGGTGCGTGGCAGACTGAAAGGAATCAATACGGGGGATGAAGCAGGGGTGCATAATGAACATCTGTGTGCGCGTTAAGATGTCAGAGGTCCCTGGTTCGAACCCCGGCCTGGAAATTTGTGTTCTTTGTGTTAGTTGCATATTTTATCACTTCGTACATCATCCGGAAACACTCATTTTCACATTCAACACACGTTTCGAAAAAATTACAGTCGATAGACAACATACTTTTATTACAGACAATGAATTAAGAAAAACTAGAAATTTTAGCATTCTGGCATGGACTTCCACGTTCTGGATTTTTGCCCACAGTGCTGTATTTCGCTGTTGCTTAGGCCGTAAAATATTACAACTAGCACAACATGGTTCGTCATCCAAATTCAGGTGCAATATGGCAAAGTACCGTGAATGATTTTTGTAACTTTCCCCCCGCAAATTTACTTTCGATTTACGAGTAGTTTCTTTGCTTCTCGAGATTTTATTTTATATTTTCCAACTTCAATATTGCGATAGAAAAATGAATCATTCCAGTATTTTCAGACTTTCTCATTATGCATTTCAGTGCAGTGCTTTATGCACACATAATTGGTTCCGGTTACACTGTAAAAGGTTGACTGGAGAAATTGGCGGTCTAAAACCGTCAATTTCCGCTGCCATCCTACCGTAGAAAGATGTTCAAATCTTTATATTTGTGATGCTCACAACTGCAGTTTAGTATAATCATTATCTATCTTTATGCATGATAAAATATTCAAATTTAAATAAATTATTGTGTCGTTTTTTGTAAATTAACAGACAGACTGTTAAATTGTGACAGTAATATAAACATTGGAGTAACTTCTAACTGTATTCTCTCTGTTATTTCTTACATGATATCGTTTTGAAGAGGATAAACAGCACTGAGGAGAGAACGTATCCCTGCTTGATCCCCAGTATTGATTCTTTAGAGCCTGTTACGCACTCTTTCCCGCATTTTACGCAAAACCTTACTCTTTCATAAGCTACTTGGCATAGACCTCCACGTTCCATAATTTATCCCTGGCGTCTGTCTCTTAACTGTGTCAAACCAAACGCCTTTTCGAAGTCCATGCAGCAGCAATACAGTTTTTCTCTTTCTACCCCTAGTTTATCTTGTATCATTGTCTGTAAAAAAAAGGATGTTATTTATCGTCTGCAAATTTTTCGAAATCCTTTTTGCAGAGGGGAATGTACATAAATAATTTCACACCATTTTTGCCATCGCCTGTATAAACTCTGGCAGTAAACCTTAGTCAGTATCGACAATAACGAGACTGCCCTGTTATTATTAGGATTGTCCTTCTCCCTCTCCCCTCCCCCGTAGATCGGGCAATTGATAGTGTCCGACCATTTCTCCGGATACAACCCTTTCCGATAGAACCCATTCATGATTTCCTTGTCCGCTTTCGTAATCTCCGGGGTTAAGCCTTTTGAGTGAGTTGATTGCTAGTGAATATTCATCGTCGGTTATGTCTTCACGAATTGACACGAAAGTGCCCAAGTAATTGTCCCAGTTCCCGAGTACATTTACTTCTCCATTCTTTGCTCCCATTATTCTCTTAAAGTGTTTTTCCTACGTTCCGCTTCCGTGTATTCTCCTTCTTAGGTTCTGGAGTAGCGTCCACAGCAGTGCTGTATTTCGCTGTTGTATGGCCTCCGTTATCTCATTAACCATTTCCCTCCCTTATACTGTAGCATATAGTTTGCGCTCTGTCACATACATCAATCTATAGTAAAACTTCGTTAATCCGGACCCCGATAAGCCGGACTTCGCTTAATCCGGACAGGCAAAACGAAGAAGAAAAAAGCAGAATGCAAGGTTTTAAATGTGGCTAGAAGTCAACAAGAGAACTTCGCAAAGAAAAGGCAGTCAACCACGGATGAAATTCTGTTTCCCGCAGACTTTGTACTGTACTGTATAGTGTATTTAGGCCTATGCCCTTTAAATACACCACAATAAACGTGTTTTGTTGCTATAAACGGAGTTTTAATACACTTTCTACTGTTCTTTTAGGTTATATCAGTTAATCCGGACTTTCGTTAAATCGGTCAACTTACCTCGCTACTGACTTTTTTTTTTTTTCAGTGCCCGGATCATTACTTTCTTCTGAATTTTGCATGTATCATTATGACATTCCCCTTTTGTGATTTCCTGGAGGCACATAGTGGTTCGGATCCCACTTTAAACTGTAGGTTCAGTCCCGATTAGCCTTACTGTGCATAAAGTGGACTTAAAAGAACAAATCAATCCAATCCAAACCCTTTTGTGATTTCCACCCATATCATGTCTGACCACTCTTTCCGTGCAGTGTCAATATATTTTTTGTGCTTCATGTACAGTCATCGGCAATAAAAGTGGGACACCTAGATCCTTAAATACTCGCTTAACTGCAAGGCATTATGTGTGTTTCCTAACTATACGGCGGTAGAAGTTGTTATTCAGAATTGGTAAAATTCACTTATTCACACATATAACGCATTGCAGTTAAGCGAGTATTTCAAGATCCAGGTGTCCCACTTTTATTGCCGATGACTGTACAATCTCCCCCGCCTCATCGAAATCGATTCGGTCAAGATATAAGAAAATATTCGCGAATCTTCATCCTTTGGAGCTACTTCGGAGCTAAAGCCACCTGTCGCTTCCTCCCCGCTCCTCTTACTCACATTCGATTTGAGAGTTGCTCTAAAGGGAGATGTGTGCTCTAAGTTCTTCTTCTTACATCCACGAGCCATTCTGTTATGTTGTGCGTTACGCTCGCCCCATTTTCTGTGACGTATGTGAAATTTCCCTTCCTGTCCCCGCAGCATCGTCCATTGAGTAAGACTCAGTTAAAAGCCTCCCCGAAGTCTCCGTTCGGCGTTCACATGTGAATATTTGCTCTGCCCGGTGTGATGGATCCAGTCATCAATCGCTCCCTCTTCTCCAGGATCAACACACCGTAATATGTCATACATCCCCTACAATTAGATCGCTTGCGTCCGGAACTTGTCCTCTATATTACTTGTGCAGAGACAGGTAAGTTATCATAAATGTTTTCGCAACACTTGTCGGTGTTAAGACTCCTGTTGGCTGGTTCTAACGCACACGACACACAATTTCAAGCCCTCCAGTGCAAAAATAATTTCCAGAAACAACTTACCATGCTTGGGGAGCCGCGGTGATCTAGTCGGTAGGACGTCTGACTGCCACGCGGGAGACCCGGGTTCGATTCCCGGGGTGAGCAATCTAAGGTCGGAATTCTTCCGGCCTTATCACTGCATAAAGCGGCTCCGGGGCTCACAGCATCAAATCAATGGGTACCTGGGGGCATCCCTGGGGAAGGGGGTAAAGGCGGTTGGAGCGTTGTGCTGATCACATGTATCACCTAAAACATGGCCTGGAGAATATGCTGGGCCAGTGGCGTACCAAGGGAGGGTTGGTGGGGTTATAACCCCCCTCCCTTTGCTCGGCCAAAGACGGGAAAAGATGGCAAAATGATGGCCGACTCCCAAAAAAAGTGTACGTAACTCCTCCCTTTTGAAAATCCTGGGCACGCCACTGTGCTGGGCCCTACCTCCACATCTCCTAAATGTGCCTTCATGGCACGGTGCTATATACCTTACCTTACCTATCATGTTTGGAGTCCAACAGCGTTATTTTCCACTCCCACTCTGCTTAAACTGTATTACAGTTACAGGGAAAAGTAATCGTTACTTTCGGCATCTTTACTTTAAAAGCTACTACATCGAATTTACATCAAGGCCTTATTATGTTTAATATGCAATCCTCACCCTTCCGAAAATCTAACCATTTGGCCAAGGAGCTTCCATCGCAATTCCCAAAATATACATGAAGGCGCCCGAAGTTAGTCACTGTGATGTCCCTTCTCTCCCTGCTAAGGGATAAATCTCCGTCTTCTTAACGGTTCTCTGGTCCAGGCTGACATGATAAATGCTTCCGGCGTAGGCAGGGAATCCCCGGATGGAAAAGGGATTCACCAGAAGCACGTGTAAACCAGATGACCAACTGCGAGGGAGTGCTGGATTATTGGAAGGGCGACATCTGATACGGAAGAGGAAGAAGGAAGAAAATGTTCACCCTCTCCTCTTTCCCCTCACCCTATAATGGCCGGATTGGTACAGGGTGTACATAAAAACCCTCCACATTCCTGTGATGAGAGCTTCCGTAAGTCCTAATGTCCACCACTGAGTATATTAATATTGTTTGTAAGTACATCAAGCAAACCCTCGGCGATAACTCTACGTTCGTATCGAAAATAATTTGAAATGTACACATTGTTACTGTTCTTTTCACCACGTGAGACTGTGAGATCGATCTATACGAAACCATTGATGAGAGCGATAGACTGCCACATTGTTCTGGATTAACTTTCAGTGGAGATCGTTGATTGGTTTGATTATTTTACGTCGCTTTTCGTCAACTTTTGTCTAATCGCGACGATGTGGATGAGAGATGATATGATGAAATTGGACACTCACAAAGAACGCCCATGCTCAGGCCGGGGTTCTTAAAAAAATCCCCCAAGCGGTAGTTTTCCCGTCATTCTCTTTCTGTTTTTCACATATGTACATTTTTATTCAATTGTCTGTTTTCTCATTGATTACAAAAACATACATTCATCTCTTAACCGGGATTCGAACCTGGTACACCTGGCGTCGTAGCGCTCTGTGCTAACACACGGCCACAGAGGTCGGTGATGTCGGGATCGTGAATCTATCACTAAACGAGAATAGTGCATGATTGACTACCTTACCAACAAATAAGCAGGACATCCTTGAAGAAGTCAGAATTCCACTTTAAAAAAAGAGACGGTGGAAGGAGATCAGAGTCTCTTGCAGACATCTGTTACGCAGCCAAAAAGGACCGTGCGTATCTGAAGGGACGGTATTAGCCCATGCTCGGCCGTCGGCTCATTAGCGGAGGCAGCACCTTGTTTGCCGGTGTGGATGTTAAAAAATTACCTTTATACTTCGTTCCCAGTTTAACCTGTCTCTCCAGAGGCTTCCTTGGTTCGTTTGATTGGCGATTCTCTCTTCCCCCACCTCCATTTCTATCTTTCACCAACCCTTCCTTTGTGCCGTGGTTTTTCTCCATTTATTTCGGAGGAAGGGGATTAATGAGGGGGGGAGCTTTCCTTCGCCGCTACTAATAATAGAACGTCTCATGCGACGCAGGGATCAAGGTTGCCAGTTGCTGTGTTTATTATTTATTTCTACAATAGTATTGTTTACCTCGGATGCGTGCTACTTTATACAGAGTGATGCAAAAATGATTAAACCATTTTCAATTAATACAGTTAGACCCTGTTATTGTATACTGAGACTGGAAGAATGTCTATCTCGTGAACAAAGAAGCCTAACTCGTTCTCGTTCGTCGTATATCCCGGCCATGCTATATCTCCCGGCCCCCATTTACAGCGGATATTTTGACAAAATCTTGTTTTCCTGCTGGCTGCTTCTGGGAGGAGGGATTCTAAGGTTGCCGCTTGTTGCCGAACTAGGGGAGGGGGAAACCGCAAGTTTCTTCGTAGGTAAACGTGGCAACAGCAGGTCACTGCAATAAAGGTGGTCACCGCGCCGGTTCTTAGCTCTATCGTCTTTAATAGGGAAAACCTAAGAAAAGCCGGACTTTAATATCTAAACTCTAAACTCCATCTCGCCTCCGTCTTGGCCTCAGGCCTGGATTTAGAGAGGGGTCTCCGCTGAGGAAACTTTGCTTTCAAAATCGCCAGAAAATAATAAAGAAAAATATTTGAAATGGAAAATTAATTTTAAAATGTAACTAATGATCTGCCATAACTGGTACAAAAACACAAATAAATGTGTATACAATGGATGTTCACGATGTTGATAAATAGGGAGCGGAAGTTCATGACCTAAATAATATAGATATAAGACCTATAGGATGTCCTAAGAAATGGGGAAAAATGACGTAAAAAATGCAAAAACATGACCATTAACTTTGTTAGTTTCAGGTTAAAATTTGAAATGAAAAGGAAATTAAACAAAATGCAATCTTGCTTTTTTAAAAAAAAGCCCAATTTTTACCACATGCATATTCAATTAACATATGCAACGAGGATTTCCAATGGAATCAACCGAATAATTAAAAAACAATTTAATGAAAAAGTCGTACCTATACACTGAATGTATTGGTGTAAAATCCCGCAACTTTGCCTGGTGATGTAGTGTGGAGTGTTCCTGTGGCACTGTAAAGAAAAAAGAAATTATATCGATCCACGTAAGACAATTTTTGTTTAGAAATTTAACAAATTGTATAAAAAATAGGGAAACCAAAATCAGGGACGCCTCCAGGGAAGGGTTCATAGTATTCCCCTCTCAGGAAAAAATACGTCGGGAAAGTAATTTTTAACTTGTTTGAAATATCTGAGTTTGCCCCAGAGTCACCTGGAAGTGACAAAATATGACGAAACAATACACCAAATATTGCGAAAGATGACGGGAAAATGCCGGAAATCGGAGAAAATTACCTAAAACCTGAAAATTGGCAAAAAAAAAAAAACAACAACTTTAAAATTACCTTTTTAGGGTTCTAGAAGAAGTGTAATATTGTGTACATTTAATGGGCATCGTGTGCGAGATGTCAGAAAAGAGATGACATTTCATCAACTTTCGCTCCCTATTGATAAACCAGGAACCTCCACATATAAATCAGCCCCTGTTTGGCTTCACTCATAAGGCAGTAGCTACCACTGTTGCCTTGTAATCAAAGAGTCCTGGGAACGATTTCCAGTGCACTCATATGCACAATGATATAAATTCCACTGTACTCTGTATACGGTCAGTCTGCTGTAGCGTTGAAAGAGTAAATTAAACTGAAAACAAAGTTTGTCCTTGTCTCGGAGGAACTCTAGAACTAATCACGGTCTAATCAAGTCTAGAAATACATATGTGCAAATGTTTGTTAGTACTTACTAAAACGAACAAACAAAATTAATTCAGCACATTAAGCACTACAGGTACAAATAACATGAACCAAGACAATTTTCGACACAGAGTAAACAGAAGGTGTCTCTAATAGAGCTTTTCCTGCTGAAAATATTTTTTTATATGCGTGTGCCACGACTCGCTACATGAACAGACTTCTTTTGTTTTCCGTCTCCTGACGCTTTTCAAATGAGTGATCCTATAGTACAGAAACAAACAAACAAGCCTACTTTTACCTGTGAACCCCATTTGTTAACTCAAGGTCATTTTAAAATTATACAAGTATTTTGGGATTTTAAATGTTCCAAATTGCCGAGCCGAAATTTTGGATTTTAGACAGAAAAGCTACTTTAAAATGACAACGTAACCGCCACGAAGACCTTTGAATATTAATATTCTAGCGAAAACTATATTCTCTAATAAAAGACTATTTTAAATATTCCAAATTGCCGAGCCGAAATTTTGGATTTTAGACAGAAAAGCTGATTTAAAATGACAACGCAACCGCCAGGAAGACCTTTGAATATTTCCATTCTAGCGAAAGCTATTTTCTCTAATAGAAGCCTATTTTGAATGTTCCAAATTGCCGAGCCGAAATTTTGGATTTTAGACAGAAAAGCTACTTTAAAATGACAACGTAACCGCCAGGAAGACCTTTGAATATTTCCATTCTAGCGAAAACTATTTTCTCTAATACAAGCCTATTTTGAATGAACAATGGAAATACGGAGAGACAAGTGTGGATAGGGTGAAACAGAAAGATTATTTAGGCATGGTGATGACGATGACGGGTAGGTGGGCAAGGCACGTACACAGGAATAAATGTAAAGCAATTTTTGCGTTAGAAAAAACAAGAAAAATAAAATACAAAGTACCAAATATTCCAATCAAAATTCTGGAGGGGGTCTACGAGGCCACAGTTAAGGCAACACTATTCTATGGCATTGGCATCGAACTATGGGTCTGGGAGGGAGGGGAAACCGTAAACGTCATACAGTCTAGATTCCTAAAACACGGGCTAGGAGTAGGGAGGGGTACGACAACATGTGGGGCACTTAGGGAAATGGGAAAATTAAGAGAGGAAGTGGATGCCAAAATGAGGAGCATTAAATACTGGGCAAAACTGATCACCATGGAGGGGGAAAATTTGAAGAAACTCTGTGTACAATCACAGATAAGGGGGGTAATGGGAGGCGATGGGTAACAAAAATAAAGACGGAGTTAGTAGTGTAATTGATGATATTATAAACCCGAGAAATGATGAACCCCCCTCAGGCCGATTTGGCTACACTTAAAACTTGCTCAACATGCCCATATGAGCTTTTTGCTCAAGTGTGGAACCCTGTCTAATCCAAGATTTTTGTAAAAATGCCCTCGGGAATTTCCCGTGAAATGATGAGCCCCCTCAGATTGATTTGTCCACACTTACAAAAGGCACTTCTGTCAGATTGTTGTCCATAAGCTTGTTAAAAATATGCCCCTCTTGATATTTTTTTTTGCCCACACCTAAAACTAAGCCAAACGTATTAACACACACACACACACACACACACATATTTACTTCCGGTCCACTTCCGGTCCACTTCCGGCCCACTTGTGGCCTATTTCTGGTTTATTTATATTGCATCATGTTTTGCAACAAATTATTAGACATGTGTTGTTTTCTGATTGGTTGGTTATGACATAAAGTGATGATGTGTTATATTCTGATTGGCCTATTGTTTCAGATGTTTTCAATGCGGTCTGTGCTTAGGCTATATAAAGAGATTTTGCATTGCATATCAGCCAGTATTGTGAGAGTTGTTGAAGAGTAAGGGTGTGTTGTTGCAGTGCTGCTCATATTTTTTAAACACAAAAATATTGCAAATTTATATAAATTGAATTACAAATCTATTTGATTTAATAGACAGAATTTTTGACAACCTGTCATAGGTTTATTAAGTATAGAGTTTTGATTTGAACCCCAAGAAATTTTATATAAATACCAAAGCCAAAAAATATTAACACACATACACACACACACACACTAAATATACAAAACACACTGCTGAACCCAACTGATATTTTTTATTAAGCATAGAGTTTTGATTTGAACCCCAAGAAATTTTATATAATAAACATAACAAAATTCTAATATTTATTTTTGTTTAACAGGTACAACAAGTTTTGAGCACATAAGCAGTTTCTGAGGAATACAAGGCAGCAGCAGCAGCAAGCAATTAACTTATAGAAGGCAGTGTGTATTCTATCTAATTGCATGGATAATCTTGACACAGGATTTTTTGAGAGAAGATTTATTTCAAAATACATAAAATCTAAGTCACTTGTTGATGATTTAAAGCTTAGATTCTTTGGCCTGTCCGAGTATGACCTGTTTACAGTGCAAAATGAAACTGAAATGCAGTGGGTGCTTGCCAGTGACAGGCCATTCCAATGCCTCTATCTCAATTTTATCACCAAGTTTGAAAGGCTTGTATACAGCAGGTTCAGGAGAATTGTTGGATTGTTTGTTAATTTTTATACAGACAGGTGCCATTATGATTTAAGGTTGAAATTGTTTGACAATTATTGGTTCAACAATTGCTATGAGCATTGTTTAGAGTATAGGATGCCCATGATTGCATCTCAGAGTTTAAATTGGAGACATTATACATATTCAAATAAAATTATTAACAGAATATCTATAGATAAGAAGATTGAATTTGTTACAACTGATAATGGGAATTTGTACAGTGGTGAAGATTTCAATCCAGAGTTTGTATCATATTCCAACTATATATATTTGAATGAGCTTGTCATGTATTTTATAAGGCAAAAATTTAGAGATTGCACTTATGATTGTATTGTTGAGGCACTGGGGCAGAAAAATTTGCATGACATATGCAACTGTGGGAGAGTTTTGTCCAGCCTCTCAGTGTGATTTCAGGCACAGGAATCTGGCAGTTGGGAATCAACTCGCAGCAGGCAGCCCTGATTATTTCAGCAGAGACAGCAATCAAGGTAAATAAATATTTGCTGCAAGTGTAAATCCCTGCCCATCATAGCCAGGCTCGGGTCTGTATGCAGGAAGAGGCAAGATATTTGTTTGAAATCTGCTTGGGTATAATTTTCTGAATCCTGTACCTAATAATAGCATCACAGCATAACTCTGATAGAGATAGGGACATTGAGTATCAATATTCAGAACAAACCTCTATAAGATATGACAACCTGCAACAATCTGGATGTATGAGATGTTTTATTGATTCTCTATTTTTCAGGCTCTCTTGTTACAATCTTGTTTCTCTCTATTGCCATCACTATAATAATATCTGCCACATGTTCTATGATTATATGCTGTATAGGATCTTCTCATCAGTGTAATAAATTTCCTGTCTTGTTTCACATGCAGTTCCAAATCCCTGCCCTTCCCAGCCAGGCTCGGGTCTGTATGCAGGAAGAGGCAAGATATTTGTTTGAAATCTGCTTGGGTATAATTTTCTGAAGCCTGTACCTAATAATAGCATCACAGCATAACTCTGATAGAGATAGGGACATTGAGTATCAATAAAATATTCAGAACAAACCTCTATAAGATATCACAACCTGCAACAATCTGGATGTATGAGATGTTTTATTGATTCTGTATTTTTCAGGCTCTCTTGTTACAATCTTGTTTCTCTCTGCAATATTGCTATCACTATAACAATATCTGCCACATGTTCTATGATTATATGTTCGAACAACATAAACCTGAAAACATATCTGTAATCAATAACAGTAATCAATTCTAACAAGTTTAATTTTTAATAGGCTATTCTCCTGTCTTGTTTTGCATGTAGTTCCAAATCCCTGCTCATCAGTGCTGTACAAATATCAGCCAGGCTCGGGTCTGTATGTAGGAAGAGGCATAGTTGAAATCTGCCTGGGTATAATTTTTTGAAGCCTGTACCTAATAATAACATCACAGCATAACTCTGATAAAGAAGCAGCCATTAATGCAGATATTTGTGAAAACATTGACAGGCAAGACAGTGACCCTGGAGGTAAATCAAGAGGACACTGTTGCTGCTATAAAGCAGAAAATACAGGATAAGGAGGGAATCCCTCCCGATCAACAGAGGCTCATATTTGCATGCAAGCAGCTTGAGGATGACAGGGTGCTTTCAGATTACAACGTACAGAAGGAATCGATAAAATATAGTTATATTCAGAACAAAACCTCTATAAGATATGACAACCTGCAACAATCTGGATGTATGAGATGTTTTATTGATTTTATATTTCTGTATTTTTCAGGCTCTCTTGTTACAATCTTGTTTCTCTCTGCACCATCACTATAATAATATCTGCCACATGTTCTATGCTAACAACTTCATAATCGATGCATGAAAACATATCTGTAATCAATAATTGTTAGTAATCAATTCTAACAAGTTTAATTCTTAATAGGCTCTTCTCCTCGTCAGTGTAAAAAATTTCCTGTCTTGTTTCATATGCAGCTCCATCCCTGCCCATCAGTGCTGTAGAAATATCAGCCAGGCTCGGGTCTGTGTGCAGGAAGAGGCATGATACCTGCAGTGGTACATAAAATTTTGAAATCTGCTTGGGTATAATTTTCTGAAGCCTGTACCTCATCACAGCACAGCTCTGTCAGAGATAGGGACATTGAGTATAAACTTAATTGAAAACATATCTGTAATCAATAAGTCACTAACAAGTTTAATTGTTAATAGGCTCTTCTCTGTGTTGTTTCACATGCAGTTCCATCCCTGCCCATCAGTGCTGTAGAAATATCAGCCAGGCTCGGGGGGTCTGTATGCAGGAACAGGCATAGTTGAAATCTGCTTGGGTATAATTTTCTGAAGCCTGTACCTAATAATAACATCACAGCACAGCTCTGTCAGAGACAGGGACATTGAGTATAAACCTCTATAAGATATGACAACCTGCAACAATCTGTATGTAAGAGATGTTTTATTGTTTTTATGTTTCTGTATTTTTCAGGTTCTCTTTTGTTACAATCTCATTGCCCTGAGTAGACCCAAATGGAGAGTTCACAAACCGAAAGTGAGGCTCGGTGAGGCTCGCCTTAATGGTTCGCTCTTGTAAGGCATAAGCCTCATTTTCTCGCAGTGTTGCCAACACCTTACTCGAAAAAAATCAGTTTTATTAATTGAGGTTCACCAAAACGTCAAAACCCTCACTTTCTCTCCACGTTCCGCACCTTATTTATTGCGCTGACACAGCGTGATGAGTAAATGTACTCTCTCATTCTTGAAGGATGAATGCATTTTATCGTAATTTTTTTCCAAGTCCCGGGGACCAAAATGTTTATATATCGTGACCTTTGTAAACCTCTCTCTCTTGGGGGGAGGGGGGAACGATGTGCCACACACGCGCGCGTATGCCTCTCATTATTTCCGTATTGTGACGCAAACCAAACAAATAATAATTGTTTTTTTTTTAGGATCCCTGGCCCCTATATAACCTCGCCAGGGGTGCGTGGTGCCCAACCAAAAAAAAGTTCTAACGGCTGCGGTTATAGATTACCACACCTCTGTAGAGTTTCACGTGTTTTTTTTTCTCAAAGGTCCTATGGGACACCTCTGTTTGTCAAAAATTCGAGATATTTGCAATTTAACGCAGGACTTGGAAAATATTTTCGGAAAATTTTTTGTTCCATGACGACCTATGTTTATTTTGGTATGGGAGGACAGAGGACACCGAGACTCGACCGACACACTAAACCCGACCTCTCTACGCGTACTCTACGTCACCAAAAAAAGGTTAAAGGTTCCAAATGACAATAGTTAGAGGCGTATTTTTGCATTTTTTTTCAAATATGAACACGTTAAAACTGAACTGAAAATAACATACCTGAAAATTCTATTCACAGTAGATTGAATTCTTGAGTTTTTGTATTCGCACTCAAGAAATTCTATATAAATAAAATACCTGAAAATTTGTATCGCTATATACTAGACTTTTTGATTTCTGTGATTTTGGAGAAAGCAATGGCATCCACCACCAGTTTCAATCGTAAAAATGATAAAACTGAATGTGTTACTTGCGAAAAATTAATATCTAAAACTAATATTAGCAAACACAGGGCAAGATGTAGCGAAACAGCTTCGAGAATTAATCGTTCGTTACCTTCTAAGCCTTGTCCTCGATGCGGAAAGATGATCAGCATTACAAATTTAAGTAAACACCTCAAAATTTGCAAACCATCGACCGGACAAGCATCGAAAAGGAAAATCGATAATTCAGAAACGGAAGCTTCCACTTCCAAGCAAATTAAATTATCCAATGAACGCAAACCAATTAGATCTGCATTCAACGACCAACTCCAGGATTTTTCAATTAAGTCAGAAGCAGGCCGTGACATCCTTAGTTTCTTGCATGAAACGAAAACATCTGTACTAAATATTTTAAAAGATAAACTTGAAAACAACTCTATAAAAGTATACGTTGTTCTGTTTTCTGAATACGAGAAAGTTGATGGCACAACGGGTATTTTTCATCATCGTACAAAAAAACAGACTCTTTATTTGGCGGACGTCGAAAATTTAGACAACTTCTATTATAAAGTTACCAACGAGCTGGTTAAGAAACATGACGATTTCGAGGCTAAAGGGTCGGGATGGTCTCTGTGTGGAAGTCCTCACACGTTAACCGTTTACGTGAACCGATTCTCGCCTCTTCGCGCTTCCAGCTACGTTCCTCTTCCACCGAACATTCAACACAAGAGGGCTGTGTTAAATATACAGAACAGCGATAACAAGTGTTTCCTTTGGTGTGTGTTGGCAGAACTTCATCCGATTCATTGGTCAAATCATCCAGAACGGGTTTATCATTACAAGCAATACGAGTCCGAGTTTGAAAGTGTAATGTCTGGCATCGAATACCCGGTGACATTGTCGGATATAACAAAGTTCGAAAATCGTGCAGGAAAACGCATCGCTATTAATGTATATTCCTTCACGTCAGATAAATATCTCGTGCATCCCGTTAGGATAAGCGATATCGACGATGACGATGCTTGTGTAATAAATCTCCTTCTCATTTCCAACGAGGATGTCTATCATTACACGCTAATTCGTTCAATGTCTCGATTACTAGGAAGCCAAACAACCAAGCATGAACATTGCATCGAAGTTTGCCCGAGATGCCTAACCACGTTCGACGATCGTGACCGACGTGATCATCAAAATCTTCATAGTCGTCAAATTGCTATCGAGAAACTTGCCGAACATAAAATTTCTTGCGGCAACAACAGACCGGCTAGAATGTTGATGCCCGAAACGAACGAAGTCGAAGAATTCAAAATGCACAAGGCATTGTTGGAACATCCCGCAATCATCGTCGCAGATTTCGAGGCGTTCCTCAAACCACTCTCCTACTGCGAACCGGATCCCGAAATTTCCTCCACAACGCCGTACCAGCTTCATCAACCTAATAGTTTCGGCTATGTTGTTGTGTGACGTGATAAAATAAATGAAGCATATATATACCGCGGGCCAAATGTAATCGAACACTTCCTGGAAAAAATGGTGGAGGAGGTTGAGGTAATTGGTAGCGTACTGCTTACATCAAAACCGATGGCACCTTTAACTGAAAATGAACTTCAAAATTACAATTCCACTGAGGTGTGTCCGGTATGTGATCAAAGTTTCACTGATGAGAACAAAAAAATATTCCACCACGATCATTTCAGCGGAAACTACGTAGGTGGAATTTGCAACACGTGCAATCTTAAAATCCAGAAACCTAAATTCATCCCCATATTCTTTCACAACGGAAGCGGATATGATTTTCACCACCTGGTGAGACATCTTGGCTACGATCCGAAACGTATAGGTGTCTTGGCCGAGAATGAAGAACGCTACATTAGTCTCAACAAGCAAGTGTCGATTCCGGGAACGAAAAATACCATCGAGATGCGCTTCCTGGATTCGTATAGATTTCTCTCTGCAAGTCTGGATGCTTTAGCGAACAAACTCATCGACGATCAATTTAAAATAACTAGAGCTAGTTTTCTCAACGTAGACATAGAACTCGTTAGACGTAAAGGGGTTTATCCTTACGAATACGTTAGTGATGGTTCTAAATTTAACGACGACGCTCTCCCACCTCCAAGAGAATTTTACAGCAGACTCAGAGAGAAAGGAATCACGGACGAAGAATACCAACACGCGCAACTCATGTGGGAGAAATTAGAATGTAGGACACTCGGAGACTACCACGACGCATACTTAAAATTAGACGTGACGATACTCGCGGATGTTTTTCAAGCGTTCAGGAAAACGGCAACGAATATTTATAAATTAGATCCAGCGTATTTCTACAGTCTACCGGGATTAGCGTGGTCGGCAATGTTATTCCAGACAAAGGTCAAGCTGGAACTGATATCGGACGTTGACATGTTGCTATTTATCGAAAGAGGGATACGAGGTGGAATGGTGCAATGCGTACAGAGACATGCAAAAGCTAATAACGTACACATGAAAGAAGATTACGATTCAAATCGAGCATCGAATTACATCTTCTACGCCGACGTTAATAATCTCTACGGACATGCCATGGTTCAGAAACTTCCTTACGGGGGATTCGAATGGTTAGATCCCACTTCGATAGACATTATTCATTTCGACGATAGCGAGTGTGGTTTCTTCGCAGAGGTAGATCTCCAATTCTCCGACCACCTGCACGACACGTTTTCGGATTTGCCTCCGACTCCCGAAATCAAATGTCCACCCGACTCGGTTCAAGACAAGCTATTGTTAACATTGGACCCTAAACAGAGATACGTCGTCCACTACAAGAATCTCCGGTTTTTGATTGGGAAGGGTGTTCAGATAGTAAATGTTAGAAGAATACTAAAGTTTAAACATTCCACGTGGTTAAGATCTTACATAGAAACTAACACACAACATAGAACAGCTGCCACTTCCGATTTAGACAAGGACTTCTTTAAATTAATGAACAATGCGGTGTACGGAAAGACCATGGAGAATGTTAGAAAGCACGTAGACGTGAAATTAATTTCCGATAAGAATAAATGTCGGAAGTGGATAGCCGATCCTAGATTCAAGTCGAGAAAAATTTACAACGAGAATTTGGCACTTTTCAATCTAGATATAAAATTGATGAAATTCAGAAAACCAATTTACGTTGGCGCAACGGTTCTCGACTTGTCGAAACTTTACATGTTCGAATTTCATTATGACGTGATGAAACCCTTCTACAATGATAAAATATCACTTTTGTACACGGACACCGACAGCTTCATTTACAGCATACAAACACCTAACCTATACGAAGACATAAAAAATCCTTCCATGCTTGAGTATTTCGATACTTCTGCGTATCCTCAACCCAACAGATTTGGAATTCCATCTCGTAACAAAAAAGTCCTAGGTAAACTGAAAGATGAATGTAACGGTGATATTATTGTCGAGTTCGCGGGTTTGCGTTCGAAGATGTATGCCATGAGAACAGAGAGTAGCGTCACGAAGAAAGCAAAAGGTGTGGGCAAAAATACGGTGGAGAACAAACTCACCTTCCACGATTACATCGATTGCCTTTACTCGCAATCGACGATACTAAGTATAGAACAAAGAATCCAAAGTGTAGACCACGTGATTACAACAAACAAAGTTAGGAAAGTAGCATTAGATCCGCATGACGATAAAAGATGTATTTTGTCTTGTGGAATCCACACGTTGCCTTGGGGACACTATCGTTTAGAAATTAGTAAAAATTGTAGGCAATGCAATTGAAAAAAAATAAACTTAATAACTATAACTAAAATAAAAAAATCTTTAACTGTCTCAAATTATCACATACACAATAAAGAACTAGGAAGGACAATGAATCTCTTTGGTTTCCGAAAGCAAACAATGGAGACTGTACAGCGCAAGGCAGATCATGAATTTCTACCTTCCATGTTATCTAAACTCAACGGCCTGTTGATCAATCAATTTTCGGAACGCTGCTCTTCTTGCTGGAACAGTGACGATTTCGGATTCGCGACGATCGACATGACGAGGAAACCCAACGACGGAAAATACAGAAACAAAATCAACGACTTTTTAAACGTTGCAACGTTGTGAGAACGTGTCCGAAAATTGATTGATCAACAGGCCGTTGAGTTTAGATAACATGGAAGGTAGAAATTCATGATCTGCCTTGCGCTGTAGAGTCTCCATTGTTTGCTTTCGGAAACCAAAGAGATTCATTGTCCTTCCTAGTTCTTTATTGTGTATGTGATAATTTGAGACAGTTAAAGATTTTTTTATTTTAGTTATAGTTATTAAGTTTATTTTTTTTCAATTGCATTGCCTACAATTTTTACTAATTTCTAAACGATAGTGTCCCCAAGGCAACGTGTGGATTCCACAAGACAAAATACATCTTTTATCGTCATGCGGATCTAATGCTACTTTCCTAACTTTGTTTGTTGTAATCACGTGGTCTACACTTTGGATTCTTTGTTCTATACTTAGTATCGTCGATTGCGAGTAAAGGCAATCGATGTAATCGTGGAAGGTGAGTTTGTTCTCCACCGTATTTTTGCCCACACCTTTTGCTTTCTTCGTGACGCTACTCTCTGTTCTCATGGCATACATCTTCGAACGCAAACCCGCGAACTCGACAATAATATCACCGTTACATTCATCTTTCAGTTTACCTAGGACTTTTTTGTTACGAGATGGAATTCCAAATCTGTTGGGTTGAGGATACGCAGAAGTATCGAAATACTCAAGCATGGAAGGATTTTTTATGTCTTCGTATAGGTTAGGTGTTTGTATGCTGTAAATGAAGCTGTCGGTGTCCGTGTACAAAAGTGATATTTTATCATTGTAGAAGGGTTTCATCACGTCATAATGAAATTCGAACATGTAAAGTTTCGACAAGTCGAGAACCGTTGCGCCAACGTAAATTGGTTTTCTGAATTTCATCAATTTTATATCTAGATTGAAAAGTGCCAAATTCTCGTTGTAAATTTTTCTCGACTTGAATCTAGGATCGGCTATCCACTTCCGACATTTATTCTTATCGGAAATTAATTTCACGTCTACGTGCTTTCTAACATTCTCCATGGTCTTTCCGTACACCGCATTGTTCATTAATTTAAAGAAGTCCTTGTCTAAATCGGAAGTGGCAGCTGTTCTATGTTGTGTGTTAGTTTCTATGTAAGATCTTAACCACGTGGAATGTTTAAACTTTAGTATTCTTCTAACATTTACTATCTGAACACCCTTCCCAATCAAAAACCGGAGATTCTTGTAGTGGACGACGTATCTCTGTTTAGGGTCCAATGTTAACAATAGCTTGTCTTGAACCGAGTCGGGTGGACATTTGATTTCGGGAGTCGGAGGCAAATCCGAAAACGTGTCGTGCAGGTGGTCGGAGAATTGGAGATCTACCTCTGCGAAGAAACCACACTCGCTATCGTCGAAATGAATAATGTCTATCGAAGTGGGATCTAACCATTCGAATCCCCCGTAAGGAAGTTTCTGAACCATGGCATGTCCGTAGAGATTATTAACGTCGGCGTAGAAGATGTAATTCGATGCTCGATTTGAATCGTAATCTTCTTTCATGTGTACGTTATTAGCTTTTGCATGTCTCTGTACGCATTGCACCATTCCACCTCGTATCCCTCTTTCGATAAATAGCAACATGTCAACGTCCGATATCAGTTCCAGCTTGACCTTTGTCTGGAATAACATTGCCGACCACGCTAATCCCGGTAGACTGTAGAAATACGCTGGATCTAATTTATAAATATTCGTTGCCGTTTTCCTGAACGCTTGAAAAACATCCGCGAGTATCGTCACGTCTAATTTTAAGTATGCGTCGTGGTAGTCTCCGAGTGTCCTACATTCTAATTTCTCCCACATGAGTTGCGCGTGTTGGTATTCTTCGTCCGTGATTCCTTTCTCTCTGAGTCTGCTGTAAAATTCTCTTGGAGGTGGGAGAGCGTCGTCGTTAAATTTAGAACCATCACTAACGTATTCGTAAGGATAAACCCCTTTACGTCTAACGAGTTCTATGTCTACGTTGGGAAAACTAGCTCTAGTTATTTTAAATTGATCGTCGGTGAGTTTGTTCGCTAAAGCATCCAGACTTGCAGAGAGAAATCTATACGAATCCAGGAAGCGCATCTCGATGGTATTTTTCGTTCCCGGAATCGACACTTGCTTGTTGAGACTAATGTAGCGTTCTTCATTCTCGGCCAAGACACCTATACGTTTCGGATCGTAGCCAAGATGTCTCACCAGGTGGTGAAAATCATATCCGCTTCCGTTGTGAAAGAATATGGGGATGAATTTAGGTTTCTGGATTTTAAGATTGCACGTGTTGCAAATTCCACCTACGTAGTTTCCGCTGAAATGATCGTGGTGGAATATTTTTTTGTTCTCATCAGTGAAACTTTGATCACATACCGGACACACCTCAGTGGAATTGTAATTTTGAAGTTCATTTTCAGTTAAAGGTGCCATCGGTTTTGATGTAAGCAGTACGCTACCAATTACCTCAACCTCCTCCACCATTTTTTCCAGGAAGTTTTCGATTACATTTGGCCCGCGGTATATATATGCTTCATTTATTTTATCACGTCGCACAACAACATAGCCGAAACTATTAGGTTGATGAAGCTGGTACGGCGTTGTGGAGGAAATTTCGGGATCCGGTTCGCAGTAGGAGAGTGGTTTGAGGAACGCCTCGAAATCTGCGACGATGATTGCGGGATGTTCCAACAATGCCTTGTGCATTTTGAATTCTTCGACTTCGTTCGTTTCGGGCATCAACATTCTAGCCGGTCTGTTGTTGCCGCAAGAAATTTTATGTTCGGCAAGTTTCTCGATAGCAATTTGACGACTATGAAGATTTTGATGATCACGTCGGTCACGATCGTCGAACGTGGTTAGGCATCTCGGGCAAACTTCGATGCAATGTTCATGCTTGGTTGTTTGGCTTCCTAGTAATCGAGACATTGAACGAATTAGCGTGTAATGATAGACATCCTCGTTGGAAATGAGAAGGAGATTTATTACACAAGCATCGTCATCGTCGATATCGCTTATCCTGACGGGATGCACGAGATATTTATCTGACGTGAAGGAATATACATTAATAGCGATGCGTTTTCCTGCACGATTTTCGAACTTTGTTATATCCGACAATGTCACCGGGTATTCGATGCCAGACATTACACTTTCAAACTCGGACTCGTATTGCTTGTAATGATACCCGTTCTGGATGATTTGACCAATGAATCGGATGAAGTTCTGCCAACACACACCAAAGGAAACACTTGTTATCGCTGTTCTGTATATTTAACACAGCCCTCTTGTGTTGAATGTTCGGTGGAAGAGGGACGTAGCTGGAAGCGCGAAGAGGCGAGAATCGGTTCACGTAAACGGTTAACGTGTGAGGACTTCCACACAGAGACCATCCCGACCCTTTAGCCTCGAAATCGTCATGTTTCTTAACCAGCTCGTTGGTAACTTTATAATAGAAGTTGTCTAAATTTTCGACGTCCGCCAAATAAAGAGTCTGTTTTTTTGTACGATGATAAAAAATACCCGTTGTGCCATCAACTTTCTCGTATTCAGAAAACAGAACAACGTATACTTTTATAGAGTTGTTTTCAAGTTTATCTTTTAAAATATTTAGTACAGATGTTTTCGTTTCATGCAAGAAACTAAGGATGTCACGGCCTGCTTCTGACTTAATTGAAAAATCCTGGAGTTGGTCGTTGAATGCAGATCTAATTGGTTTGCGTTCATTGGATAATTTAATTTGCTTGGAAGTGGAAGCTTCCGTTTCTGAATTATCGATTTTCCTTTTCGATGCTTGTCCGGTCGATGGTTTGCAAATTTTGAGGTGTTTACTTAAATTTGTAATGCTGATCATCTTTCCGCATCGAGCACAAGGCTTAGAAGGTAACGAACGATTAATTCTCGAAGCTGTTTCGCTACATCTTGCCCTGTGTTTGCTAATATTAGTTTTAGATATTAATTTTTCGCAAGTAACACATTCAGTTTTATCATTTTTACGATTGAAACTGGTGGTGGATGCCATTGCTTTCTCCAAAATCACAGAAATCAAAAAGTCTAGTATATAGCGATACAAATTTTCAGGTATGTTATTTATATAGAATTTCTTGAGTGCGAATACAAAAAACTCAAGAATTCAATCTACTGTGAATAGAATTTTCAGGTATGTTATTTTCAGTTCAGTTTTAACGTGTTCATATTTGAAAAAAAATGCAAAAATACGCCTTGGATATTTCAACCAATCCACTTTACTAGATTGGAGAAACTCTAACTATTGTCATTTGGAACCTTTAACCTTTTTTTGGTGACGTAGAGTACGCGTAGAGAGGTCGGGTTTAGTGTGTCCGTCGAGTCTCGGTGTCCTCTGTCCTCCCATACCAAAATAAACATAGGTCGTCATGGAACAAAAAAAAATATTCCGAAAATTTTCTAAGTCCAGCGTTAAAAAAATCTTAAATTGCAAATATCTCAAAAATGGTAAGAGTTATCGAAAAAATATATCGAAAAACACCCCCATACGGCATCGTTAGATGCCCCCTGTCGATTTTGGAGGTGTAGAATACGTGTACCAAGTTTTGGTGGTCCTGGGGTCAAGGGTTAAGAAGTTAGCCCACCCTCCTCCAAAAACTTTGATCACTCGTAACTTTTGAACGAATAGTCGTAGAGAGGTCGGGTTTAGTGTGTCGGTCGAGTCTCGGTGTCCTCTGTCCTCCCATACCAAAATAAACATAGGTCGTCATGGAACCAAAAAATTTCCGAAAATATTTTCCAAGTCCTGCGTTAAATTGCAAATATCTCGAATTTTTGACAAACAGAGGTGTCCCATAGGACCTTTGAGAAAAAAAAAACACGTGAAACTCTACAGAGGTGTGGTAATCTATAACCGCAGCCGTTAGAACTTATTTT
Source organism: Lepisma saccharinum (assembly GCF_977018435.1). Classification (NCBI taxonomy): domain Eukaryota; kingdom Metazoa; phylum Arthropoda; class Insecta; order Zygentoma; family Lepismatidae; genus Lepisma; species Lepisma saccharinum. The sequence goes on along the minus strand of NC_139229.1, from coordinate 210,138,188 downwards.
GGTTGGGCACCACGCACCCCTGGCGAGGTTATATAGGGGCCAGGGATCCTAAAAAAACAACAATTATTATTTGTTTGGTTTGCGTCACAATACGGAAATAATGAGAGGCATACGCGCGCGTGTGTGGCACATCGTTCCCCCCTCCCCCCAAGAGAGAGAGGTTTACAAAGGTCACGATATATAAACATTTTGGTCCCCGGGACTTGGAAAAAAATTACGATAAAATGCATTCATCCTTCAAGGATGAGAGAGTACATTTACTCATCACGCTGTGTCAGCGCAATAAATAAGGCGCGGAACGTGGAGAGAAACCTTGGTGATTTTTTTCGAGTAAGGTGTTGGCAACACTGCGAGAAAATGAGGCTTATGCCTTACAAGAGCGAACCATTAAGGCGAGCCTCACCGAGCCTCACTTTCGGTTTGTGAACTCTCCATTTGGGTCTACTGCCCTGCCACATGTTCTATGATTATATGCTCTAACAACTTATCTGTAATCAATAATAATTTTTCTTGTCAGTAGCTCTTCTCATCAGTGTAACAAATTTCCTGTCTTGTTTTGCATGCAGTTCCAAATCCCTACCCATCAGTGCTCAGCCAGGCTCGGGTCTGTATGTAGGAAGAGGCAAGATATTTGTTTGAAATCTGCTCTGAAGCCTGTACCTAATAACAGCATCACAGCATAACTCTGTCAGATTTGGGACATTGAGTATAAATTTAATTGAAAACATATCTGTAATCAATAAGTCAGTAATCAATTCTAACAAGTTTAATTTTCTTCTCATCAGTGTAACAAATTTCCTGTCTTGTTTCTCATTTCCAAATCCCTTCACATCAGTGCTCAGCCAGGCTCGGGTCTGTATGCAGGAAGAGGCAAGATATTTGTTTGAAATCTGCTCTGAAGCCTGTACCTCATCACAGCACAGCTCTGTCAGAGATAGGGACTTATATCTATAATCAATAATTCTCAATAATCAATTCTAACAAGTTTAATTTTTTTCTCATCAGTGTAACAAATTTCCTTCTTGCTTTACATGAAATTCCAAATCCCTTCACATCAGTGCTCAGCCAGGCTCGGGTCTGTATGCGGGAAGAAGCAAGATATTTGTTTGAAATCTACTCTGAAGCCTGTACCTCATCACAGCACAGCTCTGTCAGAGATAGGGACATTGAGTATAAATTTAATTATATTCAGAACAAACCTCTATAAGATATGACAACCTGCAACAATCTGGATGTATGAGATGTTTTGTTTTTGTATTTTTCAGGCTCTCTTGTTACAATCTTGTTTCTCTCTGCAACATTGCCATCACCATAATAATATCTGCCACATGTTCTATCTAACAACTTCATAATCGATGCAAAAAAATAAACCTGAAAACATATCTGTAATCAATAATAATCTTGTCAGTAATTAATTCTAACTCATCAGTGTAACAAATTTCCTGTCTTGTTTCACATTTCCAAATCCCTGCCCATCAGTGCTGTAGAAATATCAGCCAGGCTCGGGTCTGTGTGCAGGAAGAGGCAAGATATTTGTTTGTAATCTGCTTGGGTATAATTTTCTGAAGCCCGTACCTAATAATAGCATCACAGCATAGCTCTGATAGAGAAGCAGACATTATAAATATACATATAATGCAGATATTTGTGAAAACATTGACAGCCAAGACAGTGACCCTGGAGGTAAATCCAGAAGACACTGTTGCTGCTTTATAGCTGCTGCTGATAATCTGATTCAACATACGTTGAAACGTTTATATAGGAACAATGGTGGAAAATATCATGGTCATGTTGAGCTTGTTTTAAGTGTAGCCAAATCTGCCTGAGGGGGGCTCATCATTTATCGACCCAGTAATATTGTATTTTATACTACTGGAATTATACACTATAGGGCTAGGATGGGTGTGGGAAGAGGGAATAGAGGGGTGAATTGATATGCAGATGCTAGGGGCCATACGTGCCAGACTGGAAGATATTACCAAACAGAAAATTTTGGCAGAAAGCGACGCAAAAATATCGTTAACATCGGCGAAAATAGTGGATACGGATCGAGAATGGGGAAGGAGGAACTACGTGGGTTTCTGTGGGGCAAAGGAAAGGTCAGGATTGGCCTGGTTCAGACTGGGGGATGGGCACAATTTAGACTTAAACGGGAGGACGGGAGCGTATAATGCCCGTTATGCGGCGAAGACGAGACGAAATTTCACATTCTCCTCCAGTGCAAAGAAACAGGGGAGGCAAGACAAAAATATATCAGGGAAATGAATGAAGATAACATTGAGAATATAATGAAAATCGTTATTAGGAGGGAGAGACCGAGAGGGGGGGGGAGGCGCAAATAAGGAATCTGGAAACTTTCCTACATTACGCCTGGGTAAAGAGAGCAAAGAAGCTCAGTGGGGATAGTGAACATGTGTGAAAGGGGGGAGGGGTACTAAATAAATAAATTAATATATAAATTTGAGAAAATTTAGGAACCTCTCAGGTAACAGTGCAAGTATAGGGAAAGATTTGAAATTAAATAGTGTTTGTGAACTCCCAAGCAGTGGTGAAGGTGGAAGCAGACTAAAAAGGAGGAAGGGTGTAGGGAAAGTGCACGAAATTTTTTTAACTTGTATGGTATGTATAGCTGTAAAGGCTCATACTGGAAATAAATTCTATTCTATTCTATGTTCCAAATTGCCGAGCCAAAATTTTGGATTTTAGACAGAAAAGCTACTTTAAAATGGCAACGTAACCGCCAGGAAGACCTTTGAATATTTCTATTCTAGCGAAAACTATTTTCTCTAATAAAAGACTATTCTAAATATTCCAAATTGCCGAGCCGAAATTTTGGATTTTAAACCGAAAAGCTGCTTTAAACTGACAACGTAACCGCCAGGAAGACCTTTGAATATTTCCATTCTAGTGAAAACTATTTTCTCTAATACAAGCCTATTTTGAATGTTCCAAATTGCCGAGCCGAAATTTTGGATTTTAAACCGAAAAGCTGCTTTAAACTGACAACGTAACCGCCAGGAAGACCTTTGAATATTTTAATTCTAGCGAAAACTATTTTCTCTAATACAAGCCTATTTTGAATGTTCCAAATTGCCGAGCCGAAATTTTGGATTTTAGACAGAAAAGCTGCTTTAAAATGAGAACGTAACCGCCAGCAAGACCTTTGAATATTTCTATTCTAGCGAAAACAATTTTCTCTAATAAAAGACTATTCTAAATATTCCAAATTGCCGAGCCGAAATTTTGGATTTTAGACAGAAAAGCTACTTTAAAATGACAACGTAACCGCCAGGAAGACCTTTGAATATTTTCATTCTAGCGAAAACAATTTTCTCTAATAAAAGACTATTCTAAATATTCCAATTGCGGAGCCGAAATTTTGGATTTTAGACAGAAAAGCTACTTTAAAATGACAACGTAACCGCCAGGAAGACCTTTGAATATTTTCATTCTAGCGAAAACAATTTTCTCTAATAAAAGACTATTCTAAATATTCCAAATTGCCGAGCCGAAATTTTGGATTTTAGACAGAAAAGCTAGTTTAAAATGACAACGTAACCGCCAGGAAGACCTTTGAATATTTCTATTCTAGCGAGAACTATTTTCTCTAATACAAGCCTATTTTGAATGTTCCAAATTGCCGAGCCGAAATTTTGGATTTTAGACAGAAAAGCTGCTTTAAAATGAGAACGTAACCGCCAGCAAGACCTTTGAATATTTCTATTCTAGCGAAAACAATTTTCTCTAATAAAAGACTATTCTAAATATTCCAAATTGCCGAGCCGAAATTTTGGATTTTAGACAGAAAAGCTAGTTTAAAATGACAACGTAACCGCCAGGAAGACCTTTGAATATTGCTATTCTAGCGAGAACTATTTTCTCTAATACAAGCCTATTTTGAATGTTCCAAATTGCCGAGCCAAAATTTTGGATTTTAGACAGAAAGGCTACTTTAAAATGACCCTGTAACCGCCAGGAAGACCTTTGAATATTTCTATTCTAGCGGAAACAATTTTCTCTAATACAATACTATTTTAAATGTTCCAAATTGCGGAGCCGAAATTTTTTATTTTAGACAGAAAAGCTACTTTACAATAACCCTGTAACCGCCAGGAAGACCTTTGAATATTTCCATTCTAGCGAAAACAATTTTCTCTAATACAAGATTATTTTAAATGTTCCAAATTGTCGAGCCGAAATTTTGGATTTTAGACAGAGTAGCTGCTTTAAAATGACAACGTAACCGCCAGGAAAACCTTTGAATATTTCCATTCTAGCGAAAACTATTTTCTCTAATACAAGACTATTTGCGGAGCTATGGATGACCTTATCATGAACAGAACGATTTTATTCTGATTACTGGGAACAATTTTCTTTCTGTGCCCCTCTAATTATATATGGAAAAATTGATAATTGGTTAAACAGAGTTAAAAAGTCTGTTTGTTTACTGAGGTCAGGCAATTTTTAGTGACGAATCGTGAAGCCGTCGATCTCCGTGAACATGTGGGTGAACTCAGTGATTCAAAGATGCGGGGCGTATGTCCCTCAAAACTACATTTCTTGTATTGGGATGTTTTCCACGAAGATATTGCTATCTTCAAGAATGAGCAATGGAAGTTTTTTCACCAATACGTCTTGTCTATTGGAAACGGGTACATGGAAAGTAGAGTGCAAGAATGCTTGTTGATTACTGTTGTATGCTCAAGAGAAATATTCGAGATGCCAAATACAGAAGAAAATCAACAACCCACACACGAATGTATACAATATAAGCCAACCTACTAGTTTCCATATTCCACTTGGGTGTAACAGAACAAAATAAACCCGTGCGTCGGAGAAGAACTAGTTATATATTTGAGTTCAGCGTGAAAAGTTCTATTACAATCAGATATTCCTTCGTTTGCCGGGGAAAAGAAGTTCCATACTTTTGACCAGGTAATCAAACAGCACCTGCTTTACTGTGTTTCAACAGGGCAAGACTGAGACAATTTGTGGTACAGGCGAAATTGTAGGCAATTGGTCTACCTACATTAGATACAAATTTACTAAAATTCTTAAAGAGAGGCCAGTGCTCAATTTTGCAGACGTGTGTCCATTCTTGCTGTCGCATACTCTCGAATGTTACCAACTTGATACGATGTTCTATATCCTGAATTGAGATCTTTCGTTAAAGTTCCTGTATTGAGACCTTCTGATTTGGGACATCACCATGTATCGCATCATTAATTAACGATATTCCTCAGCCCTCTGAGCAAACAAGGTCTAAATAAAGTTTTTTGTTGGTGGTGCAAGATCAGCGCGTGCCAGCACTCTCAGACAGAATCACTTTCTAGACGTGGGTCAACTACTACTTCTGTTCCAACAGCATCCCAATCATCTTCACGCTTCTGGGTCAGTACCGAAATTTTGCGATGCCCAGTTGGATCGATCCAATAAAGAAAGCTGTAACCAATCATATAACCATCCGTAACCAATCCATATCTCCTTATAGGCCCAGCTAAAAAAGACAACAAAAAAACACGTCAACGTGATATGGGTGAAAATGAGTAAAATATACGACCTTTGATAGTTGAAGGAACGCCTCCAACTCGTCATCTACTAAGCAAAAGAATTTTGGCAAAGTTGAAGTCCACTTTGTACTGTCAGCTACGTTAATAGGGACAACACCCATAGTTTTAAGTGGGATCCGAACCACGGTGCAATGTGCCTCCACGCGGAATCGAACAACAATCCCTTGGTTAAGAAGGGAAGAAGTCACCCCCTTCCGAATTCCTGAGTATAATACCGAGTACACTCTAAAAGGTTTATTGCACAAATGATCAGTGGCGGCGATTAGAAGGGGGCGAGGGGGCAGTTGCCCCCCACTTTTTGCTCCCGCACTATGCTAAACCTTATCTACGAGGGAAAGAAAACTGTCTTTGTCCCCCCAGTTTTTGCACCTCCCCCTCCTAATTTTGGAACCCAATCGCCGCCACTGCAAATGACAGTCTGAAATGGTCAAATTTCGCTGCCATCCAACTATCGTAAAAATGATAATGACCGTTTATATAAAGTACTAGCTCATTACCCAGCGTTGCCAGGGTATTTATTTATCCCAATCTTGTATTAGACAGGAAAATAATGAATTGTAACTATAGTGTAAAATGTAACTAATTTTAAATGTGCTCATGAATGTCACCAATTAGCTTAGCAACTCCGAAAACTATGGATTCGACACTAATGTAGGTCATTTGTGGCATTTTATTTTTCACCCCCTCTCACCCCCCATGCCGATAGGTGATGAACTTGGAGTTGCACCGCGTTGGGAGTGTCACGAAAACTATGGATTCCATTCGGAACACAGCCTGAATGTTAGACAACCCGAGAAACACTATCGTTGTGCGGATTGCATAGAGTCACGGATGTCTGTTTGTGTGGAATTTAATGTCGGTGGTTGACGATTATTTTTACATGTCACCCCTTCCCACCCCACCCCTAGTGGTGCTAAGGTTGTCTTACCCCGAAATATTATTTACAGATTGCAAGTGATACGTGTACCAAGTTTCGTTGAATTGCTCAGGCGTTCGATAGTTATGCCGGAACAAACAAATATACACCCCCCCCCCACACACACACACTTACATCCATTTTTATAGATTAACAGTCCACATAGTTACCTTTATCAATGTAGTTTCAATGGTTCAGTGTTTAAAACTACACTCATGGTGCACGCAACTCATTTTTAATTGTTGACTATTTTTATGCATGATAAAATATTCAAATAAACACGGCTGTGTCCCGTTATTATAAATTAACTGGCTGACTGTCAAATTTAACGATAATTTCTAATAGGTTATAGCAACTCCGAAATCATTTATATTAATTATCATAGCATCATATCATAGCATCGTATGTGCATTCTCTCCAAATTCCACCATTGAGTGAATCAAATTCCCTGTTATCCCTTTAGATACATCCATGTCTATAAGGAATTTGTATTTCACTGCAGATAACCTTGTTAAAATGTTTATACAGGGGCGCATTGCATCTCGGCAATGCTTTGAAGTTGATTTTTTGAAATGCCGGGCGCTTGCATGATCTGCTGTGTTTTTGTTTTTCGGTCGTTTTGCACAAACGTTCGGCAATCGATGGCAACTGCCGGAAGGTCTTTATTAAAAAAAAAAAAAATCAGGGATCTCATAAAGCGAACCGATTCCCCCCAGGGCAGGTGCTGCGCTGTCGAGGGGGAACGAAACACGGCATATTGATTTCCGGAGGGAGAAATCGAGAAACATCAGGGAAGGGGGGTTGTTTGCTTTTAAGGTAGATTTAGGAACTTAGGCATGCTTATACCATTATTCCTGAAATCTTGCTGTTGTTGTTTTGGCATTCATCTCGCAGCGCTCGCAATGACTTGAGTTAACACAATCAAATCTTTGCTCTAAAGTTGAAAGTTCGTAACAACTGTACAATTTTGTGCACAAGCAGTTTAATGGGACTGGATCTACAGTTCCAGTTAGATTCTACGTACTGAAAGGTACCTTGTCGGGAATTCAAACTCCCAACAGATCTTTGTCTCACCTACACACACACATACACACACACACACACACACACACATACACACAGTGGTATAAAATATGGAAAAAATAGTTCATTCATATGACAGGAATTCATTCTAAAGTAGCTAACCCAGAAGGTTTTCTTTACACACAGAAAACTGAATACATCAAATCGATTCATACGCCAGAAACGCATCGATTTATGCACTAAAATATGTTTTATGGCGTTTTCGAAGAATCACGTTTAGTTTAATGCGTTTTTGTGCATTTTTGTATTTTGTAAAGGTAATACAAATGTTCATCATGTGATTCAAGTGAGTATTTCTCTCTGTCGAGATGCACTCTAATGCATCAGTTGAGTTTTTGAGGCATCTTCCTGCATCTTTCTCGATCATGCAGTTAAACATTTGGTCTGAGCTAGAGATTTTATGCATTTTTTTGTTTCAAATGATGCATTTACTTTTCTCTGTGTACTGTAGTCGGTCAGGCGTTGTGCTGGAACTGTCGATTGACAGGAAGTCATCGTATGGTACTGAGGTTGATAAAGGGCTAGGGAACGGAGAAGCTTTGTCATTTAAAGAGTTAACTTCCGTTTTCCCTTCCGAGAAAAAAAATATAAGAAGAGAGCAGTACCAAACAGGAGACCTCTCCCATCTATCAGTAAGTAAATCCAAGTCTCACATATTTCAACTTTGGTGTATATATATAAATTAAAATCGGATTGATTAGTAAAAAATGGTCAAAGGGTAAAAAAAAAAGCTATTACGTACAAAACGTCCATGGAACGACTACATTACTTTTCCATAAATGTAGTCACCACACACTTGTCACACCGTGATCTCTCGTATCATGCAAGTTTGTCGTTTTCCCGTCGGTTAGCGTTATTTATCCACCACTACGCTGTAAAAATCTAAGAACGTCGATCCACCCTCCACCCCCCATTACCGTAATAAAAATTACCATGACACATTTTAAAGTATTAACGGCCATTACATAAGTACCCGAATTAATGTAATTTTAGTGATTCAATATATATATCTTGTCACGAGTGAGTGGAGCCGGCCCTCGTGGGGGAGTGGTTAGCACATCGCGCTACTACGCCAGGGGTCGGGTCTAGTGTTGCCCACGACACGAGACTTTGGCCTGTCTCGTCTCGTGGAAATGCTGTGAAATGCTGTCTTGTCTCGAAAATATTCGTTTGTCTCGAGACACATGATCAATCTCGTCTCGTCTCGAATTTTTAAAAGCCTGTCCAGTCTCGTCCAGTGGGCAACACTAGTCGGGTCCCGGGTTCGAATCCCGGCCTGGGAATGGATGTTTGTGAGTGTACATTCATCAATTTCATCATATCATCACTCATTCCTATCTTCGCAAATTAGCCAAAAGTGGCACAAAAAGCGAAGTAAAATAAAACAAATCAATCAATCAACGATTGAGAGGGACACCCAGATTACATTTTTAACATTAAAGTAACTATTCCACTGATAGTTAAGTGACATTTTTTCTTCGAGTTTCTGCAATGATTTTGAAACTAAACCTAACTACCCTTAAAATACTTTCCAAGATTTATAGCTGTAGGTAAGTGAACAATTTTGTGTCAGGGTGGGACAGATAAAACACTTAATGATACATTTATCTTAATTTCTGTGAACTTTTAAATTATGAAAATTAAATTATTTAAGACAAAGAGAGAAGGCGATTGCCTCTTTAACATTCTGAAATTGAAGGGAAAATGTTACAGTTAAAGGAGAAATTAACTGTTTTTTGGTGTCACGGGTGACACAATACAAAACATCAGTAAACCAGAAAGTTAAAATATACCAATGATATGTAACCTTCTACTTTCTAACTTAATTTATGTATACTTGAATTTTTATCGAAAAGACAGTTTTAGTTTGTTCTCACAAGATAAAATAAAGTTAGAACTTTGCAATTAATTTCAAAAATTGAGATTCAGAGCCACGTGAACATGAAAAGCCATACAACTGAAATTTATAATCATTACCTATCCTTATTCATGATAAAATATCCATTTAAAAAAATGTTGCGTCCTGTTTTTATAAATTAACAGACAAACTGTTAAATTTTAACGATAGAGTACTAACTAACTAACTCTCTAGCCTTCTTAAACCCGAAGGTTCATGGCTGCAGCGATACACGCATTCCATCTGACCCTATCTTGAGCAAGATCTACATACTCTTTTCCATCCCTACAGATTTCCTTTAGGTCCATCTCAACGAAAACCCTCCATCTTCGTCTTGGCCTTCCTACAGGTCTCTTACCATCAGGTTTCCCAACAAGAATCCTGTAAACTCTTTATCTTCTCCCATTCGTGACACATGGCCTGCCCACCTAAGTCTTCTTGATTTAATTATTCTAGTAATATCTGGATATTAGGGTATTGTAAATATTAAGGAGAGTCGAAAGAGTTACTGATGGTTTCTCCTGTGCTGAAGCTTGCATGCTCAGCTAGAAAAAAACATGTCTTTTTATGTTCCCCACATTGTTGTGCACATATTCTTATAAATGACGCACCTTAAACATGATTGTTTAACCACAGTTATTCGGACACAACCAAGCGACGGTAGTAGAGATTTCGTCCATATGCTGGCAGGAACAAGAGGCAAAGTGGAAATAGACACCGCGCGAAAGTTTCTGGCAGATATCCCTTCTCGGAGGGACCGATTATTTGTCTTCCTCGCTCCAAATTCACGGTCCAAAAAGGTAGATGGTGCATTTCGTTAAGTCCAAATGTGCGTGCAAACGCCAGACGACGAACTTGCTTCCCGATTGCCTTGGTGTTCCATGGAGTTAAGAAGCAAGGGAGTGAAAAAAAAGAGAGAGGAGAATGCGTCACCGAGTGTGAACACACGTCATTACGCGTCCCCTTGCGTGAAAAAGATTTAGGGGCGGTCTAACAATAGGGAAGGAATCCCTGATTTACTGGTCCCAGGCTGTCGGTTTTGTTCTCACCTGCTGGCAACTGTCGCAGGACTACAGTCGGAGATGTGCATCGACGTCGTCCCAAACAAGGATCTCGGATGTGTGGCGATGTTATGTAAAATGTACACCAGACCGACGATGCTGCAATATCAGCCATTAAATAAACGTGCAGGCCAGCTTGGTACCGAAGCGAGTTTTTTTTTTAAAAAAAATTAATTAATTCAGTGTCGCTTTTCTTCCGAGTGATGTTTCGAAGAAGTTGATGATGAAGGGACGGGGCACTCACAAGGAATGTCCATCCCAGGTACGATCCTAACCTTGACATCGTAGCGCGCTGTGCTAATCACTCAGCTACGGAGATCGGCTGTACCGAAACGGATTGTCGACATCAATCTATCCACATATGTGCCAACACGTCGCCATAAATTTTCCCAACAGTTCTCTAAACTTTTTTTTTACTGCTTCCGAAGTTAAGGTCATTTTGCCGCTAAATTTTCTCTTACACCCCGTGATGAAATAGTATGAATAAACCCCTCGTTTTCGAAATTTGATTTCAGGACAAAAGCTAGTGCCTCTTGTTTTAATAACCAAACTTTAGGTTAAGCTTTATGGTAAGCAAAAATAAGAAATGCATGTAACAATTACTAAATTTGGTAACTTCAAATACTGTGCTTTAACTAAACAAATGAACCAGACTAGTATTGTAAGCCATGATATGTGCGGCACTTATCTCAACAAATATATGGCCACCTGAGTGTCGAAACAAATATTTTTGCCTGTGGAGTCACGATTAAGTGGATCTGTGCATAAATTCTATTTTACGCCCATCTCTAATGTATATTTTATATGCAAACAAGTTTATTAAGGTTCTAGTACTATGTCTTGATTTAATCTTTATCCATTTCACCTTCTCGCATTTCTACCCCTCTAGGTTAATCGTACGTGATGAGGATGGGTGAGGAAATCATGCAATAAATTATCAGGGAGGCAAACTAAACGACACATTCATAACTTACTCAGAATTCGAACGTGCCTGACTTAGAAGAACATTATCCTACCCCTCAGAGGTCGGTTGGTTGTATCTTTATTATGTTATACAACGTATGGATGTATGTGGTTTACACGCTGTATTAAGGCTTCTCAGACGTGTTTAGCAAACAAAACAAACTGATCACAATTTGAGAATGCACTAAAGTGAAGCACTTTTAAACTCTGTAATTGGACTTGGGCAGTTCCATGTCTTGTAATATTATGAGCTATCAGTAGGGACTTGAAGTTCTCGTTTTATTTTTCCTTAAATTTCTATGTTATTTTTCGCAGTTTAAGGCAAAATTCGTGTTATTAATTTGAAATCGGTGATATTTTTACGTGCATTTTTACTGTTCCTTCTTTGCTTAACATTTTCACATTGTTTTAGTTCTGGAAAGTTGAGACAATTTCTAGTTTTAATGACAAAAAATGATGGCTTACCTTTGTGAGAAATGACCAAATTGCTTCCATTTGAAAAACTATTTCATCTCATCGGCCACTAAATATGAAATGTTTATTGATAGATAACACCCAAATCTTTGAACACAATCATACACATCACATTTCCCTAACATTGCCAAAAATCCCTCCGTGATCTCGAAATACCGTTTTGTGTACACACACACATACACGCCCCCCCCCCTCCCCTCTTCCGAAACACAACAGGTGCTTCTCGCTGAAAATTTTCCCGTTCAATAGAAATTTACCTTCTGGGAAGATCCTCCCGAGCGAATTCTATTTCAGGACAAGGTTAAACACTGTCAGTCATGTCTGCGCCAAACTGCTATAAATGAAGCGTGACAATCTCTTTTGAATCGAACTATATCACCAGCTAGACTACAAATAACAGAATAGCGCTTCATGTAAATTATTTTTGAACAGAAGAAGTGTTATCGCCAGTTTATATTGCATATTTCGCGGTGTTTTCGCGTTAAAGTGTAAAATTCGGCGTTATTCTGAAAAAATGGCATAATTCGCGTTATTTCGCGATTCCGGAACACAGAAAACTTGCCTACTTTACCTACCCAAATACATTTTAAACACTTTATTTTGTTTTCGTCAACTTTTCGGCGTTAACGTTAAAACGAAAACTTCACGTCCCTAGCTATCAGTGCACAAAGAGTTACGAATGTAGATTATGGAACACCTGGAGTTTTGATGTAGTTCATAATGTAAACTGGAGATGTTCAATTACGATTCATATTTTCAAGTCAGAGTAGAGTAGTCAAGGAGTCCTGCGTTCGATTCCCCGTTAGGGGAAAAGGGTATATACTTCTCAATGGTGCAGGTTCCACTTTAAAACTGCAGGTTCGATGCCATAAAATGGACTTTAAATATAAACTTGCAAAAAAAGAAATGGCGCGGAATGAGCAAGGAGATCCTAGCTTTTATGCAACCACGCAGTGCATTTGAGAGTTTCGTTCGGCGCGTAAATTGTTTCGTGCCTCGTCGCCAAAAATTTCTGACGTCACGTTCCGAAGTGGCGGAACGAAAACGGCGGTAATTGCGTAGCAAAAATCTCCAGATTATGTACGCGGGAGAGTGGCTGGGAGCTACTCGCAACTGACAGCAATGGGCGTTCCGCAAGTCAACCCGATCGCGGAATGAACGCCTGGAATTCCCTTCCTCCGTTGCCGACCGTGGGCCCCCCTTTCCTCTGGCCCCCCCACTCCCGACGCCAATTTGCGCCGCATATTGCCACTTATAATTAGGTTCCTGGCAGGCACAGCCTGAGTGTAAATAAAGGGAAAAAGTAAAGCTACGCACTCTGACGGAGGTGTTGGGAGGGGAGGAAACGAAAAAATGATCCTGTGGGTTTGTTCCCGGTAGAGACTCGACGCTCCACAGATAACTTCTCCCTGACGGGATGTCCCCTCCTCTTTTTTCATTGGGGTGCATACCTGTGTTTCACCGCCAACCAATAGCATCTATAATGTCATGCCAGTTTAGTGCCTCAAACGAAAAAGAAAAGTTACGATCGGCTTCACCTAGCTTCGCTGACCTACGGTAATGTCTCGTGTATTTTCTAGGCTTTGTCTGTTTGGACTTGTTTGTCTTGTGTAGTAGTTCCTCCATTCATATTGGGGGTTAGGCGTAGAGCTGACAACTCTGCACTGTAAAAAAAAAAAAAATGTCAAGAAACAGCAATATAAGGCCATGGATGTTCCCAAGGTAAAATATTCCGGAGGTAAAATAGTCCCCCGTTCGGATCTCCGGGTGGGGACTACTTTGGGAGATCCCTGGACTAAGAATAAGATCTACATTAGGAATAAGGATATTAAATTAGGCACCTGGAATGTTCTGAGTCTTTACCTGCCTGGGGCATTTCAGTGTACAGTTAATGAGATACTTAAGTATAAATTAGATGTAGTAGCTGTCCAGGAAGTTAGGTGGCCAGGAGAAGGGAATTGTAAAACTAAAAATTATACTTTTTTCTATGGTGGTACTGAAAATAATAATTTTGGAACAGGCTTTTTCATAAATAATAGAATTATCTTGGCTCTTAAAACAGTAGAATTTATTAATGATAGGATATCATATGCAGTTTTACAGGGTAGGTGGTGTAAAATTATTTTAATAAACATACATTCACCAACGGAAGATAAAGATGATAATACTAAAGATGATTTTTATACAGAGTTAGAACAGGTCTTTGATAAATTTTCTCAGTATGATATGAAAATTCTGTTAGGTGACTGTAATGCACAGATTGGCAAAGAAGAGACATTTAAACCCACGATTGGTAAAGAAAGTCTTCATGAATTAAGTAATGATAATGGTATAAGATTGATTACTTTCGCAACCTCAAAGAATTTAATTGTGAAAAGTACCACTTTTAAACATAAAGATATCCATAAATATACCTGGTCTTCTCCAGATGGTAAAACTCATAATCAGATAGATCATATTCTCATTGATAAGAGAAGGCATACTAGTATAATTGACGTTCGTACACATAGAGGTGCTGACTGTGCCAGTGACCATTATTTAGTAATTGCTAAATTAAGAGAAAGACTCTCAGTGATAAATCATAAGCAACAAAATCTAAAAGTTATAAAATTTGATACAGGAAAGTTTACTGATGAAAGAATTAAGAAAGATTACCAAATTAAACTGTCAAATAGATTTGATGTTTTGCAGGATTTAAGTGATGATGAAAATATAAATGAAACAGACGTAAATAAGAATTGGGAGCACATACGTAATGCAATAGAATAAGCAGCTAAAGAAAGTATAGGATACCATAAACCGAGAAAAAGTAAGCCATGGTTTGATAATGAATGTCATAATCTAATAGAAATAAGAAATCAGGCTAGACTTAGGTGGTTAAATAACTCTGATGATACAAATCTAAACAATTATAATATAATAAAGCGAGAAGTTAACCGCACGTTTAGAAGTAAAAAAAGAGATTACTTGAAAAGCAAAATTAACGAAATTGAAACAAACAGCAAAAATAAAAATATCAGAGATTTATATAAAGGTGTAAATGAGTTTAGAAAGGGGTGGCAACCTAAAGTAAACTTGATAAAAGATAAAGACGGTGATTTTCTAGCTGACCCAAGCGATATTCTAAATAGATGGAAGAACTACTTTAATGACCTTTTAAATGTCCATGTAGGAGATAAATCAGAAGTAAATGAAGTCCACACAGCAGAACCTTTAGTTCCAGAACCTAACTTGACTGAAGTTAAAGATGCTATTAAAAGGCTAAAGAATAACAAAGCACCTGGCATTGATTTAATACCAGCTGAGTTAATTAAATATGGTGGAAATTCATTAATATGTCAAATTCATAAATTAATTTGTTTAATATGGAATAAAGAAGAAATCCCTCAACAGTGGAAAGAATCCATAATTGTTCCTGTGTTTAAAAAAGGTGATAAAATGAACTGCAATAATTACCGTGGAATTTCTATACTCTCAACAACATATAAAATATTATCTAACATTCTTTTAACAAGACTAACCCCATATGCTAATGAAATTATAGGTGATTATCAATGTGGATTTAAGCGTAACAGATCAACTACAGATCAAATTTTTCACATCAGACAGACACTTGAAAAAAAGTGGGAATATAATCAAAATGTCCATCAGCTATTCATTGATTTCAAAAAAGCATATGATTCAGTCAAAAGAGATAAATTATATAATATATTAGTAGAGTTTGGAATACCTAAGAAGCTTGTTAGTATGATAAAAATATGCACCAGTGAAACAGAAAGTAAAATTCGTGTGGGTATTAATATGTCTGACAAATTTACAATTCATGATGGGTTAAAACAAGGAGATGCATTATCTCCATTGCTCTTTAATTTTGCCTTAGAATATGCTGTTAGGAAGGTAAACGAAACTAAAGAAGGACTAAAATTAAATGGTGTGACTCAGTTGTTAGCATATGCAGATGATGTAGACTTACTGGGGGATGATGTGAATACAATTAAGAATAATGCTAAAATATTTTTCAAAACTGCTAAAGAGATAGGTTTGGAAGTTAACAAAGAGAAAACTAAATATATGCTTACAGGCCGAAACCAAGTGTTAGGTAATAATCAAAATCTAATTATTGATAACAACTCGTTTGAACCAGTTTCCAAATTCAAATACTTAGGTGTAATATTAACAAATGAAAATTATATTAAAGAGGAAATAAAAAGTAGGCTTAATTCAGGAAATGCATGTTACTTCTCTCTTCATAAACATTTGTCTTCTCGTTTAATATCTAAGAAACTAAAAGTTAAAATATACAAAACAGTAATTTTGCCTGTAGTATTATATGGATGTGAAACTTGGTCCATTACATTGAAAGAGGAACATAAATTGAGAGTATTTGAAAATAAGATCCTTAGGAAAATCTTTGGACCTAAAAGGGATGAGGAGACAGGTGAGTGGAGAAGGTTACATAATTTAGAACTACATAATTTGTCTTCATGTCCAGATATTATTAGAATAATTAAATCAAGAAGACTTAGGTGGGCAGGCCATGTGGCACGAATGGGAGAGGAAAGAGGAGTTTACAGGATTCTTGTTGGGAAACCTGATGGTAAGAGACCTGTAGGAAGGCCAAGACGAAGATGGAGAGACAACGTTGAGATGGACCTAAGGGAAATCTGTAGGGATGGAAAAGAGTATATAGAACTTGCTCAAGATAGGGAAAGATGGAAGGCCTGTGTTGCTGCAGCCATGAACCTTCGGGTTTAAGAAGCCTTAGGACTTAGTTAGTTGTCTGTTTGGACTGAAGACTAATGTAATCACTGTGGTGCAATGGCTCTTTGAGAACTAAAACCAACCATAGAAAGTCTTTGATAGCATGGTGAACAACGGTGCATAACAAAGTGTGCTTAAGTCATTTAAGGCTTCAAGTCATTATTTGTATTAATATTGTAAAGGTAAAGTGTTCCCCTGTGCATAGCACCATGCCATGAAGGCGTATAGGGGGTGTGGGGGTAACGCCCCACACTTTCTTGATCCGGTCGTGCGTGGGGGATATGTGATCAGCATCACGCCCCTGACCGCCTTTACCCCCCAGGGTTTCCCCCAGGTACCCATGTTATTGGACGCTGGGTGGGCGCCGGGGCCGTTTCCATCGTTAGAAAAGTTCCCGGATTTGAACCGGCCGGGGATCGAACCCGGGACCTTTAGCATGGTAGTCAGACGCGTTACCGACTGAGCCATTGTTCTAAATGAAATGTTGTATGGCTTAATTGTAACCCTATTGAGATAATAATAATAAATAAAGTACACTTTTTTGAACAGATCGCCCAAATCGCACTACAATACATGTAGATACATACACAGCAGAAAAGTGTCGCTTCTGACGTCTCCTGCTAATCTCGAACGCCACAACTGGTTTCACAGAGGTCTATGAATTGCACGGATACTGCGAAAAGTAACATAGAAAACATAGAAAAGACGAAAGTAATGGTATTCAAGAATGGATATGAAGCATTCCATGCCTCTGACTCTCAATTTTTAAAATTATATGCAATGCTATAACTTTATTCTTTATCTTTATCCTCACAAAATGAACAATCTAGACGTGTTATAGGATTCAAATTTAAGTATTATGTATTTTACACATTGTTCGTTTATTATTCAACTTTTTTATTTACTTTTGCTTTCTATTGTGTCCCACCCGTGTCACCAAAAAACAATTAATTTTTCCTTTAACTGTTAAATTTCCCCTCAACTCCATTACAATATCCAAAGGCCGATTATCTTTAACCTTTGTCTTAAATATTTTTTTTTCATCATTTGAAAATTTACATAAATTAAAATATTTTTTTTATTATGTAAAGAGGCAATGTTTCATCTGACCCACCCGTGACACAAAATTGTTCACCTATAGCTATTATCCGGGAAAGTATTTTAAGGATAGTTATGTTTATTCAAAAGTGTTAAGTTTCATATTTCGCTGCACAGAAAATGAAAGAAATGGTTTCTTAACTATCAGTAGAATAGTCACTTCAATAACAAAGATGTTAGTCTGGGTGTTCAACCCGTGACAATAGAATGCCCCATATGGATTTTGTAGGGATGAGCAATGGTACGGGGCGAGAGGGGACAGGGCGAAACAATACGAATATCTTGGCATGATAATGACTAGAGCCCGGGAGTTTGGCAAAATGCCTCTTTTTATCTACTGCATATATTGATAAAATTTTTCCGGATATACGTTTCTTATGTTGTTTCGAATGTTTTAGAAGCCTTTTCATTTTGCCTATTTTGCCTATTTGGGACCCCACTGCCTATTTTTAATTATAATGCCTATTTTTGCCTTTTTCAGTGAAATTTGGCCATTTTTTTTAAAGAAATGTGTATATAAATTACTTTTCTCTCAAAAAACGTTGTTGGCATTTATTTTTCTTCCGTTTATTATGTGAATAATTTTCGCCTTATTTAAGTAATATTGAACTCATGCATGTTTCAACATTGCTGAAGGAGGAAAGTGTGAGAAAAATGTATTTCATGCTCAGTTAGGATATTGCCTTTCGGTTAACATTTCCTTGTGCATGATTGACTGCTGAAGTGGACAGGTTTATTTCGAATATAAAGAAGATATTTCTGAAATCTCCCTCTCGAACCCGAAAATTTAAGGGAGTTGCATCTGAGCTTAGTTTTATCAGCAGCTATATATTATGCTAACAACCTTGAAAAAAATCAGTGAGGTGATCGATGCTCTTCCAGAAAATGAAGAGGCTTCAATTCGTGAAGTGAAAAAACTCCTGTGCTATTCAAGTTTATTTTTGCAAATTATGGTGCATTTCCAGAGACAATTACAATTATAGCATCCATGAAAATCTACGAGGAATCTATGCAGCAGATGATGGACGTGGTCAGCTGTTGCGGAAA
Source organism: Lepisma saccharinum (assembly GCF_977018435.1). NCBI lineage: Eukaryota > Metazoa > Arthropoda > Insecta > Zygentoma > Lepismatidae > Lepisma > Lepisma saccharinum. Next base: position 210,119,318 of record NC_139229.1, on the reverse strand, counting down.
AGTGCAAACGGGTAGTGAGTGCAAATGAGGACTTGAAACAATTGAAAACAATTTGTGATATTCTAAAAGGTGAAAAAGCTGTTACCCAAAATGAGTCCAGCTATTTTAGCTTGTTTTATGTATGCTCCAATAACTTCTGTCGAAGTTGAAAAATAATTTTCTATTATGAAAAACATTCTCTCTGACAAGACGACTATCAATGAGTGTTGAGAACTTAAAAAAACACCTTGTAGTTATGTGCAATCAAGACGGAGAAAATTGAAATGCTCTTCCCAATGTAGATTTTAACATTTTGCCAGCAATTATATATAAAAGTAAGCGCTTTCCAAATATGCCTTTTTCGGTTTATTTTGCCCTTTTTTTTCATTTTTGTGCCTATTTTCCACATTATAAATGCCTTTTTGCCTGCCTATTTTAACGAAAATAAATGCCTGAACTTCCGGGCTCTAATAATGACGGTCAGGTGGGCAAGGAACTCACAAAGAAATAAAGGAAAGTAACGTGTGCGCTCGAAAAACTGAGCAAACTAAGATACAAGGCCTCGAATATAGCAATTAAAACTCGGGATGGAGTATACGAGTCCATAATTTAGCACAACACTATTATCCGGGTATAGGAGGGAGTGGAAACCATGAACTTTATACAATCTAGATTTCTAAAACAAGTGCTAGATGTACGAAGGTGTATTGCAACGTGTAGAGTCCTTCCTCTCTAAAGTGAAGTTGAAGTTATAATGAAGAACTTTAAATGCAGGGTAAATCTATGACTATAGAGGAAGGGGAAATTATAAGAAATTTAATATATAGTGTCAGATAAATGGGGGGAAATGAGAGAAAATATATAGCAAAATTAAAAAAGGGATCCTTTAGGTTCTGTTGGATTTGGGATTAGAATAGAATAGAATTTATTTCAAGTATGAGCCTTTACAGCTGTGCATACCATGCAAGGATAAAAAAAATAGTGCAATTTCCCTACACCCTTCCTCCTCTCAGTCTATACTCCCACATTCACACTGCTTGGGAGTTCACAAACACCGTCATTTATTTCCATTCTTTCACTGCACTTCCATGTTACCTAGGTGATTCCTAAATTTTGTCAGATGTATTTATTTATTTAGTAGCTCCCTTTCACACATTTTCGCTATCCTCTCTGAGCTTCTTTGCTCTCTTTGCCCAGACATAGTGTAGGAAAGTCCCCAGATTCCTTATTTGCGCCTCTCCCCGTCTCGGTCTCTCCCTCCTAATAACGCTTCTCATTATATTCTCAATGTTAGCTTCATTTATTTCCCTGATATATTTTTGTCTTGCCTCCCTTGTTTCTTTGCACTGGAGGAGAATGTGAAACTGCAGTAGAAATTCTATTCTACGCTCCCGTCCTCCCGTTTTGGTTTAACTTGTGTCCATCCTCCAGTCTGAACCAGGCTAATCCTGACCTTTCTCTTGCCCCACACAAATCCACGTAGTTCCTCCTTCCCCATTCTCGATCCGTATCCACTATTTTCGCTGATGTTAACGATATTTTTGAGCCGCATTCTCCCAAAATTTTCTGTTTGTTACTGTCTTCCAGTCTGGCACGTATGGCCCTTGCCATCTGCATATCAATTCTCCCCTCTATTCCCTCTTCCCACACCCATCCCAGCCCTATACTGTATAATTCCGTCTTTATCTTTGCTACCCATTGCCTCCCATTACCCCCACTTATCTGCGATTGTATACCGAGTTTCTTCAAATTTCCCTCCTCCATGGAGATCAGTTTTGCCCAGTATTTAATGCTCCTCATTTTGGGAATAGGGAGTATAGAGGGGATAATTAATATGTAAGTGATAGGGGCCATATGTGGCAGATTGGAAGAGATTAACTAAGAGAAAATTTCGACGGAATGCGTCGAAAGAATATGTAAATTCAACTATGATAGTGCATAAGGACCAAGAATGGGAAAGGAGGACTTATGTTGGACCAAAGATAGATCAGGATTGGCCTGGTTCAGATTGAGGGATGGGCACAAGCCAAACGCAAGAGGGGAGGCAAAAAGAAAATTCATCAGAGAAACAAATGAGGGAAGTGTAATGAATATCGTTACCAGGAGAAAGAGACAGATCAAGAGGGAAAGAGACGCAAATAATCAATATCGGAACTTTCTTACATCATGTCTGGACGGAGAGGGAAGAACAGTTGAGAGGTTTATTAAAACTTCTGATAGCAAATAGCTACTAAATTAGTGATGATAGTAAAAGTGTAGTGAAATCGAAGACAGCAAAAGACAGTAGTTGCGGACTAGTAATAAAAGAGGAAGAGATAGAAAATGATCTCTTTTCTGCACGATATGTACAGCCGTAACTGCTCATACTGGCCTCTCGGATGGAGTAGTGGTAACGTCGTCGCCTTGTAATCAAGGGATCCAGGGTTTGATGCTCGGTGGAGGCACACAGTGGTTCGGATCACTTTAAACTGCAGGTCCAGTCCCGATTAGCCTTTCTGTGCCTAAAGTGGGCATTAAAATAAAGTCAAGTCAAAGTAACTGCTCTTATATAGGGGGAATGGGGTGGGGGGACTTTAAGAACAGTGTATTACAAGGTGAGAGCGTTTACCGCATGCTCAAGTTTTCAAATTACAAACATTGGGATCAGTTCTCTCGTCCAAGAATATTATTTCTTTGCGTCCATGCTTACAGCAGGCAATGTTGACAAACCGAGATTAATAACTGCAAAACGTTCTCTTTCCTGTAGACACCTCACCCAATACTATCACTTGTGAGCATCATCTTCTGAGTACATTTTAAAGTCACCCATTACAATAAGACAATACTCCTCTATTTGGAAATTATATTTTTATTATTGCTTTGTCTTATTCCACCTTGGATTTTGTTACTGATGGTAACTTCAGCAATGCTGTTCTGGGATTAAGGGTTCAACCTTGTATGTTTCATTTAATACTGATTCGTCTCCGGCATGCATATTTAACAATTCATTCAAGTAATTTTTCCACCTGTTTAAAACATTACTTGGATTAGCTAAATAATTCGCTAAATAAGCTAAAACTAAGAAACCGGCCGTGCATTACTCGATCCAAGGAGCCTAATATGATAAGTAATGCATCACCCTGTTTAGACCGGCTAACATGTTACTAAAGCCCAACTTTTAGTGTTTGTGTTGTAGCTATTTTACGTCTTTCTACAGTTTCTCTGCGTTGAGTGTACGAAGCTGGAGCGAAAACGAACAGGAAGAAAAGCACATCTCAAAAGATGTTTAGCTTGACCAGGACTGTACGTCCGGTCTCTGCCCTACTATGCTATTTCTCTGCCTCTGAAATCATCAGGTCTCTGTCCCACTATGCTATTTCTCTGCCACTGAATTCCATTTCTACGAGAAACATGCTTTAAATATTATCTAAAAATGCCCAGTTCAACTGCAAGAAAGTACATAATATGTTAAACAAAAAGGAATATATGAGCGGATTCATCACACTAGAAGATATGATTTTTGAATGGATGAATTTCTGAAAAGGCTGATCTATCTATGACCTGATACAATGTTGTTATCTTGTGAGGCTATGCGAACTGTGTGTGCGTGTAAACAAATGTAGGTTACTCACAAACAGCTCTTGTGGGTGTAGGCCAACAGTTATATCGAAGAAGAGGAGGTGGGGGAGCTAGATAGAAAACAGTGCATCATGCCAGAAGCCCTTCCAGTTTTTCTTCATGTGACTCAGCTTTTTTAAATGAAGATAACAATGCCAAGAGGTAACAGGAGCGTTCCTGTCCCAGTTAATTGTTGCTGTATCGTTTAGCGGGAAGACGGCCTGTTGTTACGCCAGCCACTGTACGGAGAATGCCTCTTGTCACCACGAATACTCGCTAAGCGTGTTCAGTTTCCTCCAGCATCCACGGACAAAAGTTGATGCGGACCGTAATGAGAAGCAGACGGCGAACATATGTGTATCGCATCTTGATTCTTCTCCACGTACAAGCGACAGGAGCTGCAATCAGACTCGGGAGATAAGGATCTGTCTGTCGTTAGCACGGTGACACGCAAGTCCCCTTTTCACAACAGACGTCCTTTTCGAAGATTGGTGCGAATTTTGTTGCAAACTGTATTGTCAAACTTGCAGCAGGCAGCCGTCTTTGATCTAGCGGATAGTTGAGTTGATGGGATGGTGCTGGTTTGCACATCTGCACTTTCTTAGCGGGAGCCGTGAGATGTTGACTGGCCAAGACGTCGTTTAAGTCTGGGTGAAAGGAAACTATGTGACACTATCACCCGGATGCTCTCGAATTTGGAACACAAAACCTTGCTGAAACAGTTTACGAAAATATTTTGAAAATAAAGGAATTAACTGTATGCCCAATTCCATTCTTACAACACATGCTGTCATCAGGCTAGTAGAAGAGTATGGTATGTACATTTGCTGCGCTTCAGTTTGTTGCGCAGTCGACTCGGGGATGATGTCACCGAGAGTTCCGGTTTGAGTTTTGTTCTGTTTCTGGAGCCAAGAAGTGAAAATTCGATTCTTAAGTCCACCATATGTTCGACAGTCTAATCGGAACTGGAACAGTGTAAAGTGACAACCGAAGCACTGTGCAATGTGCCTCTTCTGAGGATCGAACCCGGGAACCATTTATTACAAAGCGACAAGGACCATTATTTTGTCATGTTTCTTCACCAAGTTCGTCTAATGGTCATTCATCCTCGTCAACGCGATTATTTTAAAGAGGCAAAACTCAGAAGAATAAGAAAGATACAAGAATTTGGACAACAATCGAAAGAATGAAGTGGATTGAGTGAAAATGAACAAGGGATTGAAAGAATTAAACTAGCCAACATTTCAAAAGCAACAAATGGAATGGATAGGACATGTCTTCAGTGAGGAGGTACGCTGAACGCCTGTGAGGAAAACAAAGAAAGGATGGAAAAATATGACGACTTGGTGGGTCAAATGCTATAAGGAGTAATAAAGAGGAATGATTTGATTGGATAAAGCAGGTCGAAGTTTGGGAGGACTTCAGTCCCGATCTTCTCTCTTCAAACGAGCCACTCAGTGGAAAATGGCGGTGAAAGAGTGGGAGAATTAAAAAAATGTGAGAATCGGCTAACCATCTGAGCAATTATAGCCAGGCACATGCATGTTTAGTCAGGATTAAATTTCCCATTAAGGGCTTATTGAAAGACAGGTAGAAATTCCTTCAACAGGAAAATAATCGTGCATGGTACATTACCTTTTAATTTTGACCGTCATCAGACTTTTCTACCATATAGGAACTTTATGGCTTTAGAAGTTACGTAATATGGTGGCTGAAAGTAAGTTTGCTAACGAACTGAATGATCTGGTTGCTTAATTTATAGGATGATACTGTAAAATTGGATTTGATGTTAGACGTCATGATTTTTCTGCGTTTAATTTTAGATTCCAGTCTTGGCTCCAGCGTTCGATGTGAGATTGTCTTGGATATAACATGTCTTGAACTGAGGTGATGTTTCGAAATAATTTGCAGTCATAAGCATACAATAATATTGAGCATTCTGGAGAAATATATTCATGAATATCATCCATGAAAAGAGAGAAACACAGGGGCCGAAGGGAACATAATTGAGGCACATCGGGAATCCATGATAAAGAGCCATCAGATATGATTGATTACCTTTTGATGTATATTGTGCAAGTAAGATGAGAGTAGTTTGAGAAGGGGTCCATGAATATTGAATCTATTTGACAAGGTGTGGATTAGTTCCGTATGAGAGACAGAGTCAAAGGCTTTGTAAAAATCTAAGTAAATGACATCCATGTATTGCTTGGCACTCAGGCAATTAACCGCTTTGGTAAGCAAGCAAATAAGTCACATGATGCGCGAGGGAGAAAACCGTGTTGAACGGGAGAGAGGAACGGAACAACATGTACAAGTATATGGTTAAAAATTACTTTTTCAGCTAGGAGTGCAAGTACAGGAAGTAAGGAAATTGGTTTTTTAATGTAGGAACTATATTTGCCTGCTTTCATGAAAGAGGAAACGCACCTTCGGAAAAATATTTATTAAAGATTATGCTTATGGGTTTGGATAAAATATGGACTAAATATTTTACAAATATCGCAGGAATATCATTAAAATCGGTAGCTTTGTTATTTTTGTTAGCCTAAGCCTCCGGGAACATAAATTCTGTCCTCGCAGGCTGGAGACTGCAAGAAACTGCTTACCGAAAGGAATACTAGACGATGATGGTGACTGTCATGCGCGGAGCCGTCATTTTGTTTATCTCGCTTTCGTTTGTGGCAGTTTGATGGAATCATGTTTATTATTGCCACCAGAGTTCAATAAAATCAGTTCCGCAATACGTCATAACAAAGCCTCTGTGCAACCTCGCAGCCCTTCGTACCTTTTGGATTCTGACACAGGGAGAGGAAGTGATATTTCCTCCAGGTAGAGACGTTGTTAAGGTGTCCGAGGAACCACGATATGGAGGAGAAGGCTAGGCACATTTCATAATGTTTTTAAGTTCCGAACACAACGTCTAACATCAAATCCAATTTTACAGTATCATCCTATAAATTAAGCAACCAGATCATTCAGTTTGTTAGCAAACTTACTTTCAGCCACAATATTACGTAACTTCTAAAGCCATAAAGTTCCTATATGGTAGAAAAGTCTGATGACGGTCAAAATTAAAAGGTAATGTACCATGCACGATTATTTTCCTGTTGAAGGAATTTTACCTGTTTTTCAATAAGCCCTTAATGGGAAATTTAGTCCTGACTAAAAATGCATGTGCCTGGCTATAATTGCTCAGATGGTTAGCCGATTCTCACATTTTTTAATTCTCCCACTCTTTCACCGACATTTCCCACTGCTAGTGGTTCACTCACATAATTATATTTCGTTCATGAACTTTCTTTCCCACACTACGTAGTGAAGGGATTCTTTTGGTTAAATTAAAAAAAAAGACATGAAACCAATTTATTTCATTATTAGTTCGGTTGAATGAATATCCATCAAACTGGCCAAGTGATAAGAGACAATGTTTTTCTTTCAGCGAGTTTATATAACAAACTAGATTTGTGTAGTCTCCAAGTTCTTACACAATATGTAAATAAACTCGCATCAACTGGAACAGTGTTGTTTCTAGTTTATTTTTTTAGTTTATTTTACTTCCCGTTTTGTGCCTCTTGGCTAATTTGCGAAGATGGGGATGAGTGATGAAATGATGAAATTGATAAATCGACATTCACAAACAACCAAGACCCTTGGCGTCGCAGCGCGATGTGTGGAACAGTGTTGTATCTATACATTCGCAGATAGGTAGCCTCATATCAATTTAAGTAGACTTTAAGGCGCAAATATTTCACTGTGCGTACTTCAGGTTCGTATGTATTAAACAAGCCAGTTTAACGTGCATACATCTTAAAAGTACAGAGAATTACTTAAATAGGATCCACTGAAATCACGCAGAGACAAAAAATATGTCTCCACGTGGACAGCCAACGCCAAGCTTTAGCTCTCGTAATCATCTGGGTGGTTTTAATGGACATTCTGACGCGACGGTTATTCCAAGATTCCTGCATTGACTACTCAAAGAGCCAGCAGCAAGATTTACTCGAATTTTTCCGTTGACTTTAACTGAGACGTTTGGGTAACGAAGACATCAGCCTACCTTTCCTGCAGCTGCGTGCGGTCTTCCTCTGGTGTTGCGAACAATAAACACCAGATGACTTTGCCTTTAATTCGGTTGGCGTGGAGCGGGAAATGCGGAGAAGTGGCTGACAGATACTCGGTAAGAGGAATGATTGTAAATCTTCGCTCTCTTTGTTTCAAGCTCGTGTAAGAGACGAGGAGGGAAGGAATGCAGGAACAATACTCCCGACTTCCTTTGCGCAAAGCGCTAAACACACACAGTATATGTTTTTTTACTATTTCTCTCAATGGGCGATTCAGTACTGAAAATAGTCTCAACTTAGATAACAGCATGAAACAACATTGGACAGTCTTCTTGCCTTTTTCTTGTGCAGTTGTCTGTAGTTTTCTGATACTTTTCACGGAAAGGTTCTTAAAACGATTCAATAACAAATTGCTATTGAAAGATGAGAAAACAAATTACCTCATTTTCCACACGAAACAAAACAATAGTAAAGAACAGTCAGTCCAGTAAAATTAGTTAGCGAAACAAAATTTTTATGAGTAACTATAATGGTCAAACTACGTAAAAACACTTGTTAAAGAACTAAGTTCCTAAATATTTGCACTGAGTATATTACAGTAATACAAACACTGGTGGAAATTTGAACTAATGTTTCACCGGCATTCGCTTCTCCGTTGGGTTCACAGCCTCTACAAAGTTTCACTGCAAGGAATTTTCCACTCGCAGGGATTTTTCATTCATTGGGTGTATGATTCATTACATGTAACTGAACACTTCGATCATATCGATCGGATTTTATAATCACCCAGTATAACTTTTTCCAAGGTCTTGGGCTTTCTGTGGTCGAGCTCGTCGAGTTATTCTCAATCTCTTCACCCAAAATTTCCTAGTTGGAGACCCAGTTTTGGCATGGATGTTTCGTTGTGAGTGTCCCTTTGTCAATTCCATCCATACTCAGAGTGCGATTTGAAGAGGGGAGAGGGATATCTCCACCTCTGTCTTGAATCATCCCACCCACTGGATATTATTAAATATATCATAGAGATACAGTTCAGTTCAGTTAATTTTAGAACCCAATATAAAAAAAAATCATTATATCTTCTAAAGATAAAATGCTGTTCATTCTTATTTTGTTTCTAAGTTGCCAAAACTTTCATTATTGCTTTACATTCTGTTGCATAACTTGAAACCTGCAGGAATAGTCTCATTCATCTTATCTTTTCAACTGATTGATGTAATTTTCTTATAGTTTGTTTTTAGAATTTAACTTAGAATGGTGTTGATTTGTATTCCAATTGATGTCAGACTTAGATTTTAAATAGTTAACGTCCAATTACAAGCATACGTAATATACAAGTAAAAAATATATATATACCATGTGACGTTTAAATTAATGGAAATCTATTATTGAAAATAGTTTTCAGGGAATCTATTGGCAAATATCTATAATATCACTAACTAACTAACTAACTCTCTAGCCTTCTTAAACCCGAACATTCATAGCTGAAGCAACACCGGCCTTCCATCTGTCCCTATCCTGAGCAAGATCTATATACCGTTTTCCATCCCTACCAATTTCCTTTAGGTCCAAATCAACGTTATCTCTCCATCTTCGTCTTGGCCTTCCTACAGGTCTCTTACCATCAGATTTCCCAACAACAATCCTGTGAACTCTTCTTTCTTCTCCCATTCGTGCCACATGGCCAGCCCAATAATAACCTTATACAAAGTCATCGTTGAAGTTATCTGTTACTATTTTCTTCGACTAGCCTTGATCCTAAACAATTCTTGGTCGGCACCAGATGGCGCAGTGGTAAAAATGACGTTATCGCCCTGTAATCAAAGGGTCCTGGGATCGATTCCTGGCGGGGAATATCGGACAGTGGTTGAGATCTCTCCTAGGCTCTCTGCAGCGACATTTTGGTCCTCCCACCGGTGATAGAACTGCACCAAACCCGAGAGAACTTCTTTGTTTCTCTTTTCTTTGTCTCATCACACAAAATGTGTAGCTACCAGCGTGTGGTCTTGCTTGATTTGCAAACGGTATTTGATGTGGGTCAGTTAACAAAGTGATTCCTAATAACATGCATGAGCAGAGTGGCAGAGATTTTGCTTCGTCAACTTCTCGCACCATTCTTTAAAATGGGAAGCAAGAATTGTTCCATTCATTTGGTCACCATGGATGAACAATCCAATACAAGAGATATTTGCTTTGCATGTCTTGTCACCATGGTTGCGTTGGTGCACCTGAAGAAACTGGTTGAAGAAATCGATGTTTCAGACGACGATGCACGTCTTCAAGATGAAAGTTATACAGGGTGTTCATAAAGTCCCGGTACCATTGCAAAAAACATAGCTCGGATACTACATGCATAGAACAATGCTGTTGATTGCAAAATGAGCTACAACTCTCCACGTTTATATGCCATATATGTGCCAACACATAAAGGCGGTAATCCACTTCTGCCCATACACGCCCCCAGCATATCACCAGTAACAGTTAGGATACTCTCCGTTATTCTTCTTCGAAGAGCAGCAACATCTGGAACAGGAGTGCGGTAAACACCATCTTTGACGTACCCCCAGAAGAAGAAATCCAAGGGTGTTATATCAACAGAGCTTGGTGGCCAGGGAATAGGTCCATCACGGCCTATCCACCTGCCAGGATAATGCCTGTCCAGAAGACCTCGAACATCCTTGGACCAATGAGGGGGTGCCCCATTTTGTTAAAGATTATGGTTGGCTGGAATTCCTCCAACTGAGGAAGAAGATACTGTTCAAGCATGTCGTAGTAATGTTTTTTTGTAATGGTACCTGGACTTTATGAACACCCTGTACATTTCGCAAAAATTGTATCGGACACTCCTATGTCGAAGCTTGCACTGATGTACTTTAGTAGAATATACGTACTTCTCAAGGGATTTGTCGAACATGCTATCACACTCATTAATTAGTCAAAGTATTTTCTTTGCGCGTTTTTGTATTTTTCACATCAAATTACATAATTCTTCCGTAAAGTTGTTTACTTAATTTTAGCCTCTTTCACCAATCTTGCAACAATACTCTTCATACGATAGTAGCCAGGTCCTCGATGGTGTAGTGGATAACGCTTACACCTGTAATGTAGTCCCACGTAGTTTATTTTGGAATATCATCGGGAAACAGATCGGACTTCTCTTTTTTTTAAGGTTATGTGACGAAATCAAAATAACCAGCAGTCTCTGCGGTAGGAACCTTATACAAAGCCATAGTTTCTCATATAAATCTTGTGTAAAGCATTGAATTCACATCTCTCTTCCATTCTTTTCCGTCTTCTTCTTCGATTGCCTTCTCACTCTTTCTTCTCTCTCTTCCTTCACCCGCCTCTCTTACTCTCCCACTGATTTTCTCGGTTTCTCTCTCTTCCTTTCATCCTCTTCGCATTCTTCTTTTTATGTTCCCTCACTCTTTTCTCTCTTCCTCCTTCTTTTGCCTCATCTGCTTATCTGAAAAGATATCTCCTTCATTCTACTTTACTGTCATCTTCTTTTCATATGTCTTTCTCTTCCTTCACCGCCCAATCTCTCTTGCTATCTCTTACTCTCTTATCCTGTCTTTGTGCAGCCTTCTGTTACTTTCTCTTCTACTCTAGCTCTGTCTATCGCATTTATTTTCCAGGTTTTCTGTTTCTCTCTCACTCTTGATCCCATTATTTAGCTCTCAGTTTTTATCCTTTTCGTTTTCTTTTCCTGTCTTCTTATGTTACTCTATCTCTTATTTTCCCTATATCTCTCACTTTCTCTTCTTCTATTGCTCTCTCACCCTTTTTTTCTATATTTTGATCTGTCTCTTTCTCTCTCTCATTAACTTTTAATGTTCTTCTCTATGTGCATGTTCATTTTTATCGAGATCGGCTAAGGAGAAAAGTAACAATGAAAAACCGAGGATATAGCCTATTATCCTGACAAAATATTTAACTTGTAATGAAAATGTTATACCTTGAGATCCTTAAAATTGTGTCTTGTTGCTAGTATAATATCATAGTTTTGACTTAAAAACCTTTCTGAGCACTAAGGGATTAAGGGAAGAATGAATGTACAAAATCATGCAAATGCTTTTTGTAAGGGTTGTATTTTCGGAGCAGCCAGAAGGGTAGATGTGTGTGTCTTGGGAGTACCTTTATCCTGCCACGATCACCAGACACACACCCTCGTCGAGACTAAAGGGGTACATAGATGCTAATGGTGGTGTGCTGTCAGCAGCCCCTGTGAGACTTCTGCGTTTTTCTCAGATGCTTGGGGAGAGACCTCTATTGCAAGAGTCGGGAGATGTCATGTCGGGAGTCCATGTCATGCGTCGACGAGACGAGCGCAGCCGAAGCGACTCCCGAGGGCAGTTAAGGCGCGTTCCAGAAACCGCTCGAGTGACATGCGCACCTGAGCTTTCATTTGTTTCAGCTAAAAGTCTTCCGACTTGAAGAAGTCATTGTGACATCTCCTCCCCCTTCTATCCTCTTTGTACCTTTTTTCCCCCTTTTTACTTTGCCTCATCTTTAGCGAGGATTGTTGTGCGGCTTTAAGAGACCTCTTGAAAGGAAGGAGGCAACATAACTCCTAAAGGAGACAGAAGAGGTCTCTGCCTTTCAACTTGTTATCACGTGTCCTACAAGGGGGAAATCCCTTTTTCCGTCAGGGAGGTTCACGTGAATTTCTAATTTAATCTCTGAGGCATCTGAAGAATCGGTCGTAAATCTAAAACTGTTGTTTCAGAGGCGCAGGTGACGTGAATTTATTACAATGGAGTATAAAGGTAATTAAGAGGAATGCCGCAGAGTCCTCTGGCGAATAATTCAGATTAATGCGAAAGAAATAGCATACGTTCACGTGAGAATATGGAATTCCAAGAAAGACAGGTGTCGTATGCCGATAGACCGTATGGTCGCGAGTGGGACTGGAAATTTCGTGAAGAAATCTACAGACACAGCGAAAGGGCAGGTAATCCTAAAAAGACATTTTTTGGCCGATTCTTTGGGAAAAGAGAAATAGATTCTTACTGCCTTGAAATATTACACTCGGTTGCTAATATGAAGCAGGGCCGAATTTATGTCCGAGACCATGGCGGCAAATTTAGGAAGACACCAAAAAACAGCAAGGACGAAGCGAGGGAGGTGCGAAGGGGTGCTTCCGCACCTCTTAATTTTCTGCCGCACCCCCTTCAGCACCCTCTTCTCAAAACTGACGTTCAACCTAATGAAATGTCATTATACGTTATGCTATTAAAACAATGTAGTCACTTTGAGCGTAGAATGTTAGGTGTTGACAGGCAATCCATTGGTCCTGAAAGAGAAATGACATTTACTTTCCTGTAGTGGCGACGATCTATACAAATATCAGCGGTTGTTGTCTTTCTTTCATCACCAATGTTGTTAAGAAAATTGGTTGTCCTTTTGTTTATTCGGATGGCGCCTACACTGTAAAAAAAAATACACTTTCTGCACACTTTTGGAACACTTCCTAGAAACTACTTTTGATCACTTCTTGTACACATTAAATGTGCACAAGAAGTGTACAGGAAGTGCTTCAATAGTGTACACGAAGTGCTAAAAAGTGTACAGGAAGTGTACAAAAAGTGCAGCAAAAGAAGTGTACAGGAAGTGTGCAAGAAGTACTTCCAATATAAAGGTATCCCAAAAGTGTGTAAGAAGTGTGCTGCAGAAACTACTTTTGATCACTTCTGGTACACTTTACACATTTGGAACACTTGTGAAAATACTTGAGCGACACTTCTTGCACACATGAGATATATCGCAATTCAGTACTCATACTTAGTTTCTAGAATAAAAATACAGTTGACTCACATTTAACTTGATAATTGAAGGAGGAAAAAGCAACAACTTTCAACTGTGAACCTTAAATTTTGTGAGATGCGTGTTTGTTTTTCTGCGACACACGTACCTTCTACTTATATAGTTCAGAATCAAAAAGGTTGCTCATGGGAGATTCACTTTTATTCACTGCAGTACATTTTCTTCTTTAATTTGTATCTTAGATGTTCACATATTTTTCGAAGCGTGTTAAAGCACAATTTTTCACTATGATTACAATCAAACGTATCATTATTTGTTGTACAAAAACTTTGTACACATTTTGACAGAACCATCTAGCGGCCGGTGTAGGAACAACCAGCCCCCCGAAGTTAACGATCTGTTTTGGTGTGCTTTAAAGATGAATAGTTCGATTTAAGAAAATCTATTAATTTGCTCGGAACATTCAACTTGCTCCTTCTTCAATTTTAATGAGATTTATCCAATTATCAAATTGGTACATTAAACAAAAAAGTATTGATAGTTTCATGATGCAATGCGATTTCCATGTGTTCCAGGAAAAAAATAGTTATATTTTGTTATTGTTTAATGTTGCTTGCTTTCAAGTGTGTTACTGCTTTATATAATGAAATTGATTTATGTTCATAAGATATTCATTTGTCAAAAAAGTATAAAATAACAATCGATATGACCAACAACACAAAATGAAATCATGTGCTACAAAAGTGTACAAGAAGTGTACAGACTTACTTTAAACAAAAGTGTACAGAAAGCGTTGAAGAAGTGCACACAACTTTGAATGTGTCCCCAAAGTGTGCAACAAGTGTACAAAATTTCGTCATTTCGGGTCGCACACATCTAGAACACTTTAAGTACACTTTTGCAACACCTTCAGTACACATCTTGTGCATATTATATGCAAGAAAGTGTACCAAAAGTGTACAAGAAGTGTATTTTTTTTTACAGTGTACAGCTCAGTGTGAGTTGTTTCAGGTTTTTATTTTTTTTAGCATTGTTGATAAAAAAAATGGTTTCTTTTCCGCCTACTTGTTCTTGCTTTATTCTCAAAATCGCACTAAAACAAACATTTTAGTTGCTTTCAGTAGATCATCGGATTGTGCCCGGGAAATTGTTTAACGCGAGTTGTATCGGAATGGTTGTTTTTTCCGTTGTTGTTTATGCACACTTCTATGTTAGGGAAGCAGTCTGATAATTACGAGTATATGAAACTGACTACATGATTTCCTACTTTTGTACGCGTTATTTTAATTGCAAATAGCAGAACTTCAGGTTGCATGGCGATTTTCTCTTCTACCAAAAGCACACAGATTGAACACTCAGCAGTGGTCTATGATATCTGTGCATCGTGAAAGAGTACAAAAACACAAAGAACTGATTATCAACAAAATGTTAGATGTTTATGGAAAGGATATAAGGTGAATCCAGTTTCTATTTAAATAGTGGGCTCACGCCTGAACTTGGCAGCAACGCCAAAGTATTTTTCAATTCAATTTCAAGTTTGATTCATGCAACAACAGCAACAATAATAAGGGTAATATATAACTTCCTGGAAAGACATGAAATCTTACTCTGCCCCCCCCCCCCCGGAGAAAAAATCCTGCTGGCGCCCTTGCATGCATCTTTGTTGTTTTCCATATTTTCAACCCTCTGAATTTCATTCCGCACCCCCTCAGCACCCCTAGACGATTAATCCTGGCGCCGCCGCTGCTGACTGGCAACATTGTCTTTGTGCTATTTCACTATTATTGTTATGTAATGACAGCGCCTTTTTGTTCGTGCTTATTTGTTGGATGTTCGTTGTTGTTAAGCATTGTGTGAAATTTATTACCTAAAATTGACGGACAAAAACGATGCAAAATACTGCAAATTAGAGGAAAGGACAAAGAACAAACAAACCTTGGTGCTGTCACAAACACCGAAACTTGATTCACTTAAGCTAATTTTTCCATACGAAAAAGTTGGCCGGTCCCACGGGTCGCGGACGTGGAGAATGTCCCTGGTTCTGCTTGGCAGTCTTCTGGGATAGGCCTGATGGATCAGAAGGCCGACAACATTCACATTGCGGGATGGGTGAGGGCAAGGTCTATATTTCCAGAAGGTTCTCCAAGTATGTGCGATGTGAAAGGCAACGGTAAACACAACATTATGTATATTTTTCCCAGGAGAACAAACTCTTATGATGATGTTCTTACGATCAAACCTTAAGCAAGTAAAAATAACTATCCTCCCCCATCCTTATGATCTCCGGATGATGAAGCATCTAAGAGGACAACAACATGCTACGTCCTCCAATCGTCACAACGTTAGTCTCTGCTACTCCCTGTGTCGAGAACATGAGAGACTATTAAACTCCCAAGGCTTGCGGAGTAATAACACAACAAACACGAATTTCAAAGGTTAAACAATGTTGCATGAACATACACGTATATTCATGTGTTATAAAGTGCGCAGTTTTTGAAAATCCAATAACTCAGCGTAAATTGCATGAAAGTTGATATTTTTATTTTTATTATTTTACACATTCACTACGATTTAATAATTGAAAAGTTAAAAGTGTCCGGCATATGCCCGTATGCGATTAAAAAGTGAAAAATGATGTCTAGCATATGTTCACTTCCGTTTTGTAAACAGGCAGTAACTCGATCTGTGAAGTTCACCATGACTTTTGTGCAGACGTCTCTGTCGATTGAACCAATTACCCGTTGGATCTCCCTCTTCAATTCGGGGATTGTTTCAGGTTTGTTCATGTGCACTTGTGACTTCACATAACCCCATAAAAGGAAATCACATGGGGTGAGGTCACAAGACCTCGGAGGCCACTCCTGGTCACCACGAAGTGAGATCACGCGGCCAGGAAACTTTTTTTGCAGTAAGGTTATTCTCTCTTTGGATGTGGCAGGTAGAAGGGGCCAATCACACCTCCTGACCAAAATCCACACCAAACTGTGACACGTAGCGAATGCATTTGTTTTTCCTGGATCACTCTGGGGTTTTCTTTACCTCAAATGCGGCAATTCTGTTTTTTAACAAAACCTGAGAGATGGGAATGTGCCTCGTCACAACTGTTGTTGTAGTAGAGGCATTGTTGCATCCGAAGATCGCGCGAAGATTACGAACTGTCTGTGCATAAGACTCCTCGTTTCTGAAATGTTTTTTCAAGATAATGACGCGTTGCTCGATAGTGAACAACTCCATGGCAACTAAACTGAACAAATGCCAACAAATTGCTAAAGTAATAATCGGAGTGATCAGAGATTACGAAAATGATAAGAACAGTGTTGCCAACCTTCAAACAAAAAAATGACAAGCGCTTTATGAAACACCCTATATATCGGTTATATAGTGTTCCCGTGACCTTGATTCAAACTTGCAGAGTGGATGGAGACCGACCTAAGTATCAATATGAGATAAGGAACCTCGGTCCGGAAACGCGCCATTAATATGCTATAAGCCAAAGCTATTTGGGGATGCCTTCGACAGTAGAATAAGACAACTGAAAGATGTGGCTTGTAGATTTAATACGGACGTTACTGCAGTGTATCGTAGCACTCTACGACAAAAAACGTTACAGTAAGAGTACAAAATGGCGGCCCCCAGCGTCGATGCAGGCACGACAGCGTCGTAAGAACCTCTGTCGCCGTTCTGCTTCAGGCTAACCACTTAACACCCAGAAAGGTAGAACATATAAATTCTTATAACATTTCAAACACAACGAACTATAACACAAGAACATTCGAAATTATCCTTGTGAAATTCGCATATATAACACAAAAGTTTTGCACGTAATTACTCCCGTACTTTCACGTGTCGCCAAAAAGAAAAAACTAAAACTATTCCTGGACTCCCTTTTCAGGTTCTTGTTGAATCTCCTTTCTTCTTCTTTCGCTTTCAACCCAGCCCGTCGTCAGGTATAAAGTAATATTCAGGCGGGTCTACTTTATTTTATGTGGCGAGCTGGAATTTTGACGCCGTTAGGGGTAGGTTGTGACGCATTTAAGAATGTGGTTACTCATCAATTAATTGTTTTTCTTTCTAATTAAAGGTGTTTGTGATACCATGAACATTATTTGAAGTAACAAACTTTCTTCTTTTTATAAAAAATCTTAACATCTCAACAAATAACAAACCTCAAACACTCAGGTTCGTTTCCAACAACGAGGAATATCGAACCTGCGTTGTAAGGTTACTTCTCAAATATGGGAGATTTGAAAATGTGAAACAAAAAAGGCGAAGAATGAATAATGATATATTAGATGTTGGCTAAAATAAGCACTAAATCGTGTTTGGCCAAAAGTGTCATCTCTCCCACGCTTCCGACTGCTCGACAGTCCCTAATCCAATCAGAAACGAGAAAATAGGGGGAGGGGGATCTGCTAATAAGTGACAATTGAATGGATACCTTCAGATTAACTCCTAAGAATACAGTGGTTGCTATGTTGTTGTTTAGGCCTCTCATATTTGGTGGTTTATTAAAGAAGCTAGTTTTGTAAAGCTTTCCTGGTGGTGGGAAGTGTGCTGTTCATTATGCAATTAGCTCATTTGTAATCTAGTTTCAACCACAACGTTTTTTGTCGCAGTGCTTCGTTATTTTCTGCTCTGAAAGTCAGGAAGGTGGGAAGGACTGCATGTTAGACCAGCTGATCTTAACCTTTCATTTACCGTCGCCCCCCTTAAATATATTTTGTTGCTGCTGACATCCAGGACTTAGCCCAGTACTTGAAGCCCTAAAGTGCCTCAATTATTCAAAGTTTCTCATTCAGGGTTTTTTGCAATTATACAATTGTAGTTTATTACAATGCTCGTATTTCATTTTAATAATAGGAACAACGATATTGAAGATTAAATGAAGGCCTATATTACTTGATTAAGAAGTATTTCAATTACAAATCTCGTTATATCGTTATGTATTCCGAGTTCTGATTCTACGCTTGACAAATGGTTTCTATACGTGTTTTAAATACAGGAGAGCAGAAAACAATTTTCCACTCAATTAGCTTGTTTAGAAGAGCATCAATATCTTCAGAGCCCTCTTCGAGCCACAAATTCGGAAAAGATTTCATGACGAGTTGGATTTTACAATATGGGTTTTATGTTAATAAGTTTTGTATTATAAACAGTGCCTAATATTAATAAAAATGAAAAACGTAGTAACATGTTTTGTATCTCGAACAATCTGTTTGTTAAATTGGCTTATTTAATAGTAATATTAATAATAATATTATCCTCGGATCTTTGGGCCAAGCGTCCAATCTCGTAATGATCAAGCCTTCGCGGGTCCCTTGGGAGGGCATAGTGACCACTTGGAGTTTCTTGGACTACAAGTTGAACCAACTACAGGAAATTCACATCTTTTCCGCTGTCTGTAGAGTTATGTTCAAATAGTGCGGAGGAATTCACATATTTCAAAATTAAAATTCCTCATTTTTCTCATGTTCGAACAGTAAGTGGCAGAACACTTTGTTTGGATCCCTGTAGTTATTGTAGTTAAGGTGATATTAAAACGATAATTGCCAAACATTGTTCAATTTACACTTTGATATAATGTAAACAGCTATTATCGTGAGTGATGTTGGAAATGCATTCATATTTCCTAATTATGGGACAAATGTGGCTCGTGGAAAGTGTCGGTTAGAAATATCTATACTTTAAATTTTTTTGCAGATTCTCCGTGAGGCACATTCATAGTAGAATTAATACAAATTATATTTTTTTGTGGTCAGTAAACCTTTTTAATACTCAACATTTTGATAGATTTGGTATTAGTCTTTATCAAAAATTGTATAAACATAAAGTATTTACTGTACAACTCTTGATAAAGGTACACATGAAATGCGGTGACACATTAAGGGTTAAGTCACTACAAGAAAAATTGTAATTTTTATTGGTAGAACTGTAGTCACTTTCTATCTTGTGTGAATTTATTGACATTATTGTTGATTTCAGAGTGACAGTGTTAGCATGTAAGTAATGATACTCTTTCAATGACGTAACAATGTAAACAGATCGGAAGAGGAGTATGGTAAGTAACATATTCAATATTTGTTGAAGTAGAACAAGTTTAATTTCATCAATTATTCTACGCAATTGCTCAGCCTTTGTTATATAAACTGTAAAAAGTTGACTGAATAAATGACGGTATATGACTGTATATTTTCACTGTCATCCAACTACCGTTAAAAAAAATATCGTGACCATTTTTAAAGTAGTAGCGGCCATGATATAGTTGCCCTGATTAATGCAATTTGAATGATTCAGTTTTAAACAATATATTTATAGTTTAAGCAACTTTAATTTGGTGTACAGTTCTTATAAATTAACAGATAGGCTGCTAAATTTTTAACGGTGGAATACGGTAACTTCTAACAGTGTCCCGAACAGTAGCTTGTTGAAGATGTTTAAACAGTTATGTTCCGAAATTTGGCGACCGATTTTTTAAATTTTTTTTGTCGTCGTTTCGAGCTGTATGTGGAGTCCTCATTTGCTTATTTGAGCAATCATTCTAAAATATCTTATGTTGTTCAAAACAGGGGAGCTAGAGGATAGCAAGGGATATTGCCAATAAATGTGTTCATGGCATAAAACATATTACAGCTATAGATTTTACTACGTCTATGTCATTTCGTGGCTAAAATTCCCCGAAGGTTTCCAGCAATGGTTCACACAAAGTGCACAAGAGAAGTAACCGACCATTCATTGAAATTCCGTCACTAAGCAAGTGAGACATATCTTGTTATGGTTCCTCTCGGTCCATACCGAAGAAGGTCGCCGAGTGCTATTACTTTTTGAGAAGGGCCCGGAGAAAAAGAGGGGGGGCGAGGCAAATATTTTTAGGGGGTGAGGGAGGAGACAGGGTCACATGGGATCATCTGGCCGACAGCCACGTTCTACGATCTTGCCAAGACGTCGCATGTCATTTGTTTCTAAGTCACGAAAGCAGAAGAAGTCCCCCTTCCCTACTCCCTCCTACCCTCCGGGGTCGTTTTGTTTCCTCGTCGGAGGCGAGACTAAATCAGGCCCACTGATTGCGAAGACAATGGCTTCAGGAATTCCATTAAGAAGGCAACGATGGGCCAGCCTTTGCACCTGTGGGCATTAATCGTAGCCTCGGGAGAAGGCGAAGGAGTTAAAAGAGATAGAGAGAAAAAAGAAACTCGGTGTCGTATGCCAATGAGATGAGATCAGCCAAAAAACATTCCTTGCCACCCCATCCCATCCCCGTTTCCCAAAGGGCATCCAAGATATTACACGAAGCGTAATATGGTGACAACCACGGCATATTCCTTATGATGGATGTGGTGTGACGGATGTGCTTACTTATGGAAGCTCGCGATGCCTGCAGCGTGACATTTCAATCGGACGCTGTCTCTAGGCTTTCGCTAGATAAACTCCGGAGTGACATTCCGTGCGATCTACCATTATCCTCTCATTCCAAAGTACTGGTGGATCTCTGGTTACGGTACCAGCTACATAGCACCGCTATATCTCTTTATTCAGTGCTTAGTGCTCTTATAGCTACGAGGAGAAATAGACATCTAATAGCTTTGAACATAAAAAAATTAACTGTTTCAGTAAAAATGTAGCATACCCAAAATTTTCCGTAACACGCTCCCTAAAATTCTTCACAAGGGCTAAATTTATGGTAAGTTTAGCACTAAATTTACCAGTAAACTCCCTAAGAATAACCCCTCACCCCTACAGTAAAATTCTCAATGAAATCCAGAAGTACAGTAAGAGTTTTACTTAAGGCACACAGAACTCTTACTGTAGTTATCGTTTTCAAAAGTAGGCCTGATAGAGTTGTCATTACGTAGAAAGCTACACCTGAATTGTAACACGTGTAATATAAGGTAATATTATCCTCCGTTCATTCTGTGATCAGTTTCTGTTTGTTACAATCTATTACATATTACAATATTTGGATTTTTGAAAACCTATTTTTCTTTTTGGTGGTATTTTTATTCCCTGTCAAAGGAACTCTTATTACCAACATTCTAACTTCAATATATTCTAAGATATAGTACTAGCAGAAAAACTAAACGTTAATACAATAAAAAAAATAAAAAAACAGATATTGAATTCCAGAAATAGTGGTGCCTCGCAAACTAGTTACATACTCTTTAAAAGGACATCGCAGGTACTATATCCTGTGATTTTGGTGAAATTGGAGATGGCAAGGACAAATTTTTACTTTTTTTTGGTCGTTTAGAGATTCAGTGTTAAATTGATATCTTAAACTCCGCACTTAGGCAGGGAAAATCACAATTATAATTTATGCTTAAATGCTAGTAGTCAACGATGCCTGACAATGTTATCATTTACATTTTTTAGTTTAATGGTAGTAAAGTTGGATGCATAAATACGTACTACCAAGAATAATTGTAAATCACTAGTGATGTATCCACACACTGCTAAATTTTCAGCAGCACCTTTTCTCTCTCTCTCTCTCTCTCTCTCTCTCTCTCTCTCTCTCTCTCTCTCTCTCTCTCTCTCTCTCTCTCTCTCTCTCTCTCTCTTTGCAAAGGCCCATTCTATGGTTACTTCAATACTTGAAGCACCCATACAGCATTTTTCGAAATTAGCAATCGTAAGTTTCAAAATGGAACATCAATTCTTGGATTTTGCTCCTATGTAGATTTTTCAAGTTGCCAGTTTAGGCGACTTCTTATTCTTTCTGAAATGTTCTCCATTTTAAAGAAACAATAATTGTAATAAATAGCAAATGCCATTAATAATCACTGCAGAAGTAACTAAACATGGTGTTTTACGTATTTGATACTGGTATTTGGTTTTAATGGATTAGCGGCTAGGTTTGATACATGTGGAACCAAATAACGAGTAAATATTAAAGTCTAGTTAAGAACACTACTCGACTCATCCTAAGATCAGCCTTGCATTTCCTCAGATAAGAAAATATGGTTAAACTTCTGTCCATCACTATATTCATTAAATTTTCTCCTACGCTCTACGATCTTCAAGTAATGAATTAGTACCGGCTGTGATACAGAGATTTTCAACTGATTTCTAAGTATTCTCCTCTACAATACACTACAACTTTTCACAGTGCAAAAAGTTTGTAAATTCTTTATTATCTCACAAAGATGTGGAACGCGTGCTTCTTTGCCTTACTTGATCTGATTGGTTGTTATTTCGTTTCATACCACAAATGAGAACAATCAACAGAAATCTCCCACGGTGGCACATTGCTTCACAAACTGGAAAGCTGGTGCAGACACATCGAGATTTTTAATTGTAAGGAAGACAAACGTGAATATATGTAAAAAACCAACGACATCACAGCTTGTTTTAACCGCTCTGCTATCTTGTAAGTGAATAATCGTCGGAGACAACAGTGGCTGTTTTCGGAGACGCAATACACTGTAAAACACTTTCTTGAAGGGTCGGTATTGCTGCTACAACCATTTTTGTCTTCTTCTTCTTCTAAGACAACCAAACCCAACTAGCTTAACCTAACCACCACAGATTATTTACCATACCAAGAAGCTACCAGCCAATGGGAATGCTTGAAAAGGTTGTAACAGTAATCACTACCTTCTTGAAGGGGGAAATGGATTTGGTTTGGTTTTTTGGTTTGATTTGGTGTTTTAAATCC
This sequence comes from Lepisma saccharinum, assembly GCF_977018435.1. Lineage (NCBI taxonomy): Eukaryota > Metazoa > Arthropoda > Insecta > Zygentoma > Lepismatidae > Lepisma > Lepisma saccharinum. Next base: position 210,096,263 of record NC_139229.1, on the reverse strand, counting down.
ACTTTGTGCACAGTAAGGCTAATCGGGACTGTACCTACAGTTTAAAGTGGGATTGGAACCACTATGTGCCTCCACCGGGAAATGGATTTGGCAGTAGAAACGAAATCATATCCCAGATTCCATGTTGATGGTATCCTGCATAATTTTACAAATGTCGAAATGATGAACTTACTCTGGGAAACTTGAAGCCAGAGCGCGTTCGTAGATTGCTATTTGCCTGTATTTGTTCGGGAGAACGAGGGACAGGAAGATGTAAGTAAAATCCTTTGTCTTATTCACACCCAACCGATGGCCAAGTATTGGGATGCCAAACATTGATGGTTTTCTCGAAATGGCCCTGCTGGTAACTTTTAGAGCCCGGCACTTATGCTTGCCCGCCTAACAGAAGCGGTAAGTGGGTTGCCAACCCAGCAGGTAAAATATTAACAACATTTATTTTTTCAAGCCCACTTTTCAGAGCTGGGTCTAGATTGAAATACTTATGCCGACCAACAGATAAACTTCTGGAATTTCTTAGGGTTGGCACTGGCATGCTTCGGTGTTGTGATATAGGGGGGTGACTTTCGTTAAAGGTCAGATGATTGGGGTACATATTTCTTTCTTTCTTCTTTTGAAATTAGTTAACAGTTAATTAAGGGTTATCGCTTAATACACAAATGCAAAGATGTAGGCACGTGGAACATACGAGGGTTACAGCAAAAGTAATGGCAACTATTTTCTTCCACGATAATGCGGGTCAGGCAAAAAATTTAAAAATATACAATTGGAAGGTCACGATATATGCTAACATTTAATGTATGAATTTTGAACATAGAGATCTGTATCAGGATAGAGAAAAAGACAAATACGCGCAGTCACAGGTCGTCCTGAACGTTGCATGTCGACAGTTGCTTCCGTTCCACGTTCGAATGCTTCTGCCAGTCTAGCAACAGTTCAGTATGGTATAACATCATTTCCTAGAGCTTCCACAAGCTCAGTGTTACATTCTCTCGCATTCCTTCCACGGAGAACTGCTATTTTCACATGATAACGCTGTTCACGCCGGGTCACATTCATCCTGCACGACTGTTAAACACGCACTGATTACCCACTTCCCTCAGTTCAATGTCTTGGCAGCCACTGCAATCTAGTGGCGTCACAATACATTGCATGTGCCGGGGTCTCCACTGTATATTTTAAAATTTCTTGCCTGACCCGCATTATCGTGGGAATAAAATGGTTGCCATGACTTTTGCTGTTACCCTGTATATATCTGTCGCGACGAATAGCTAGAAATGCGTAGGTGCCACATGTGGGAAAGGAAAAGCAAATCACGAGAAAGGAGCAATGGTTTCCACCTAAGATCTGGCAATGTTCAAGATGCAGTGTTGCCTAGTGCAAGAGTCGACCATTCCACAAAGGGTAATGGGGTCGTTGTCAATTTTGACATGTCCAACAAATATTGATGCACCATGTGACTATGGATATGCATTGTGTGGTGGTTTACCTCGCACAAATCCAATTGTGAGGAGGCGGTCCTGAATCGATGTGGCAACAGTGCAAATGGCCACCTTGTTTCGTGTTCCCGAATGAAGTGGTGTGCTAATTACTCTGTTCAGAAACAACATACCATTTCCCTCCTCTTAACTTATGGCTAAGAAAGGCAATTCTACTTTATCTCATTCCATGTGTAGTGGTGAGCAGTAGTAGCTCAACTGTTCTTAAAAATTCTTACTGCTTGTCTGCGTAACTACAGTCATTGTATATGTAATCTATCTTCTATATACGTATATAAAAATGGATGTATGTGTATATATATGTATGTATGTTTGTTCCGGCATAACTCTCGAACGCCAGGAGCAATTTCAACCAAACTTGGTACATGTATCACTTACAACCTGGAAAGAAATACTCTCTCCCAATGCCATTCAATTAATTTATTCTTGCTCCTGGAGGTGAAACTAAAAATGTTGTTTATAATTTAGTTTCGAGTTAAATTAATATTATAGTGAATTTGTAAAAGATTTTACTTTATAATTTGTATACTGTACTTATACTTTTAAATACCTGTAAATAAAGTTAGTTACATTTTACACTATAGTTAGAATTCATTATTTTCCTGTCTAATAGAAGATTGGAATAAATAAATACCCGGACAACGCCGGGCAATCAGCTAGTGTATTTATAAAGATCCTTCTGTGGTTTACTGATTTTATTAACGTCCATATTATTGGCCAGTGACTTCCACAAGTACTTCATTCATGTATCTATTGAGAGTTCTCCCTCCCCCTCCGACTAAAGCGTTATTTAACATACTTAGAGCTACACACGGACATGCATTCTTTAAAACCGGGCAAATTAAGACAAGCCAATTTTTGCTTCAGAGATTTGCGGAAATTGGATTATCTCTTATCCTGTTGTAGAGATTTTTATGTGGAATTAACTATATATGCTAGAAAATTCGATACCTGTAGCTGATGAACATTTCCGCAAGTTTCTATTTCGAAATAATGCCCGGAAAATAACATTTCATAAAATTATTTAACTAACATTGGAATTTATATAAGTTAAAATGAAAGTTCTTCAACACGTGCGATAACGTAATTAAATTGCATATAATTCCTTTGAAGTTAACGCCTAATGCAAAGGAAATGCAATAATCTCCCTTAGCAGTCGTTCTTGCTGCCTTGCTGTGTGTATTTTTAGGTCAAAAGGTAGCAGCGTGATTGTTTTCACAAGTGCTTAACAGTATTTATCCCTGGCAATGCTCTAAAGATGGACGAAACTTGTAGATGTGCCAGTGTGCTCAGCCGAACTTGGTAATTTTGTCGTTGGATATCATAGTCATAAGTGTACACGTTCAACTTCCTCGATTTCTGAAATTTTGAAAATAGTTCTCCTCACCCCACCCCCTCTCTTTCCTCCGCGTTTTCTATTTGAAAGATTTTTTTCGCCGTTGAAGTTGCTCGTGCATGAGGAGGATGGCCCATTAGCTCGAGATCCTTGCACAAGGCTTCCGTGTTTGATTGTAAACGTCCCGTAATCAAATTCCTGGCCGCGTTGATGCGCAACGCATAAACAGGGCAAAGTTAATATTCTCGGGAGTCCCCTTCTCATTGGAGCATCTGCAACTTGACCACGAGCGCGAGGCTCTCTCATAAATTTCTCAAATGTAGCATTAAGAGGCAATCATCACAGGCGGTGTTTACATAACTCGATACTTTGCCGCGCTAACCGCCAGGCGGCAGCACCGTGCTGCGAAGACGCTCCGCGGGAGGCAGTTACCGATGGCCGCGGCATAATTTAGAGCCTCCGGCGGCAGGATGCAGAATTCCGCTGCGGATCATGGGCCTTGGAGAGCGTGGTGGATGGCAGCGCCTTGAAACAATGTAGTACATTCTCTTTCGCCCCTCGCTGCCAGACAAAATGACGACGGTGCCGCCTGCGTGGAAGCGGTCTTCAGTCACTTGCGATTTAGAAAGGCACTTCGCATTGCAGCCAGCTTCTAAACAGTCTTTGTGTGCAGATCTCACTATTATTTATTTATTTTATGATTGACTTTCCTGCATCATTTACTCTCCTCCTTGCAGATATAATAAAAATTTGTTTTCCCGAATTTGAGGAGAGTGGGCAAGAAATTTACTTGCGATAAAATGAATTTAGTATAAATCCTGGATATATTGTGATTTTTTTTTATTTAGCTTCGTGTTCTACCACTTTTACCTTTTCGCAACAGTAATGATGAGTGATGATATGATGAAATTGATGAAGAGAGACTCACAAAGAACACCCATGTCCAGGCCAGGACTCGAATCCTTGACGCCTGGTGTCGTAGCACGCTGTGCTAACCATTCCGCCACGACTGGATATATTGTACGAGTATTAAACATACATTAAAACATTTAAGTAAATACGCCACAATAAAGAATAAATATATGTATATTACGTACAATCGATTGTGCACACACCATTAAATACAAATTACAACGGCAGCAATTATTTTACTTATTTTTTAAACTTTATAATATCGATTCTCATAACCTGTATTTTTATGATAAACGCGATTCAGTTAAACGTTTTTTTTAGTTCGTAAATTTCATATAAGCCCAGACATTTCATATTAAATACCAATGCAAAAATTTACCTAATGCCAGAGGCGTCACCTCAACGCATGCGGTGCATGCTGCGCATGTGTCAATTGTGGGAGAATGGACAGCTTGCTCTGCGACGACATTAATGAGCATTTCTACATTCTAATTTCTTCATATAGGAGAAGCTTTTATTTTAGACGAGAGCCCTCAACTACGCTTATATTACATTTCTTGGATCTGAAGTGACGCATGCGTCAATTGTGGGAAAATAGTTATTACTTTCTTTCACTTCAGATCCAAGAAATGTAATATATTCTTTAGTTGAGCGCTCTCGTCTAAAATAAATACTTCTCCTATATGAAGAAATTAGAATGTAGAATTGCTCATTAATGTCGTTGCAGAGCAAGCTGTCCTTTTTCCCACAATTGACGCATGCGCAGCATGCACCGCATGCGTTCAGGAGACGCCTTTGCTTAATGCAGTTATAACTTTCTTATTCACTCAACGTGTCAACATACACTACTCTTGTCTACTTCAAGAGCCAAAAAGAAAATAAAAGCATTTTAATATTCAAGATCCCGGAGGGAAAAAACAGTTTTTACATTTGGATAAATGTTGTCAGTGGTAGAACAGTCTCAAGAAAAGCTTGCCACAATCACCGATGCGCAGAGAACGCAATTTCGCCTGGGTGACCCAATGCTCATCACGGGGCTGCTCTGCTTGATAATACGCTCGTTGCAGGGCACAGTCTTCAACATCGGCTCGAGCGGTATGTATCGTCCCGCGGTGCACGCACAGCAAGAGCGAGTTAGTGTTATTGTGGCGGCTCGTGGCGTTCTGTGCTTAAATATTTAAATATCAGCTCTACGTGACTGTGTATGTGCTGTGTAGAGCGTAACAATGGCCCCACGTAAGTCTAAATTAGGAAGTGCCAAAACATTACATAGTCAAACAAGGGAAGTTATTTATAACGTCTACAAATTCATGAGAAATGAAACAGGTGCTCCTCGCAATGTAAAAGAAATTCAAGTAAAAGTAGCTCAAAAGAATGTCAGTTTCAACCTCGATGATGCAAGAACGTTGCTCATGGAAAAGATAAGAGTAAATTGGAGCAGAGGATTGGGCAGCTCGCTCTAGCCATGTAAACAGCATTGATTTGATTTTGATTTGATTTGAATTTAAAATTTTGGGTGCGTCAGCACTAAGGCTATTTTGCACCCGTCACATTATACGGGGTCCAGCCCCTTAACGTCGTTACACATAACAACTCTAACGTTGCATAACTAAAAGCATAAAATATTAAAATCTTCTGACTTTCGTTAAAAGCTGAGGCTGTAAAGGAGCACTCAGTACAAATCAGGACAAAACACAGGACAACACAAACAAAATTATACTGGCTATGGGGCCAGTCGCCAGAGCCTCGTTAGTCTGCAATCCAGGGTGTACTACGTGGAAGTGAGGTTGACTATTGGGTGCACTACGTGGAAGGAGCACCCCGTAAACAGCATTGAAAACAAGTACATTGAGAGTGACCACATATTGGATGAAGCATCCGAACGGATTGTCATCAACCTGGGAGCCGACAGCGACACTGATAGCGATAATGATAGCACCATGGATTATGATGGCAGTGAAGATGAAATGAGGTGGATTCATCCACTTCAAGAAGATGCAAACTAGGAACACATTATGTAAGTATTATTATTAAAATTATTACTATTATTCATAATTGTAATAAAGTACTAAATTCGCTGCGCCTCTTACAGTTTTCAATTTGTGTGTTAACATTCAGTCGGTCGAGACCCGTAGATCGGCTGTCGCTTTGCAAACATCCGTCTACGCGTCAACCTTCGTTCGGACGAAGGGCGGAGCTACCGAGTTGACCCGAATGTTGGCGAAAGTCCGCGCAGATTTTTGTGGCAAGCTTTTCTTGGGAGTACTCTAAGGCTGTGTCCGAAAGCTGCAAGACCATACTTGAAGCGAGCATACTTCGAGAGCATACTCGCAGTGCGGTCTTGAAGCCTGGAAGCGGAAAGCTTTCGAACTGCACTTCGACTGCAGCGCCAACACATTACACAAGTGAGGAATGCAACAAAAGTTGCTTCGAAACTAAAATTATCAAACATCGGCTGTATGTGCCACTCTTGTTTTCCGTGAACAACACACACATGACTCGGCGTGCAGTTTATATAACACAGCACGTTATTAATTATAGAAATATGAAAGAAATTTGCTCTTTCAAATTAATTTTCACACATTCCGCAACATGGTTTACGATCGCGGGAAAAGAAATTGTTTTCTCACTTTTAAACACCTTCTCACTATAGAAGAAAGAAACCACGCATATATGAATAAAACCAATAAATAAAATTACATAGTATTTTAAAAAACTCGTTTACTTACATTTCCACACAATGGAAGAACTACAACTACCAGCTGATTGACTTCAGACGTTCATTTTTTTTAACAAATGAAAAGCAAGCACAGATCGCAAGTGTGCACCGCTCGTGAGCTGCGTCCTCTGGTCTTGTACACTCGTTTGCTTGGCGCTTTCGAACTGCACTAGGTGACGTCACTTCCGTCAAGACTGTACTTCAAGTATGTACTTTGTACCTTTTGGACACAGCCTCAATATGTATCTACTTAGGCCATGTAAGTTAACATAGGAATCTATCAACAGCCGGGCCCCCTGGCGGATTGGTTAGCACATCGCACTGCGACGTCCCGGGTTCGAATCCCGGCCTGGGTGTGGATGTTTGTGAGTGTCCATTCATCAATTTCATCATATCATCACTCATCCCTATCTTCACAAATTAGCCAGAAGTGTCACAAAAGCGAAGTAAAATAAAGCGAATCAATCCATATATCAACAAAAGGTTGTCTTCAACTGTTAGCTGAAAAGTCAAATTTTTCACATTTGTGTTTTTGGCATTGGTGTACGCTATGTATGTACATGCAAGCCTGCAGCCAGAAATTATTTCGGAGGGGGGGGCTCATCCCTTATCAGCAGCCACCATCTACAGGCGAAAAAGTGGCTGGGTAGAAGCTCTGAAGGTGAATTTCACAGAATATTACAACTTATTATATATATTAATCCTGCTAAGGAAGTAAAATTAATTACCACTATACACTATTTAAATTATATAATTGCATGATTTCTGCGGGCTTCAGCTCTCCGAGCCCTCCCCCTGGCTACATGTCTGTATATATCAAAACGTCGACTGATTAAGAATGAGTTAACCACAGAAAGACAATTTTATATTGGTAATTAAAACCGAACAATTTGTACAAGTACTGAAAACATATATTTTAAGGAGATTTCACACCGAAGGGACATGCGACAAGCTACACGAGAGTTTCACGCCGAAGAGAGAAGCTGTACGCGACACGCGGCAAGCGACACTAGTTTCTTTGCGCAGTTCGCATGATGGTACCGATGTAATTGCACTAGTTATTGGTCGAGCCTTGTGGAGTCAGGACTTGCGCAGAGACATGTTTTCGTTCGTTTGCTCTAGAGATTTCGGGGACAGACTGTAGGATTACTTCAGTTTGGTGCAATTTTTTCTCTGCAGGGGTAGTGAGTGACAAGTGTTTGCCAGCGTACGTACCCTCGGTGTGTTTTCCCCCATGTGCGGAGAAGGCATGTATATTAATTAGTTCCGTCATTTTGTGAAAAATCGCGCAACAGGACTCCCTCTGTGCCTGGTCACTTCGCATGCAAATACCAGGCAAGTCGGACGTTCTAGTCCCGCGCCCGAAAACTGTTTACCTGTTTGTCTGGTGCCGAATATTGCGGTGTTTTTGATTTGCGAGCTATTCCCACCTGGCCGCCAAAGTTTCTTCCCTCCCCACTCCAAAACAGGCAGCAGCTCTCAACAAAGTGGCTCGCCCGCCGATTGAGCTGGAAACATCCGAAAAACGCTGCCGAGATTCGGTAATTAACCCCGCTCTCGGCATTCCGATGCGCCACAATCCAATACCTGATCCGGCGGATAATTGCGTGGTGGAATGCTGCAACGCAGACCAAGCGAAATCCATCACCGCATCACATGACCTCACGGCGGACCGCACATTAAATGCTAGCTGCACGTTACGTTACGCTCCCCCCCCCCCCTTTCCCGTCTCTGCTGCTTAAAATCAACGGTGCCAGGTTGATTTGAAAGGGTTCGAAACTCGGTTTTGTTGGCGTTGCTCTTCATATTGTTGTATCGTCTGCTTAATGCTTTTTCTCACCCGGTTGCTGCGACCTGTGACACGCTTGCACTGAGCCTTCGTCAATTCGAGAGTCCGAGGTGGACACCCTTTAGAAAAATATTTGGACCTAAAAGGGATGAGGAGACAGGTGAGTGGAGAAGGTTACATAATTTGGTTTGATTGATGAATCGAGTTTATGTTTTAAGTCCACTTTATGCACAGTAAAGCTAATTAGGACTGGACCTACAGTTTAAAGTGGGATACGAACCAATATGTGCCTCCACCGAGTATCGAACTCGAGGCCCCTTGATTACGAAGCGACGAAAATTAAGGCAAATTTTAGTTTTAATGACAAAAAGAAATAAATTTAAGGCTTACCTTTGTGAGAAATGACCGAATTTCTTGCATTTGAAAAACTATTTCATTTCATCGGTAACTAAATATGAAATGTTTATTGAAGGATATCACCCAAATCTTTGAACACAATCATATTTCAAACTTTTCAGTCTCACAGAATAACATTCTCAAAAATTGTTTTCTTGAATTCACTTTTCAGTATACATTAAAGCCTGAATCACACGGAACTGGATATCCAGTAGGATTGTCGATAGTCTTTTGTTCCCATAATGGCGGCCGCGTGAGATGTCAACAACGTATCACTTCACACTTTTAAAATACGATAACTATTCAACCGAGAGGAATATCGCTTCGTATTAAATGGTTTTAGGTAGAGAAGAATGGCGCTGATTAACTACATACTTTACAACGTTTACTGTACACGTATGGAAGAATATTTTAGCTTTTTCAATTGTAAACACCGTGCACTCACCATAGACGGTGTAACTCGAGGTGCCTTTCGTGCTGTATGTATTATACATTGTAATTGGAACAGCTAACCGAAATGATCCATGAAATGCTTCGGTGTAAAACTGAAAAGTACTACCTGTTATAAGATTTTTGGAAGCATTTATGCTAGCAAAAATGTTAATGGAAATGCTTTCGTCTAAAGCCGGCTTAAAGGTGGAAGAGCAATTTGAAGAATGTTTAAGGAGAATTACTGCTTTGTGCTTTTATTAAAAAGGAAAAGAATGAACTAGAGATTGGCTCGAAAAAAAATTATGGTTATCAATGTGTACCGAACAAGCTTTTTGACTCAGGTTTGCATTATTCATACATGAGATTCGCAGGATTCATTCACAAAAAAATGTCAAACATTTATTAATACACTTGTAATAATAAGGATTTTCATTTTCAGCTAATCATATTTGTCACATACACATCTCATAAATACCTAAATATTAATGAACTGAACACGAATGTACTGCACATCATCATCTCTGTGCAGCCAACACTCGCCAACCACAGACAAAAAACCATAGACATAAAAAAAACGCTCCATTGCTAATTCACAGATTATCTTCACATGGCGAAACTTTGCTCTGATTGGCTGTTCCACAGAATCCAGTCGAGGAAAGCTAGTAGCAATTAGAACATGTCCTATTCCTCAAAACCAGTCAAGCAGTCGGCCAGGCGACCATGATTTCTACCTAGAAAGTCAGTTCAGCGCCAACTAGGGCATTCCTACTAAAAATCCAGTTCCGTGTGATAGGGGCTTAATAACATTGATGATTCCCCACGCACAGATGGTGCATAGTAAATGTTCACAGTATTCACTCACCACACTTCCTATAAGAAAAGGAATTCTAAATAGAAATATAGCATTTTTTTTCATTCACTCCAATGGAATGATTGATTAACAAAGGCTTCCACAGTTCGAAGTGTGATGTACATCTTGTCTTCTTTCCTTCATTTAAGCTTCTGGAAGCCTTCAACGACAGAAAGTTGCCGGTTTGTTTCACTCGGTTTACTTTTCTTCTCACCCGACGGCATAGTGGTAACGTGGCCGCCTTGTAATAACCACAAACTGTAGGTCCAATCCCGGTTAGCCTTTACGTGCATAAAGTGGACGTAAAACAACAATTCAAACAAACAAACTTTTCTTCTCCACGTGCCTCTCACTTCCATTGCGAAAATAATGTAGTTCTCTCTGAAGCATAAGGTCCTTTAGAAGCAAACTAATGTATTGAAGCTGGCTTTGTCATACTGCGAAGTACACCACATGAGAAATAGGAAATGCAAGACTATGCACAAACCATGCAGCCTCAGGGATTCTGACCGACTGAAATTTCCCTAACAATGCAAAAAAATCCCTCTTACACCTCAAAATACCCTACATACACCTACATCCCTAACCACCTCACCCGCAATACAACAGGCGTTTCTTCCTGAAAATTTTCCCGTTCCTACGAAACTTCCCTTCTGAGAAGATCCCCACGGCGAATTCTATTTCAGGACAAGGTCAAAGCATTGCCAATCATTTCTGTGCCAAATTCTTTTTGAACAAGAGATGTGTTATTCTCAATTTATATTGCATATTTCGCGGCGTTTTTCGCGTTCAAGTGCAAATTCGGTGTTATTCTGTAAATTGGCGTAATTCGCGTTATTTCGCGATTCCGAAACACCAAAAACTTGCCTCCTTAACCTACCCAAATACATTTTAAACACTTTATTTTGCTTTCCTTAACTTTTCGGTGTTATCGTTAAAGCGAAAACTTAACGTCTCTACTAATAACACAACTGTAATGTCAGAGACTAAAATATTCTGACTTCAGTTAAAAACTGAGGCCGTAAAGGGTCCCTCAGCACAAACAAGGACAAAGCATACACAGTCCTACGAAGATTATACTGGCCATAGGTTCAGACGCCAGAGCCTTGCTAAGGTATTGGAATAATTAGAATAATTAATAATCAGGTGAGAATATCATGTGGCACGAATGGGAGAGGAAAGAAGAGTTTACAGGATTCTTGTCGAGAAACCTGATGGTAAGAGACATGTAGGAAGGCCAAGTCGAAGATGGAGGGATAACGTTGAGATGGACGGAAAGGAAATCGTTAAGGATGGATTGGATTGATCTTGCCCTGGATAGGGACAGATGGAAGGCTTGTGTTGCTGCAGCCTTAAATCTTCGGGTTTAAGAATGCTAGAGAATGTGTTAGTTAGGGGTGGTCACTCTTCGGAGGACGTCAAGGTACACGCCACCTCATCCTCCAGATATCATGTGAGAGAGAGGCGAGATTGGTTCGTTAATGAGAGTGAGAGCCGTGAGATTGAGGCCGTGTGAGGGTAAGAGTCATATTGGCTCGTCAGGGTGACGGCGTGTGAGGACGAAGTCAAGACGTGAGGGTCTAACTGACCATCTCTGGCCACTTCACATTTGGCCAGTCTCTCGGCAAAGGCCTGTTCAAAGATTTCCTTAGTTGTCTCTATATAGTACTTGTAAGCAGGGTTGCTAAAGGTCCAGGAATTTTAAATAAATTCTATTCCGGTCCAGAAGAGAAAATCATCAAGCGTAAACGAGTTCTGGACCGTAAAGAACCTTTTTATCTGTAAAGTATTTAAATTCGATCCAGGAACCTTTTCTCCCCGATCAATTTAAATACGGTCCAGGAACCTTTTTTTCCGAACCAATTTAAATTCGGTCCAGGAACGTTTTTTCAGCATCAGTTTAAATAAGGCCCAAGTTCCGTATTGAAATGAAACAATACGTAACTTGGATCTAATACAGACTTGACGATAAACAATTATCCACTTGTGAGCATGCAAATCTAGGTGCTGGCTGTCTCGAGAATCGAAGGTACAAGGTAGAAATGGACAAAACGCAAACACTGCAGTCACGTTACCCGTCTCCATGTAGTCCTAGTCTATCGCGCGCGTTCCTTCCCTTGGTTGTAGCAACACTTTCCGTCCCTGTTGTGATTATCTGCTGGGAAGACAGCAGCCTCACGTTACCTCATCGACGGCTCCTATTGGCTGCGGTTCCTGGATCGGATGCCGGAGCAACACGTGACGCCACGCTAACATAGTCCATTGCGTTATGTACAATGTACAGTAACTCGTCGACAAGGGAGTATTTGAACGTGGCCCACGAGAGAACAACAGCGTTATGATTTATTTCTTGCGATACGGTTTCTACAACCGCAGTGTGACATTTCAGTGTACGTACTCACGGACATTTTTAGAAGACAACTTTCAATCTGTGAATCCTGGTCTAAAATTGTAAATAAATTCATTCCCTGACCGGGAGAGAAAATCAGCAAACGTAAATGAGTTCTAGACAGTGAATAACCTTTTCATATTTAAAGCATTTCAATTCGGTCCATGAACCTTTTTTACATGTAACAATACGCAACTTGGACCGAATTTAAATTGTGCCAGAAAAACGGTTTCGGTCCTGTAGCGGAACCCAATAGAACCCATTAGAATTTATGGGTACCTGGACTTTTAGTAACCCTCCTTGTAAGTTTTTTCATTTTACGTCTTTTCTTTCACTGTCTTCGCGTTGCACCCATGTAGTGCTCTTCTTCAGATGAACTCATGGATGTTAAATAATTGTTACTTCTGGTAAAAGCTATTCTTTGCATTTACTATCCTATTTTGTGATTTCTTTACTTCATCTTTCATAATTTGTTATGATTAGGGAACGGAACTTAGGTAAATAAATGTTTTTCTGCGATAAGATAGAGACCCTCGTTATGTCAACACAGCAAATTTTATTTTACATAAAAACACATATTTTCCAGTTTTCCGTATGTAAATACATATTTTGCGAATTTACATTTTAAATACATAAAATCGCTCATTTACTTCAGCTACCTCGAAATCCTCGAAGGAAAAATGTTTATTCTCCGCACCTCTTTCATATCGAGAGTGCTAGGTTTGTTTTGTCTTTGAGCACGCTCGCTGGCAGACTTCTGGCGCCTCCGCCTACGATCCTATTGGGGGAAAATATTACCCCCACTGGATCTAACCCTCAAGTTATAATGTTTAAATGTACAGAAATTTTTGGGAAAAATGAAGGTTTTCAAACTTTGTGCCAAATTGCACGTGTTTTGGAAGGTGAAGTGAGGAAGAGGAAGCTTTGGAAAACTTCAGCGTTACTGGCATTTGTGCTTCAAATATGCAAGAATTGTTTCTTGTGATGTGGAGCGATCTTTCTCGCAATATAAGATGCTTTTTAGGGATAATCGTCACAGATTTACAATGGAGAATTTGGAAAACTATGGTGATCCACTGCAACTCTTCCAAGAAATAGCTCACTAAGAGGTAAGCATTTAGAAACTGATTTCAGGTGTTTAAAATGCATGTAATATTTTGTTTTTGTTACCAAATATTTTTTTTTGTCACATATTTTCCTGTTTTTATCACATATTTTCAACATTTATGACACATAAAAAAATAAATATTTCTGAGTTTTTTAGCAGTTCCGTTCCGTTTCCTAGTTATGATACTCCCTAGAGCAAAAATTTTATTTTATTAAAAAACAGAGTCACTTTTAAAATAATGCACAACTTTAATAGTACATTATAATTTGACACACACACACAGGAGATCTCCTACGTAGATATTTAAGCAAAAATGCAGGCTCGACCAACACGGTAGCTCAGTTGATAGACAAATGGCACTATACCACGGGCCTGGGTTCGAGTTCTGGTCGAGCCTGAATTTTTCGCTTGAATATCTGAAATAGCATCACTTTGTTGCTATAGCAATTTTAAATGTAGCATCTTAAATTGACTTGTGTTGGGGAGATGAAGGTAGTGAAGAATATCAAAATTCGAAAAAGGATATTTCTGAATATCCTTTCTTCCTCCTCGAACATTTTGTTCAATTCGAAAACTGCTTTTCAAGAGCTGTCCTAGACACATTCCTCCATTTTGTTTACTTTGAGCAGCAAATGTACGTTCACAATTACCTAATTCGGACCATCACACACACGCACACGACCAGGTGATAATGAAAACAACTTCATTTGCTTCCCCCTTTTTTATTTGCGTCGTTATTTGCGGTGCTGCACAGAATCGTTTTAATTTTTGTTTTTCCTATTTACCTCACGCACTATTGCGTATTCCTGGCCGTTCCCTGTGCGGGGAAAGTATGACTCCGTTGAAAGCAGCGGGCAGGTACAAGCGATGTTCATTTGTTTCTGCGGCTTCCGCAGCCATCTCTCCCACGTCTCATTGACCGTGCTGACATCTGGAGTCCCGTACTACACGCTCCATTGCCGCTTGCCAGGCTAAACAAAGCGATCTCTCTCCGGGAACTCGACAGCGACGACTCATCAACTCCCGCCCACTAAGCCCGGTTGCGATGGGGGGAGAAGGGGGCCGCAATCTCCCTTCCGCCAGACTCGGCGACGACAAATTTCAAATAGGGTGTTGCGTCGAAGCGTTCATGCACAGATTGATCCAGCCATTTCGTTGGAGATGTCTCGAAACGAAAAAAAAAAGTAATTTGTTTTATTTTCCCCTCCTTCACCTGTTTATTCGCTCGAAGATCGATATATTAGCCCGAGTCCTTTTAATATACTTTAGAGAGTACTTGTCACATTGTCGGCATGGGAAATGTACCATAGTTGTACCCCTTTAATTCATTTTTCTTGCAGTCAGAGAGATAAGAAATATACAGCGTGTTCCAAAATGATTATCGGGGTTTCATAGTCATTTAAGCGGGATGCAAGGACAAAGCTTTCATGAGAGTAAACAACAACTCAACAAGTTTACATAGTGTACCTTGTAAAGGTTCAATATGATCACCTTTCTGACACTGCATACATTCATTGCTATACCTGCCGCAAAATTAGTTTTGTATTGAGAGCTGAAGGAACACGCGTCACGGTGTTGCCATATCATGCGGTATGGTACGGTACGCAGTGCAGCCGTCTGACGCTGTGTCGAGGAAAACGTGTTATGAAAAGGAACAATGATGAAATGTGTTATTGTTTTTCGAGGAAAACTGAATAACAATGATGACAACAATGATGAATGTGTTATTGTTTTCTCTCTTCATTTTCATCTCCCTTACAACATGAACGAATTAACGAAACGAGCATTGTTTACAGGTTACCTTTTCAATCCATTCTGTATATACACTTTCAATAATTATTTCTTTCCGAAGTCCCCGTTAAAGTCTGCCCGTCTTTCAATTATACCGCAACTGAGTTGGTGGGGTGTCTGACTTTCACGTGTGAGACCCACGGTGGTTTGTGGAACTTTTTCAAATATCCCGACGGCTCCGGGGTCGACTCAGCCCAAGTGAGTACCTGGGGCAAACCTGCGGTAAAGGCGGTTGGTGAACCACATCACCTCCATAATATGGCCTAGGTCGAGGTCGAGAATGTGTGGAGCTTTACCTCCACATCCCCATATGCCTACATACTTTGCTTTATTTTGCGTCCATTATTTTTTTTTTTGTATGAGAATCCCAGATATTTTATGACTGTCCTTAAAGATGTTTACCCACCTTGAAAAAATGCCGAATCTTTCAACGAAACTCGCAGTTTCCCAACAGTGGGATAATCTTTCCTCCTATAATAAGAGTAAATATGGCGACGAATAGCATCTTGCTGAAAGGTATCTAAATTTGTCACGCGTTTATTGATATTCCTCTTCTTTCCTGGGGTTTCCAATTTTGAAGCCTCGCATTTATTTATTTATTTATTTATTTCTACCACATTATATTTTTCTTTCCCTATGGTAACAATAGTGTTCTTAGACAGGCCGAAAGCAGCAGCAGTCCTGACCAGAACTTTATTTACAGAAATGATTGGACACCCATTGTTTTTCTCTTTCTCAAATTATTTGCGCTCAGAACAAACCATCTCCCGCGTTTGTCCTTTGAGAAGAATTCCTTTTTCTTTTAGTGCATGGCCTCTTTGGTATATTGTCATCTCGAGTATTGCCTCCTGTGCTTGACTTTCTTCACACAAGCTCACGACACACTCAAGAACACAGAAAATTATGTACAAAAAATAACAACTAAAACAACACGCTATATACAACAAAGAATACTCTAAATTCAATAAACACTAAACAACGGACCGGTTAAAATATCACAGCAACGCAACAAACAAACAACACGTCCTCTCCCAACAACATGAAATCTGATCGCCCGATAAGCGGCAACACCGAGATAAACGTTTTATGTTGCTAGGTAACCAGGGCTTGGGTGAAGCACTGGGAAGATTTTGATTGGCTCGCATGGCAGCAACCCACCCTCCCGCAGTGTCGTAGACCCGATTTCAACACGTGCTTCCCAAGCGTCAATACCAAACTAATTTTGCGGCAGGTAGTCCAATGCTTCTCGACGCTTTCGTTCCACACAATTGGACGTCCAGAAGTATTCCCTTTGCAGACACATCCAGTTCTTTGAAACTTATTAAACCATCCACGAATGTTGTTATCGGACGGAGGATGAATCCCAAATGGCCGTCGAAAAGCTCGCTGAACGGAAACAGCAGAACCACACCTTGCAAATTCAATGACACAAAAGGACTTCTACACGAGAGTCGCCATCTTGTAATACACCTACGCCGCTTAGCAGAGTTGTTGCCTAAGTTAGAGACAAGTACGGAGCATTGTAGTATTTCATTTTTTTTCTTGAATTTCCCTTTTTCGGAGCTCTTCTGTTGTCTTTCCTTCTTTGCCAACAGTAAAATTTCAAGCCAGTCAAACAATGAATGCAATCCCTGATCATACACAATAAATTAGCAATATAGAAATATCGTTCACTTGCACAAATTAATTTTTTAATAAGTATTATTAACACAATTATTGAGGATATATACATTTAATTCACATTTTTTTCTCCTTTTGAGCAAGCTGACTACCATTCACGATTTCAGCCTGTTTGAATTTTAAATAAAAGAAGATTCCAGAAACCCCTTGTCCAATGTATTTTAGGCCTCCCCGATGGCGCAGTGGTAGCGTCGTCGCCTTGTAATCAAGGGGTCCCGGGTTCGATACCCGGTGGAGGCACAAGTGGTTCGGATCCCACTTTAAACTGTAGGTCCAGTCCCGATTAGCCTTACTGTGCATAAAGTGGACATAAAACAACAAATCAATCAATCAATCAATCAATCAATCCAATGTATTTTACATATTTGATGTTTATGTAAATACTTTTGTATTAGATATTCTTAATTTTAATAGAGCACGCCATTTAACTAATCGTTAATCTCGTCGCTGTAGAAATCAGATACAAAAATTAGATCATCAAGTTAACAAAAGTAAAGCGTTCCCTTTCGTGAAAATTTCCATTTCGAGCCCTGGCTTATTTTTAAAGAAATAGTGCAGCTCGCAATACCATACTCATAAAATATGAAATTTTGAAATATGTACCCACTAGCAGCTTTTAACATTATATGTCATCATTTTTGGGGAGTGGATGTGTAACATTCCTTCATAAAGCAGAAACAAAAGCATAACGCATTGAGAAGAAAGATGGTCAAAATGCGGCGAAGATCGGCCGCAGAGATCAAGGATGTCAAAGCAGAATTCCTTCCGCACGGCAAAGCGCCTCCCCACACCACCAAGGAATACCAAGACGCTGTTACCGAGCCGCGTCCACGCGGGCCTCTAAGCGTTACTCATTAAGAAAACTACGAAGGTTACAAATGAGTAGGAAAACATAGCAGGCGCTGCTGAAATTCCTCTCGGCGGTCCCGGTACCTGATTGGACATCGGATGAAAGCGAGAGAGGATTGATAAGGGACCCGGGAGCCTCCATGATGAGAAATTAATTACATTTGGCATCATTTCCGCGCTCACAGTTAGCCGCATCTGCGTAATATATGTGGTGCTACAGTTGGGCATTAATTTCCTCATCTGGCTGGAGAATGCGCCAAATTGCAGGTGAGCTGGCTTCTGGCGGATTCAGGGTTCAAAGGGATGATTGATTCCCTGCGGACAAGAAAAACGAGTCGAGCAGGAGCGAGAAGATTCCGGTTCGAATGCCGGATTCCAAAACTCCACATAGTCGCAGATGGCTTTAATAAATGGCATGGCGAATTTTTGGACAGAAACGAAATAGTTATGGCGCCCTTATAATGGTACCTCAACATTATAACTTAATCTGGAAGGTTACATTTTATAAGTTCTTATTTTCTTGAAGAGGTTTTTGGGTCTCGGCTCGAATTTATGAAAAAACGGTTCCAAAAGGAACCTAAATTGAGTTTGGCCAACCTAGTTCCCAATCTGAGTTTTTCGTGCTCAGTTCCAATTGTCTGTAGCGGACTGATGTTTCATTTCTGTGTTCAAACTTGTTTTGTGTTTTCCAAAAATAATTGTCTTCTCTCGAAAATTCTCTTTTTCTGCCATCGGTTGCCTATTACTTTTCACAGTCAACTTGTCTCTCACAATCATCATCGTCATCATTCTATTTTTTGTCACTTAAATATTTACCCCATTCCTTTGTTGCTAAAATCATCGTTATGAATTATCGTTTAGTGGATCTTGTACTGTCATTGAATCAAGTCTCCCCACCATACTCCTCTTCTGTCCCTTGCATCTTCGCTTGGGGCCAGCCTCTATATTTTCTTTTAACGTCTTCCTTCATTGTTTTTATCTGCTACTCTCTTGACCTTTTCGCGTTTAGTTTTAATTTCATCCTTTTCTTAGGTAGTATTTCTACATTCCTCTGTTTATATGTGCACACTATTTTAATCTAAACATATTTATTCTTATCTGAAGTTTCTCTGCTTCTGCCCCTTGTGCTTAAATTTCTCACTAGATTTTTCCTTGTTCAATCATCCTTGCGTCTCCTTTGTATGGTTCATATTCATACTTCGAACTTTTATTTTTTTGTCAGTTATACTTTAATTTGTAAAATAAACATATCATTTTGTCAGTTGTTCTCTTCGATAAACCGTTTCTTTTAAGTTACACTATTTTCGCCTGCTCTATACTCACCATATACTTAGTTAAACTACCCTTGTTTAGTAGTACACTTTTGCTTTCTAAACCTTACCGGTATGTTGATGTTTTAAGCTTGTCCTTCTATTACATAAATACTTTTTATATATATATATATATATATATATATATATATATATATATATATATATTAGGTGTAGTTTGATTTTATATCTTTCAAAGCTCTTCCTTCCGAATCTTCAGCTACTCTTTCTCTCAATTGCTATTACTTTTGGTATTATTACTTTTTGCTCTTTCCAAGGTTCTATTTTGATTAGATGAAGTTAGTGATGGGACAAAGACACTCCCGCGCCTTCGCTTGCTACAAGTTACTGGACTACCTTCAATCCTGTAGGAGTCAAGGACAAAAACAACAAAAAAAGGATCTCCAGCGTACTCGGTTCTGTACTATCATCTTCTTGATCTCATCCTGTTTTTTCCATTTCTTCAGTTTAGCTTTGATATTCCTTCTTCAGGTGATCCTTTATCAACCCTCTTTCCTCTTGCACTGTAGATTCTATTTGCTGGTCTTGATTTCCATCCTCTGAGACTATGTTCAATCCAGACATGCTTTCTTTCGTGCATGATTCTGCTATTCATCTTTTCCAGAACTCTTCATTTCTTATTGTCAAACAACCAGTTATACCATTTGCCATTTTAACAATTTTCTCGCCAGTTAAAGATTTCCTTCTGTGAGTTAAACCTATGCGATTTAGAGTTTTCTCTTCCTCGTCCGTTAAACTTTCCCTCTTACCAGTTAAAACTTTTCGGCCAGGCGAACCGTTTCCTTCTGCCAGTTTAACCCATCCTTCCCGTCGCTTGACTCTCACGTGGACATGCCATGCGTGAAATCGCTACAGGAGTGCCACATTTCGCATTTAAAAAATGCGTAACGCACGCAAGGATCGCTCGCCTTTGACAGAACGCATCTTCAAAGAGACAACCCAAGACTTTGAAGCAGGAAGAATTCCTGTCGTGATTGTCCTCGCAAAGAGGGTGCCGACCAGTACAGCGTCACACGAGAAATGTAGAAGCGGGGAAGGGGGTGGGGAGTTCAGGAAGCCCCCTCCACTTGAGTCGTGACGCAGAACTACACAGTAACACCACCTCCTTCCATCTCGATGGCCTCTCCCCCCCTCCCACAGAAGTCCTCAAAGTTTCCCATCATTCCCGGGAGATGGCAGCAAACTTCTGGATTTAATTAAACATCATATTGTAGAGATCATCGTCCAATTTGAACACAATACTGCGAGCGCTTATTGTCTGCATAGCGAGCAACAAATAAAGGCTGGCAATAAAGAGTAAGGGTTTCCAGCGCTGGGGTCGGCTGCCGGGGGAGAGGGGGGGGGGGCTTATATGAAGAGGAAGAGAGGGTACCGGCTCATTTCATCCTCCTCTCCTCGCGCGCATACCCGTCTCCTGTTGTCCGACATTAGGCGTAATCTAATTCATGGGGGACCGCTGGACAAGACGGCGCTCTGCACGGGATGGATATCGAAGTGGGGGATGGGGTTTGGTTCAATAGGATTATGCGCTCGTCTGTGTGTGTGGGAGAGGGTTGAGGGAGGCTGCATGTTTTTTCCGGTGCTACTGTTTGGTTTCCGCTGGTGTGTTGCCGTGTTGCATAACGCGCAGGAGTTCAAGAGCCTTTCTTATTTGCTTTTCCTTCCTGTGCTGGCTAATGGCGACATTGTGGGCGGTCAATGCTAAGTTTGTTCAAACTTGCTTTATTACAGATGGGCTTTAACGTGCGAAACAATGTTTCCAAAGAAGATTAATGAACGGGTAAGGGGACGAGGAACAGTTTCCATGTTTAGCCAGACGCTCCAAACTGCTCCTCCCCCACCGACCTTTACGCGCGGCGAGCTGGATAATTGTAGGAAGGGAGAAAACTTAGCATTACTCTTATGGAAGCATCGTTTTACTTGTTCTCATGGGAATATCAAACTTCCGATGGTGTAGAAATACACTTGAACGGAAAGATGGCAGGTTGAAGATTTTGTTTGTGTAGGAAAAGTAGAGACTTCCATTTGATTAGCCGTAACTTGAAGTTGAAGTTCTTTGTCCATCAGGAATACATGGGACTTATTCATTATATTCTTTTCAGATCGTGTGTAACTTAATAATAAACTTTGTTAAAAAATTTCCCCTTGCAGCATGGGGAGAAATTCATACTCTCTTGTGCTTTTTGTTTTCAGTACAAGTGCCCATTCCGACGGTATTGAAATAAATGCATACCAGGTACGAAACTACCACTCTTCGCCTCAAGGCCATCGATCAGGCCTCTGTGGCGGAGGCCTGATCGTACCGCGCTGCAAAGAAAGTGGTTCTGCGTTCGATCACTGGGTAAGGTACGGACATGTCCTATCTTCTGTATCAACAGTTCATCATATTTATTTTTTCCTTTTTGCCTTCTGAGTTTTTTTTACGGACGGCCATTATGTACGCACGTCACATTTTCGACATTATTTAAAAGGCCTCCTCTCTGGTGTGGTATTATCATCGTCGCCTTGTAATCAAAGGTCGCGAGTTCGATAGCCGGTGGAGGCATATAGTGTGTGGGATCCCACTTTAAATTGGGATGAAGTGGCCTTAAAACAAAACTCTGTCATACATTATTTCATAAGGACCGAAATTTTCGGTGTGAGTAGGGTTTTCAATTAATAAATCCAGTGACACTATTCCAAAATTAATCAACACATAATTGGTTGATATTAATTAAAGAAATACCTAATAGACGAGATTTGGTTAAGAAGTAGTATTGAATCTTTTATTCATATTCCTTTCTTGTGCAAACACGATCACATTAGAACAGAAGAAAGGAAGGAAACAGAACCTACCTTAGCAACGATGCAGCTCCATTTGTAATCAACTTTCAGAAACAAGGAAACGAAATTTCAAACGGGGATCTAAAGCCTGTTGTGTGAAGGTGTTGCGAAAAGAACATTTTCGCCGGAACAAAACTAAACGTTTTGTTTGTGGCCCAAACCTTCTACAGATTTCCTTTCATAAACTGTTGTTCGAGAGTCAGCCTGTGTTGAAGCTTAGAGATGCTAAATTTGAAGGCGTTTCATCCCCCGCGCTGGTGGGATTTACGATAAGATAGACTGTGGAAGGCAAAATTGTCTCCGTCGGCATTTTCCCTTGGGTGTGAAACAAATCCTCAGCTGAAACACTCTTACATTGCTTCTTCAAAACGAGAAGAGACGTTTGAAGTCAAGTCATCATCGTTTGAAATAGTGGTGCATCCATCTGTCATCCAAGTATCATATGTGGAGTTTATATATATATATATATATCAGCTGACAGGGCGATAAAAATTACAAGCGCCGAAAGGAGCAGTTCTAATTTGAAATTTATCAGGACATGTATGAGAACTAAATGTATCTTTAAAAATTGCCTAGCTCGCAACATTAAAGATAGGAAGTGATGTGGCGTCAAAGCAAGAGATACATTTTATATGACAGGTAACCATTTGTATTTACATGTTCTCTAAAGAAATTTCCTTCTATCATACCATATTCTCTGAAATGTCCATACGTACATGCGAACACATTCATGTACGTGTATGTACATAACATTTTGCTCGTTCAGGTCTTATTTCAATGCTCTGGACCCTCGAAAAACAGCATTTCTATCCTGTATGATTTCTGTCATGCATCACATTCATGTGTTTTTGCCACTAACATCTGACAACGACAAAATATTAATACGTTATGAATTTTTTGTCGAAAATTACACAGTTCGTCCTACACAAAGTTGTTTTGTAAGATTGGTTAATAGGCGTTGGTCCAAAAACTCAACAAAAGAAAACAAACTTCATTAAATTATATTAATTTGTCCATCAGTGTTATTAACTGAGATGTAACATTGTTCAATCATCTCAGTCCATTAAATTAGGGAAGCTTCCAAGGTTATCAACTTAAGGGAGGTCGGAAACTTTTGACGTCATCACGATTTTCGACAAAAAAATCCACATAACACGATAATAAATTTGTCCTGGAGAGTGAAGACGAAGCCAGTAGCCTCCCGAAAATTTGGAATGTTCAAAATTGTGAGTTGAAAAGAATAACATATGTCTGAAAAGAGGGCGAAGTATAGGGCAATATGAACTATTTTTTGTCGTGGACCTTGTAGAAACTGGAAAAAAATTCAGTGATTGCCCGAGATGTAGAGATAAAACCTTCACATAATAGTGAAAAGAAATCAGCGGTTTCTCGATCCAGTGAAGAAGCATTCTTTCATTGCAACGATTGTTGCATTCCTGCTTAATTAATTGTATTAACATACAACTTCATCAGCAGAGGAAGCGGCCTATAGATAGGGACTATAGCTGTATTTTTCTTCCTTGAGTGACGAAACTTCGATCGTACCTTGGTTAACTCCCCACTTCCCCCCACTTCATAAAGGAGAAGACCAGCTTTATTGGAATTCCTGGGGAGACACGTGCCCTGAAAATATCTGAAACAAGGCATTGAACAGGAGAAAAATTACTCCCAAGGACCACAACAGCTCGCCTCCTCCGGATTGATTTTTTTCCCTGGATTCTCCGCTTTATAATTCTTCTAGGAGTCTCCCGTTATTGCTGTTATTAACATCCAGATTGGAATTGTGTGGCTCTCCCCAGCGCTCGGTTCCAAGGGTCGTTCGGAAAGTAAGGTGACTTTGACGAGGGTTGTTCAAAAAGGAGTTAAGTGATTGACAAGCCGACAAGGTTCGTTCAATACCTAAATGTAAGGTGTATTCTAACAACACCGTCTAACTAGTTCAGTGGCGTTGAAGTTAGCGCAATAAACATAGCAGAGGTGGTTCTAAGGGTGTCCCACGAACGGGGCAACTGGGAATTAAGAGTGGCGTTACTTTGTAACTGAAACCTGTACATACATAAGTCATACACCAAATGTTAGCCCTGTCCAAGTATATATTTTTAAACATAGAAACAACAAACGGGGTGCAGTGTTGTTCTTGCAGTGTTGCCAAATGTAAGTGAAAGCGTAAATGTATTTTTCCACAAAGCATGGAAAATTGCATGTCAAACATTCGTACGGAAATTTGGACCTCAATTTCCACCTTGGGTAGGTGGACTATTTCGCCATCTATAGTTCAGAGAAGAAAACCGATCGTTTTCGCGTATAGCCAATCCTGAAATGCCTCGTAAAGGCGTACCGGTCCAAATGGGTGTTTTAAAACAATTATGAGGTACAGTGGCAACACTGTTGATGTTTGAAGGCAACAAGAGGTGTGTTTAGTGATGGTCTATGACATGGAAATACTGGAAACAGGAAAAAAAGAAAATGAAAATTATGTATTTTTCCACAAAGCATGGAAAAAGTGTCAGGAGTAGGTAAGTAACACTTTTTTCACCATAATTTTCATTTTCTTTTTTTCCTGTTTCCAGTATTTCCATGTCATAGACCATCACTAAACACACCTTTTGTTGCCTTCAAACATCAACAGTGTTGCCACTGTACCTCATAATTGTTTTAAAACACCCATTTGGACCGGTACGCCTTTACGAGGCATTTCAGGATTGGCTATACGCGAAAACGATCGGTTTTCTTCTCTGAACTATAGATGGCGAAATAGTCCACCTACCCAAGGTGGAAATTGAGGTCCAAATTTCCGTACGAATGTTTGACATGCAATTTTCCATGCTTTGTGGAAAAATACATTTACACTTTCACTTACATTTGGCAACACTGCAAGAACAACACTGCACCCCGTTTGTTGTTTCTATGTTTAAAAATATCTACTTGGACAGGGCTAACATTTGGTGTATGACTTATGTATGTACAGGTTTCAGTTACAAAGTAACGTCACTCTTAATTCCCAGTTGCGCCGTTCGTGGGACACCCGTATTACTGAAGTCAAATTCTGAGAAAGGATTTAGTGTACTTTAACATTGAATCTTTCACACATTTTCAGGTTCGAAAGATAATGAAAATAGGTAGAAGGCCAACGTAAAATATTTGCGGCAGTTTCAAAACATGTTCAAAACTATGAAGACTAGGAAATTAATTTATTTTTCCATGAGTGTCATTAAAAATATTGTCCATATTTTACGAGGATCATTAAAAAAAATCTAATGCACACATATAGGTACACAGAGAGAACAGGGCATACGATTGTAATCCATACGGTTGTTTTTAGAATAATTCAGTTACATATATTTCGAATTTGATTCTTCAAATTATCGATGATTGATCGATGTTGATTTTCGAAACTATGTATACTTTTTTAAGAACAATTAGTTTCCTAGAGAGATCCACCTTGGCTCTAAGTGACTAATTCTTCTTGATGGAAGGAAATTATAGTGAACGAACTGTAACTTTGTTCTTTTCCCGAGAAAATATTTTTTGATTCAATTGTGATTGGCTCTATCAATGGCACGACATGGTGGGGTGGTATAAGAGTTTTGTGTATTTATGTTTCAGGTATTAGTTTATTTCCATCTAATTTCGTTCACATTATTGTTTTCGGAATTTTTGCATTACTTTTGTCTTCAAAGGTTTCTTCTAGTTTAAGTGCTAATCACAGCCTCTGTAGCGTGCCCAAGATAGTGGTGTGGGGTTTGTACCTCCCTAAAACAAGGAGGAATGGCAAAATGTAGGACTGACGTCTATAAACAGAAGGAATAACCCCCTTTATGAAAATCTTCTAACCATGCCACTGATCACTGCAAGAATGAATTTAAGGGTCACTCCAGGTCAAATTATCCAGGTCATGTCACCCACCATTTCCGATTAAAAAGTGTGTAACTTCTGAACCACTTGAACAATCTAAACAAAAGTTGTCATTTTTGTAGTCAGCATCAAAGGTTCTATACGTATACCGAATTTCATGAACATCGAAGATGGTGGATGATATTTTCACAAAATTCTGGATGATTTGACAAGGAAATGACCCTTAAATAAAGGCTCATAATATTTGACATACATACATACATAAAACTTGTTCAAAAGGAATTTCACCGGCCTCCGTGATCATCGTAACGCGCAACAAAGTCAGAGGTCTTAGGTTCAAACCCTGGTTACAGTATGAATGTATCCTTTCATGAGATGCACCTATCACCATCCATCCTCAACTTAGCTAATAGTGGCAGAATAGTGACGCAACTGAAGGTCAGTACAAAATACAAATATCAAAAAGTTTCAGAAAATATAAATATCAAAAAGCTTCACAAAATACATTATCAAACAGTTTTACAAAATACAAATATCAAAAAGTTTCACAAAACACAAATATCAAAAAGTTTCACAAAACACAAATATCAAAAAGTTTCACAAAATACAACTATCAAAAGTTTCACAAAATACAAATATTAAAAAGTTTCACAAAATACAAATATCAAAAAGTTTCACAAAATACAAATATCAAAAAGTTTCACGTCAGTATTATATACATCTATTTCGATTTTCTTCATGAAGTTATTGTCCAACAACTCTCGCTCCATGAATTTCACACATAAGCTTCGAACATTCATTTGCATTACACACTTTACCCGTGTGCATATGTACTGAGCGTAACTGCAACTGATGCTATCGACATTCTTCCTCTCCACACACACGCGCGCACAGCGTACCCCTCCCCCAAACTCTAAGCTGTGACAAATAGGGCAAGTATTAGCCTATAGATTGCAGAGGAGGTGTCGTTTGAAAAACGGAAGACGCTCCCTTGTTATTCATCCGCTTTTGGGCTTTCAAGGGTGTTGCAAAACAAATGATAGCCGGGCCCTGAGCGGTCTTTGTCCCTACATTCGGGGGGAGTCCAATATTAGTAGAGAAGGCAAAGGGAAGAAGGCGAGCAACAATGGGTGGAAATGTCATTAATCTACAGGTTGGGGTGGGGCGGGTTAAGTGGCATGCTTAGGTTGAAGTGGGGGGAGAGGGAGGTTGTTCCTCATATCCCAGCATCGCGGAGAGGACCGACATCAGCGTGAGATGGGCCGGAAAATCGAGTATCTCCGAGCAAGGGAAGGACACGTGGCGGAAACCGGATTATGAGGTGCAGATGAGCTCTCGAGAGGAGGGAAGGGGACAGAGGGGTGTAATGTCGTCGAGAGGAGTCTACCGACGATCAGGTGGATGGCGAGTGTGTGAAAGGAGATTTATGGATTGTACCGAACGGCGAATTTTGACTTCCGGTAATTGTTTTATTCTCAAAACTTTTCAAAAGTTTATTTTTCGTTCACTTTATAATCAGATTTATTTATTTATTTATTTATTTATTTACTGCCCTCAACAGAGGTAAACCTCCAATTACAGACGGCAGGAAAAAAAAATACAAAGAAAACAATACAATTAGCAAATATATAAACATACATCCACCGATAATACAATTAATCAATAACATAGTCAATAATTAAATTAAACAATCTGAAGCTTTCTCTTGTCTTTCACCATACAAGAACAAAGACTTGTGCAATAATTACATACATAAAATACCTATAGGTATATAATTGTAGAATACAATGGAAAATAATGGGAGAATAGTGATACCGGAATGAATTACAGTGTATTTGTCACAATTCTGTTTCAATCATTAGTTTATATAGTGTGAATGGCAATGATAAATCTAGGGCGTGGTTATTCATTGAAAGCGTATTATACAAATCACACATTCTACTTAATGGGCTGCTTTTATATTTCTCAGTTTTGGGAATTTTCGGAATCAGTAAGTTTCGCCCACGTAAATTACTTTTTCTGGTATTGAATTGTAGTTGACTGAGGAAATAACTATTGTCTAACATACCGTTTACAGTTTTATGTAAGTATAAGTGATACAGAATATTCCGCCTATTACAAAGGCTTTTAAAATTAAATTCATACAGCAAATTTTGATATGGCACATTATATTGTACTGGCTTTTTATGTTTTATATAATATAAATACCTCAAAAATTTCTTCTGTGTTCTCTCTACGGTATTTTCATGTGATTTGTAGATTGGTGACCAGATAATAGAAGCATATTCCAGTCTACTTCTCACAATACTGTTGTATATGGTTGTTATACAGTTTATACTTCTGAAATTCTTAGTATTTCTAATAACAAAGCCTAGTATTTTGTATGCGTTATTAACAGCATGTGAGATATGCTGTTTGAACGTTAAGGAAGAATCAATAAGAACACCAAGGTCTTTTACTATGAACACCTGAGGAAGCAATTGACTATTTACAGAGTATGTATAATGAATAGTATTTCTCTTATTTGTTAACTGCATAAAGCAACACTTCTTTATGTTAAAACTAAGATCATTTATACAACTCCACTCATATAATGCATTTAGATCTTCTTGAAGTTTTAATGTATCTTCTACACTAGTAATCTCTTTATATAATTTTACATCATCAGCGTAAATAAGGCATTTTGAATACTTAACATAAGTTGGCAAATCATTTATAAACAACATATATAATAGAGGCCCGAGGTTTGATCCTTGGGGCACACCAGAGTTTACATAATACTCACGAGATATTGATTGTTTATATGTTACATATTGCTTTCTTCCCTGAAGATATGATTTGAATAAGTTTATTAAATTGATTGTGAACCCAAAAGTTGATAACTTATTTAAAAGAAGATTATGTTTAATTCTATCAAATGCTTTAGCAAAATCAATATAAATTGAATGCACACTTGATCTATTATAAAAGGCATTGTGGACATCTTGGACAAAATTTACTAGGTTAGTTATAGTGGATCGGCATGGATAAAAGCCATGTTGATTGCTACATATATAGCTTCTAACATGTTTAAAAATCCTTGAATACAAAATTTGTTCCCACACTTTTGCTGGAGCACACAGAATGGCAATCGGTCTGTAGTTTTCAATTTTTGCATTTTCACCTGATTTAAAGATAGGACATATTCTTGTTAACTTCCAGATTGTAGGAAAAGTTTGCGTCCTCATAATTAGATTAAATATTAAACATAGAGGCGTTTTAAGCACTTCAGCGCACCCTTTAAGTAAATATGGAGGGATTCCATCAGGCCCACTAGATTTTTTGGGTTTTAATTTTTTTATTGCCTCCCAGTATTCCGGTTCAGTAATTTTGTTGCTTGAGAGTGAATTAGATACGCATAATTCCGTTTGCTCTGTTACATCATACGTGCTTGGAAACTCAGAATAGACAGATTTAAAGTAACAAGCAAAGTTATCGACTATACCTTGATTTGTTTCTATTACATTATCCATATATGTCATACTTTGGTTTGAATAAGTATTTCTACCTTTTCTGGTTTTTACGTAACTCCAGAATAATTTACTATTATTCTCAATACTTTCTTCTGTTTCGCTTAGGTACATATTATATGCCTTATCTATGAGTGTTTTGACTTTTTTACGAGTATTTTTATACTTAATTCTACTGTCGCTATCGTATTTCATGCGCCTTCTATGTCGTTCTTTAAGTTTAAGTGTTTCAATGATCTCTCGCGTAAACCAACAAGGATATTTATTATTTGCATAGATTTTCTTTGTTGGTACTTTAAGATTAAATATTGAGTTAATATTGTCATTAAAGAACTTTACAGCATCATCTACATTATCCATGCTACTAATAGGTGCCCAGTTTACATCACGTAACATTTCGTAAATTCCAAGAAAGTCTGCCTTTCTAAAATTCAACGATCTGACTGTGTTATTTTCTATAATATTTGTTGATTTTGCGAAATGTAGAATTATTACTAATGCTGGGTGGTGTGCATCTTCCTTAACAAGAGGGAGTTCTTCTCTGTTAATAGTAACATCATCATACACGTTAGCTAAGATTAAGTCCAGTGTTCTATCATTATGATTTTGTATGTTGTTTAATGAGCGTAAGCCATATAGACTCAAAAAGTTATCTAGGGCTCTGTAACACGGTCCACCTAGTTGCAGATTGTAACTCGTATCAGAGATTTTTGGCAGATTAAAATCACCAACAATAATAATGTTGGCATTATGAAATTCATTATAATTCTCAAACAAATTATAAAAATGCATATAATTATCAATCGTTGAGGAAGGAGTAAAATACACAGCTACTATATAGTATACCTTATTTCTTAAATTCATTCTCACACATAACACATCGAAATTATCATCTAAAATAACATTCCTAGATGTTATGTTTTGCCTCACTGCTATTATTACTCCACCTCCTCTATTTCGGTTTTTCTTATCGTGACGATATATTTTATAATTATCACTAAACAACTCACTACTAAAGACACCTTCATGTAACCAGGTTTCTGTAATAATAACTATGTCATAGCCATTTTCAACATTGTTTACATAGAATTCTTGAGTCTTTGTATTAAGCCCCCTTACATTTTGATAATAAACTGTTATGTTATCAATAGTCGTCATCTAGAAGTAATTAGTGGTAATGACATCAATTTAAGTTAGATACATCTTGAAGTGTTCTCAATATATATACATTTTTCTCTCCCTCATTCTTTCGCAGTTTAATAGTGCCTGAATTATCCACCCATAGGTAGGCGTAATTTCTTTCGCGTTTAAGTTTCCTAGCTTCACTATAAATATTCCTCCTATATGGGGTAAGATTCTGATTAACATATACCATCTCATTGCTTTCATAACCTAAATGAATACAATTTAAATTTCTCTTCACCTTTCGCCTTTCCAGAAACCTATCCCTGTCTGCACGCCTTACAAATTTAACAATTATACCTCCTGCTTTTTGATTCGGTAGTTTTCTTAACCTATGACACACATCTATCATATCATTTGTCATCTCAATATCCAATGCCCTTCCCACACATTTTACAATTTCGTACGAGTCTTCATTTTTCTTCTCTGGAATACCATAGATTTCAAGCGTGTTTCTTCTTCCATATTGATCGAGATCATCGAGTTGTTGCTGAGTATCCTTCAGTTGTTTTTTCAAGAGAAGATTCTCCTCCTTCAGTTCCTGAATTTGTGCTAGACAAGCACTGATACTCTCAGATTGTTTCTTCATAAAGTTCGCATTCTCGTCCAGTTTCTCATGTGCCAGGTTTAGGGATTTTCCCAGCTCACGCTCAGTCTCCTCATTACCCTTCCTCAAATTCTCCATTTCTGTCTTTAAATCCCGTAACATGTTGTAAACATCTGATATTGATGGAGTTGATGAATGCGAAGGTAGTGGCATGTTATTATCTTGCAAGCTACTCCTCCTCGTATTTGAGCATTTTTTGCACCGCCATGTTTGATTTACGGACTTCATATATTCTACATCAGTTTCCTTTAGACCAACACATTTTATGTGAAACCAATTGTAACAGTCACAACACTGTATTTTTGATGTAATGTCTTGTCTTGGTACGGCTTTAGAACATTCCACGCACACACTCATACTCATGTCGAACGACTAGTGACTACGCTCCACATAAATCTCTCCTTTTTTTCCTCTGTGACTGGCAATACTGTTTGTTTACACTCTGCGCATCTTACCACAAGGCAAGGCAAATATTAACTGAATCGCTGGCTCAACTCATCATTACAATGAACAATTCATATTCAGTTGTCATTAGTAACACTTACCGTTCTCCGTGTCTCACTCTTGCTGCCATCACTCACCTCAAACCAGATAAATTCACACAAAATGTCGGAGCACCAAAGCCACTTCACTTCACTCGTCCATCGCCACAGACTAGGCTATTCACAGGCACGTATTTAGAAATATGTTTCGGTGGGGGATGGGGGTCCAAACCAAGTGTCTCAGGAGTAATAATATTAATATTAATAATAATAATATTGTTTATATTAAAATAATTATAAATCAAATTAATACTAATTACAATACATAAATTAATATCATGTTATTATTACACGATTAGGTAAAAAGACTGTATAAGAATCAGTGACGTGCACTGAGGAGTAGCTAGTCTAGCAGAGATAGATCAATCAATCTCACATCTCGAATTATATTCAAATCACAATATTTATTGTCTTGTTAAAGCCACCACAGCTCATATGCAACACCTTCTTTTCCACGCACTTCTCGTCCATGGGTGTTCTCCGCGGGCAAAGCAGGCTGGATACCCTAGCTCGCTCTTCTTCAGCCAGGCCAGTTTCCAGGTAGAAACGGCCGGCCCAAGGAAAAGGAAGATTTCTACCTCTACTTCCCTTGCCCCCACACCCCCCGCTGCAATGGTTGAAAGCCCAGGCTTTCAGGCCCCCCAGTCTATCTCCTATAGGACAGATAGGGGATTGGTTTCTCATAATTTTTTTGTAAATCCTCTAAAGAACACAGGGTAAAATTTTCTGCAGTACTATGTTCTCTGTATTTACACAACCTTTTACACGTTGTACAATATGTGTGTATGTATAATATGGGATGTAGTTTTATTATTTATAAAATGGGAACGTGTTATGTGCAGACAATAATGTTATGCTTTCTTTCTTTTTTTCTTTTTCAAATATGGAATATATAATGATTAAATTACAAATATGTGCTCAGGCTCTCTCTGACTCTCGTTTTAGTAGTGTTTTATTTAAATATACTAATATATTGGCCTGTAACAGTCATAAATACGGATGTATTTATTTGGGCAAGAGAACGCGTGTTCATATTGTTGTTGGTTTGGTTTATTTTACTTCGCTTTTCTGCCACATTTGGTTATCGCGAAAATGAGGATTGAGTGATGATATGATGAAATTGATGAAGGGACCTCATATGAACAATCCAGGCCAGGATTCGAACCCGTGATGAGTGCGCATTCTTGTCCTATGTGTTGCAGTGAATAATGAAATAATTTGGAATGAAAAATGTATCTCAGAACTCAAAAAGTCAAATGAATATCATTGAAGAAACTACAAAAAAGTGTGTTGTGTTTTGTTTCCTGTCACCAAATCAACCAAGCGTGGGGGAGTGGTTATCACAGCGCGCTACGGCACCAGGCGTTCCGGGTTCGAACCCCGACCCGGGCATGGGCGTTCCCTGTGCTCGTCCCTTCATCAGTTTCATCGTATCATCTTCACAATTAACCAAATGTGACAAAAAGCGACGCTAAGTAACAAAAATGAAATCAAATCATTGATTGATTGCTCAAATTGGTTTATTTTACTTCGCTTTTCCGCCACCTTTGGTACAACAAAATAGATGAAGGAACACACACAAAGAACACAAATGGCCAATCCGAGATTCGAACCCAGGATCTCTGGATTAGAGTCAAATCAAATAGTTTTTTATTTTCGAATGTGGGTGGGGGTTACGTGTACTTTTTTCTAATACTCATTCATAATTTTGCAATCTTTTCCTGTTACTGACATTCTTCTTTTTGAAGGAATACTGGCCCTAAAGGGAGGAGGGGTGTGACTCACACCAACCCCCCCCCCCCTTGAGCACGCCACTGACTGCTACCCCAAGTGTCGACGTCACCGCACGTCACTGATAAGAATAGAGATATAACACCGCATATTCATTACGTAGCTTACCTGTAGTTAAGATCTGAATAATTTACATAAAAACAAGTGCCCTGGCAAATGGAACTAATGCCAAATAGATGAATAATTGAATATTTATCGAATAACAAAAATTATGTTACATGTAGTTGGAGAAAAGTAAGTTCTGATTAATATTTTATGCATATTTTTTTGAGTAGTAGTGTACATTATATAATTTTAGTAATGGGTGAGTCATTCGGGGGGTCCGGACCCCTGGACCCCCCTTAAATACGTTATTCCTGTCCTTCAAAGCCGTATGATCCCAATATAATTCTTGCCTTCCTATAAGTTCAGAGGAAATTACAACAAATGCTAAACGAGTATATTTTCACCATTTTATATTCATAGGCTACTTAATAAGTCTTTCGGGTAGGGAGTGGGGTCCGGACCCCCTAAATACGTCCTTTGCTAATCGGGACTGGACCTACAGTTTAATGTGGGCTCCGAAATATTGTGAAATGTACAGTCACCGGCAATATAAATGGAAATACTCGCTCTCCTGTAAGTCGTTATGTGTGCTGCTTAAGTCTAGGGCGATAAGTGAATTTTTATAGCAAATTTTGAATGGCAACGCACACAAAGCCTTGCAGGGAAGCGAGTATTTCAGGATCTAGATGTTCCATTTCTATTGGCGGTGACTGTACCTCCACCGAGGATCGAACCCTGCCTGCCGTCTTGATTGCAACGTGGCATCGTTACCACTACGCAATTGGCAAATCCGTTATATCCTTGTATCGTGATAAAACATAGAGGCTTGGCAATTTTTCTGCGTCAAACGACCTTAATTCGGGAACAATTTAGATTAAAATGCTTGAATAATATTCATATGTACAAGATGCCGCAAAAGTCATCACCTGATTTTCTTAGCCTATTAGCTTGTGTTCTAAATTAAACAAAGTAGGTTTTTTTATGTCTTCAATTTTTAAAGATAACATCCAATAAATGACCACCATTCGAATTGATGCAAATTTGGGCTCTTTTTGTGTTTTCCATGTTGTTGGAAAGAATCTCCGGGAAAATGTTTTCAATTTCATGAATATTGTCCTTTAGTTGCTGTAACGTCTCTGGCTTATTCACATAAACCAATGACTTCAAATATGCCCAAAGGAAGCAAGACGTCGAATGGTTTGCGGTGTAGGCGCTGGACCATTGGGAAAATGTCGTCTAAATTCTCTTTGTGTCAAGATTACAGATAGATTATTCCTTAAAAATACTGTCACAATTTTTCCACGTTCTTGTGCGGTATACTTATTCATTTTCGCACACAATAAATTTCGTGAGTATCTTCTATATAACTGCCAAAACACTACTGATATAAACAACAAGAGGTTAAAATAAAGGTCAGTTCAAATAGGATGATGAATTTTGAGCCACCTGTTATCTATGCATTTAAATCTGTTTTCATATTTTACATCGATTTTCTGCTACATTTCACTGAATTTGAATTATGACTATATGAAATTGATGAAGGGGCACGAGAAGTTAAGTGAACTACCTAACTAGGTGGGAATCCAAAGAATGCTAAATCTCCAAAGAAAATAGGAATAATTTAATAAGAAGGAAAAATAATTCGCGAATAGAAAAATACATATTGAATGAAAAGAAAACTGATCTTGAATAAAAAAAAATCGTCAATACACACCTGTTCAGGTAAAATCAAAGAGCAAAGAAATGTGAAACTTTGTATGATCAAGTGTGTACAAAGGAAAATGCATTAATGAATGGGAAAAACTCGTGAAGAAAAAGGTGGCGAAAAGTTCGAAGGCAAGAGATTAATATTTTTAATGCTTTATTAACGTGCGAAGTTCAGCCTGTGGTTGTTTCGCTTCTTAATTATTATTAAATAAGCAAAATAAATGAGAGACGCAAATGAGAGACGCAAATGAGAGACTGTAATATATTTTTAAAAAAATGTTGTTTCTGTGTGCTGCATGGATAGAACAAAATTATCATATGTGTAATTTCAAATTTGAAATGAAATATTTTATACAAAGCACTGGCGTACACAGGGTGGAGCTGATGGAGCTACAGACCCTCCCAAAAATTTCAAAAAATGAAAATTTTCAAATGAAAGCGGTAGAAAGTGGTAAATGCAGGCGCACCTGAAAATGGCCCGGATTTCCATTTTTGTCTTTGAATAACTTTTAAAGCGAGGGTTAAAAAATTACCGTAATTACGAGTATATTAAAGCCAATTCCATCCCTGCCTAGAACGCACTAATAAATGATATCCGCCTTTACAATCCCCTCCGAAAAAAAAACTGCGTACGGAAGTGATACAAAGTATTTAGATTTCTGTCAAGAATTATTTAGAAGAGTTACTGTTGGGTGCAAAATCCTCTGTTTATCTTCTCTACGGTCAGCTTGAATTACAAATGCGTGACGTTAAGCATGAAACTACTTCTACTGTAAATTTAAAACAAAATTCTTTCTTTGAGTTGTCCCAAATTGTTTTCCTCAAAAGCCTACGGAAAAAAAATTCATCCAGCATTCTGATGTCCGTTGCGAAGAGGGGAAATAATACGTCTGAACTCCGTCAGATGGCTCCACCGTCTCCAGCAAAGGTATCAGTTGCTGCTTCAAGGACCATCTCCTAGGCTAACCACTCTTTATTTGTTCATTAGATATGTTTTCTTTGAATCGGCCGTGGCACCTCCAACCCCTCCCTTTGACTCTTCAATTTCACAAAGACGGGTGTTGCTTTGAGACTTTCCACACGAGCACACATGCTTTTGTTTTATCCTCTTCAGTCCCTCCCCCCTGTCGCTGGCCCTCTTTCTAAACGTGAGGTACTTTGAAATTACGTTTAAAGAAACCCGAGAAGTTTTCTATATTGATTACCCAGTCAAATCTCCCCCATCCTTCTCAGCAATAAGCAACGAGGGATATTTCTGCTTCTTTTACAGATTTAGTAAATGATAAAAATTCTACGTCAGAGGCGCCTGATCGTATTTACACTTAGGGCCAGAGCGATGATATGCCGGGCCAAACTTACACTTAAAAAAATGTCAGTTATTTCCACTGTTCCTTGTTCTCTTTTCCTATTAATAATTCATTTTCTCCTTCATTCTCTTTTTCGTCTTTTTCCTCATTATCTTGTTTTCCTTTCTTCTCATTCTCTTTCCTCCTCGTCAGTCTTTCATTTCTCAACTCTCTTCTTCTTTCTGTTTTCCTTCATCATCTGTTTCTTCTTCCTTGTATTTTCCTTTCCTTTCTTCTCATTCTCTTTCGTCATCATCAATCTTTAACTTCTCAACTCTCTTCTTTTTTCTCTTCTTCTTCATCTTCTGTTTCGTCTTCCTTGTATTTTTCATTCCTTTCCTAGTTTTTAACTTCTCTACTCTCTTCTTCTTCATCTTCTATTTCATCTTTCTCGTATTTTTCTTTCCTTTCTTCTCATTCTATTTCTTCCTCTCCTTCTTATGTTTTTGACTTATTTTTCCTTTTTTAAAAGGTTGTTTCTCCTCTTCCTCATTTCCTTTCCTTATTCTTTCTCCATCATTCTCTTCCTATCTTATTTTTCCTCATTGTTCTGCTGTTTTCACTGTATCACTGCTGTTTTCACTGTATTCACTATTCTTTGTTTCGTCCTTTTCATTCTATTGTCTTATTTTCAGTATGCTTCTCTATCCCCTTCTTCATCCTCATCTTGTGTTTCTTCTTCCTTCTTCTCTTAATTTTGTATCTCCCTCGTTCTCTTTCTCTCGTTTCCTATTTATTTCCATCTTCCCTATTCTATTTTCTCTTTAAGAAGTTCTAGCTGAACTAACGTGTAATAGGAAAATGACGGGTCGGTTGTAGACTGGCTGGCCGTTGTTTGGGCGGGCATCAGATGAGGAAACAAAATAAGTAAGGAATGGAAATGAAACAAAGTGAGGGTTGGAGCTGCACGTCCCTATTTCCGTTTTGTTCGCCACCAAGCATAATTCTTGGTACATGCACGTTTCTGATTTTCATGTGGGTGTAAAATTCATCGTCAAGGCGTGTGTGCGCACGCGCGCGCGCACGTGTTTGTGCTTATATTTCTATTTCTCATATTTCCCTGCTTTTAGAGCAAAATTTGCGGAAACATTGGGCTTCCAATAGGAAAACGGATAATATCCATAAAATAGACTTATGAAGATATAGCATAGCAATTAGTGTTGCCCACGAGACGAGACGAGACGAGACTTTGGTCTGTCTCGTCCCGTCTCGTGAAAATGCTGTCCCGTCTCGTGTCTCGTCTCGAAAATATTCGTTTGTTCCGTCTCGTGTCCCGTCTCGAAGGGTTCTGTCCCGTCTCGTTTTGTCTCGTCTCGTCTCGTAAAAGTGATCCGGGATATCATGCCAAGAAAAGTCAAAAGTAGCAGAAACACAATATTTTTCCGGAAAGTGGGATAAAGCTTCAAATATTTTACCCATTGCATGGTTAGAATAAATAAGGTTCGTTAATCATGAGGACATTAATATTAAAAATGCAGTTTCTTGGTTACTGATTGCTAGGTATCTTATGAAATCTACCTTGTGTTTTTTCTCGCTTCCATACAACTGTCTATCCTTTTGAAATGTTTTTCCCTAGACTATCTTTCTATCTCAATGTTGAACTTTCGTGCACTATGAAAATTTACCTTTTTTCTTTAAATTCTAAAGTATTATTATTATTACATGAAATGTTACAAAGACGGTACAAGAATAGTAATATAACAGCACGAATATTAGCTAATATCTAGCTTACGTGTAGTTAAGTACGCCAAAATTTGCATAAAAACAGCTGTGCTGGCAAGGAAATTAATGACAAAAAAGGTGATTAATTGAATATTTGTTGAATAACAAAAAAGGATGTTAAATCCAAATTACGAAAAAAAAAAAGTTCCTAATTAATATTTCTGTACATAAATCTTTATTGATATGCAAAGCCGTATGGTCGCAATAGAATCCTTGTTCGGCAGGAATAAGTAACCCTGGATTATGCTAAACAAATATATTTTTTGATAAGCTAGAGCAAGACCCCAGGCGGATGCCAGAAGCTGTTCCTGCAAAAGTGTCTGTTTCACGAAGCGAAGAAACGTGACAAAACCACCACGCATGGAAGGCAAACCTGCATTTATTTTATATCGCACATTTTCAGATCCGTGTCTCCTGAAGTTATAAAAATCCAAACTTCAATGACTTTTTAGACATGCTATAGTTGAAAAAATTTTTTAGATGCACCAAAAGTGCATAATTATCAGATTATGCATATAACGTGTTATTGGAATCAATCTATTTGTGTAAATTGGATGCCTCCCCGATGGCATAACGCCGAGGTCTTGTAATTAAGGGTCCTCGCGTTCGATACCCAATGGAAGCACAAAGTGGACCGGATCGCACTTTAAACTGAAGGTCGGTTCGCAATTTAGCCTATTTGTGAATCAAGTGGACTCAAAAAAATACAATATCAACGTTAAGAATATTAGAATCCACTAATTCACCCGCAGGTAAGTCAAATTTCACATATCCCTCTTCATCCTTGTTCATAGACTTCCTGCAATACTCTTTTGCATGTGTGTTGCATCCCACCAGGTGCGGGAAATGTGAAGAGTTATTCTTTCCCTGTACTGCGTTATCTCTTTTTATAACAGTAAGGCTAAATTCTCGTTTTATCTGAACTTTTAAAAAACGTGCAAAATACAACCACCCTTTCTCGTGTATGTGTAAAATAATCCCACTCTGTCTCAGAAAACCTCTTCCTACGATCAAATGTCGGAAACAACACTCAAGTCTCAACAATTATAAATTTATGCTTAAATTTCCTATAATTTATACGAAAGTAGCACATATCATGTCCTTTGGTGCAACACTGTCAACAGCTAATGTTACTTTACTCGTCCTAATAAATTTACTTCCAACCAGGGAAATGTGAACGGGGGGGGGGGGCGGAAGGGGGCAACAAAATATTGTTGAGGGGGGTGGCAGTCTCAACGCCCGAAAACACTACATATATAATAATAGTTATAATCATAATAATTATTAGTATATGCATGTATGATGTTTTGTGTTTGTCCCTTGTTTAGAGTGGACGTTTACTGCCTAAATTTTCTTGATTACGAGTTTATCTCCATATGATTCTATTTAATAAAGGCATTAATTATTTTTTATTCGTAAGTTGCGTTGTCTCGAGTGGCCTATTTCAGTATTGGAAGACATTCATAATTTAATAATTCATCGTCTTTCATGAGATGAAACTACTGATATAAATATTCAAGTTATAAAGATAATAATATAAATGACGAAAAAATGTGCTTCGAAGAGTTTAATTTTCTTGAAAATGAACGTGACGTTGGAAGAAATTAATCTTCTTAAGTATTAGAAACAATGAAAGTCAATTAGTGAAATGCAATTCTCCTGTAGGATAATTCTGCTGAATGTGCTTTGGAGAACACATTGCCCACCTTTGGTACGTCCAGGACTTGACATTTCTTCTCAATGCCAAGGACAGCCAAATGAGGCAGTTTGCATCCAGCATCCTGTTTCGAGCAAGCCTTTTCAAAGATATTAAGGACGAAAAGGTTCTTTCACATTCACACGCTGCATTGGAAACTGGAATTGTTACAGAGAATACAACTAGAGTGTGAACCTTGTGAAATGCCAATTTGTATTTTCCTAGGATTTCAAAGAAATCCATTAAGTGGAGTGTTTCAGTGCCATCTTCGTAACGCAGAAGAGTTTTGGGCAAAATTTGTGTTTCACATTTCAGGGAAATGTTATCACAGGATAAGAAATCTAAAAAAGCAATATTCTGACCCTGGCATTACTTACTCTTACTCTACCACTCCAACGTATGTCTGTGCTACACATTTACAGGATAATCTGCCCGTACTACAGATGATGTTTTGTGGTCCTGAAAATATCCGTGATGTTTTAAAACCATCCACATTCAACGCTTTCTCCCAGTTCTTAAAACTGTTTAAAACTTAGGTTAATCGCGACGATTACAGGAAGTAAATTAATGAGAAATCACGTATGCCCAGGTCAGCGCTGGAATCTTGAACGAAAGTCGCACACACACATTCGAATATATACTAAAACAAATTTAGTCAAGTTGGTATTATAAGCAGGAAAGTGATATCATGCAGAATACACCACTTTGAAAAGGTGAAAATCGTCATACTCTTATACATGAACTCTCTTATTACTCGATATTTAATTATCTTCAGTTGGGGGCACGGGGGGGGGCGAAGTGTCTGACTTGGGGCGCCCCCCTGCCACCGCCCTTTGGCGTCGTCACTGCTTCCAACCCTCTAATAACTTCACTGCTGATAGCCTCAGCTTCGAAATGGAAGCTTGCGTGTCGGCGAATAATACAAAGGACTTGTTTATCTTACAAGGAGTTCACTGTCTTTCTTTCATTCAAAGTCTGCCGTTTTCCATTTATCTCAGCTTTTCCTAGCAGCTGAAAAGAATCCTAAGTGTCCCTCGTATTATTGGTCCTGCAAAACGTCCTGTCTACAAGCAAAGGAAATTACAGAATTTTTATTGCCCCTCCCTTGCGTCAAAGTTCATTCCTAGGTCTGGATTTATGGCACTTACCCGCTACTGCAGGTCAACCTCACCCCTGAAGCAACGGTGTCCATTGTTCAAAGCGAAACCTCTGTCAGTGGTGAGCGGCGAAAAATAGTCTCGGAATAAACCCTGGCCGTAACCAGGTAGGGGGTGCGCTGAGCTCCCCCCCTTTCCTGGCATTGCTGTCAGCTTCCTTCTGAAGTTTGATAAAAAAACTACTTTGTGAAATTTGTTTGGTAACGAGTGAAAATGTAGACAGTAGATACTACATGTATTTTGCTCAAAAACTTGGCTAACTTCACAGATAAAAAGAACAGATACAACATTCGTTCATCTGATTTACAGAAAGGCTAATCTTGACTGGACCCACAGTTTAAAGTGGGATCCAAATCACTATGTGCCTTCACCGGGTATCATATCCGGGACCCCTTGATTACAAGGCGACGACGCTATCACTGTACCATCGGGGAGTCCCCTCATAGAACAAAGTTTCCTCCTACGACAATTATACAGAACTTAGTTACCTTCCTTCACTTGAAATCTATTCTATTGTATTTCAGCCTCAGTATTTCGTTATTACAATCCAAGGAATAGTATTCTCCTTAAATAAAAATAAAAGCATTGGAAATAATATTTAAACGGACGTAAAATAATCGAATCCAACCACCTGTGGAATGCCTGAGGGAAACAACAAGAATTTTCTCAACAAAGACATTTCCGAAATTTCCATAACATTCTAATAATTTCGCAACCCGTGCAAATAATCATGTGTTAAAATCTTGTCATGGTTCTCTGTAAACACTAAAATCACCAAATTAGTTCTTTCCAAATTTCCCGTATTTTCTCGTCCTCTTTAGCTCTCAGCTGCTCGGAGTGGGATATTGCAAGATTATTTGTCCCTAATTATCTCCTTCTCTTTGTCATGCCAATATCTTGGACTCCCTAATAACTTTCCCAACAACTCCTCATCAATTTGTACTGGCATGTTTGCTACAATACTCGAAGGTAGAATTCTGGATACCGTGACAGAGAAACGAAAATCGGAAGCGGAGGTAAAGCAAGGATGTGTTCTGTCACCCCTGCTATTCACTCTATATATATATTATATAGTGGCGTATATAGAGAGTGAACAAGCAGACACCCACAAGGTGGGGACGACAAGGGTACCGGTGCTTCTGTTCGCAGATGATATGGTTCTGATCTCATAGACAAATGCCGGCCTACAAAGGGTTCTGGACGGGTTGAAAAAATACGTACAGCAGAGAATCCAAACTGCAAGTAAATCTCAAAAAACAAAAATTATGGTGTTCAAAAACGGATATGTATATGGAAAAGACGAAAGGTGGACTTTCAGAGGGCAAGAATTAGAAAAGGTAAAAATAATAACATACTTGGGACTAGTTCTCTTTATGGCAGGGACGATATACATTTTGTGGAAAACTGTATCGTACATTATTAATAGGGTCAATAGGGTACGGGAACGAGATATGGGGAGCAAAGGGGGGCCATGTACTAAACAGAATCCAATGCACATTTTACAAGAGGGCTTTGCATATCAGCATGGGCACTGCAAACTGCGGCGTACTACGGGAACTTGGACTGGTCAGGGAGCATACGTGGGATATGTTGAGAAGGGTTAAATACTGGGCGACATAATATCGAGAAGGGAGAACTCGGTAAAATGGCAAGAGCTGATGCAACGGGTACAAGGGGAGGAAATGGGAAGATGGGCGAAAGAGATCAGAGGCAAACTATACGAAATTGGACTGGGATGGATATGGGGGGGGGGGCACGTCGACCAGGGGACATTGCAATTAGTGAAACAAAGATTAGAGGATATAGATAGGCAGGAAATAATAGCGGAATGTGAAACTAAGAGATCTCTCGAACTCCAAAGAAGGGGACCGCGGGAATGTGGACAAGTAGCGTACATCAAGAAGGTGAGCATGGTGGCAAGAAAGTGGTTGACATGGATGAGGCGGGGGGATGGAGATACAATACAGTAAAAAACGAGGAAGGGAGACATAAATGCGCATTATGCAATGGTGATGATGGGACAGAACATTTATTCTTATGTCAGGACGCGCGTTCTGCAGGAGGAGAAGCTACACAACATAAGCTTGGAGAGAGTGTTCGAATCAATTGTAGTGCAAAGGAGCATGGAACTATTGGAAAAAGTGGGGATGTGTTTACAAACATTTAGGAGGAAAGAAGTGCTGTAAAGAGAAGGGATAAGGAAGAGGAATAAGTGTTAATTTACCAGAACTGCTATGTTAACATCTATACGGAATGTAGGGGAAAATGGGGTAGCCCCGGACATGTTCACACAGTGATGTGCTTCTTGGTAAGAAGATGCAAAATTGTTTTAAAACAAGCCTGAAATATTTATTTGGAATGTGATCTTTATTGACAAAGCAAAGTTATCGAAAGAAATTCAAAAAGAAGTACATAAACAAATGACAATACAGATCGCTACATTTTACATATTTTCACATATTGGCGGGTACCACCGGACACTTAAGATAATTGAAAAAAATCATATTCTACACTTGGAAGAAACAATAAGAACACCTACCCAGGAAGTTTACAGTGATCACATGTGTAATGGATATCAGTTGATTCGATATCGGTGCAGTTGTCATGGGCCCAGCCATCGCAGGATTGACACTGAATCCAGCCTTCATTGAACGTTTCACCGCAAATGATGCATTCAGTTGTGCTATCCTGTTCGTCTGGTCGTATGTCCTCTTTGTTATTGTCACAAGCAAGCTGATCGTGGCCCATTAGCTTCTTGCGTCCTTTCTTTGCTAGTACATGTGTTGAGGTCTCCTTTCTTTCAAGTTGCTTCTTATATGGTGAAGATGTTAGTATCTCACTCGTGACGCTAAACGTCCCTTACGATTTTCTGGTAATGGTGATCACTTTTCAATAATGGAGAGCCCTTTGCTAGTTGATGGACGAGGAGATTCAGGTTCCTCGGTGACATGTAGAGAACGTGCATCCACTGCAGACGACGGAGAAGAAGCAGCCCTCGTTGTCTCCACCGCTGCTGAAGTTGATGTCACAGGTTTGCGGAGTGTAACATCTTTCAACGCGAGTCACGTTTGCGGGCAGGTAGTCAATGTCTGTGAATATATTACGGTTGAATGGATATATTCCAGTGCACGAAAATCCATTGAGAGCAATGTCCATGCGACACACCTTACGGTATGCCTCTGCAACAGGGTGTGCTACATCTTAAACGGTTATCTTTACTCCAGCATTCTTGCGCATCCACATCGAACAAGCTTCATTGTATGCTCCTTTAAACGGTTTCATAAAAGACCTGTCAAGGGGCTGAGTCTTGTGCGTGATATGTGGAGGAGTACTGAGCATATGAATACTGTGATCCCTCCCATATTGGAACACTTTCAAATCCTTATGACTGCAATGTCCGTCAACAAGTAGCAGAACTGGAACGCTATCACACAGTTTCAAGAACTGCTACATTTTGTCCGGTGTTACCCTCCAATTGCCTGTCCGGCGCTACCCGACACGTACCATTCGACAATAACATGCCTCATACTATCACACAGTCAAATATATACTTGCGGTTTCACACACGATTTGTTCAAACCGTAACCAGTACACTGACAACTATTTGTGTTTCATTTACTTACCTTTATAATAGCA
This sequence comes from Lepisma saccharinum, assembly GCF_977018435.1. Classification (NCBI taxonomy): domain Eukaryota; kingdom Metazoa; phylum Arthropoda; class Insecta; order Zygentoma; family Lepismatidae; genus Lepisma; species Lepisma saccharinum. The sequence continues at coordinate 210,051,567 of NC_139229.1, read as the reverse complement.
ATGACCTTCCTTAAGTTACTTCGGGACGAACACCGCATACGCAGAAACAGAGCGGCTTGCAGTACGTCCGCTATTATTCACCGACCAACTCCTACTACTTGCACGTGCAGGGTAGAACAAAGTCCTTTCTTTTTCTGCTGATACAGTATTGCTAGCTCATACCGCAGTTTCGGAACTCACACTGTCCGATGGTACCCGATGTCCGGGGCTACCCGATTTTACCCTAACGGATAGTGTAGTCTGTAGGGAATCATAGTTATGTAATAAGAATAGATGTAGTGCGCACAGCCTATGGCTCGCACACGAGAGGAGCAATAAATACTTATACAATGTTTTTCCTACTTCCTAAAAACATTCACTTCTGTACAACCTTTGATGTAAAAATTAAATAATAATAATAATAATAATAAACCCTATCTGTCGGTCCGTTTATCTTTCCAACTTATAGAGCTGAGACTATGTTTACAAGATAAATCTCGGACTCAGATACTCCACGATGTTTTGGCCCCTCCATCCACCTTCTCTACCTGCCCTTTTACTTGATGTTATTCACAATTGTTTTAGTATCTGGAGTGCCATCGTAACATAATAAAATTATTAATCTGGAATATTTTTTTAAAAAAATGGGTAGTATTGCTGTTTCGAAAGAGTATTGAAAATAAGTTTAGGTATTCAATTCATTCATTACTCTCTCTAGAATAGTTTTCTTTTGACTTAATACACGCTTATTAACGTTTCTAATTTAAATACTTTATTCCAAGCAAACAAGTATTTGCAACTGATTAAATATTTTGCTTTTATTTTTTCGAGACATTCGAGACGAGACGAGACTTTTCAAAAGCCGTGCCGTCCCGTCCCGTGTCTCGTCTCGAAAACGAGACGAGACAGGCATTCCGTCTCGTCCCGTCTCGAATTTCAAAAGCTTTGTCCCGTCTCGTGTCTCGTCTCGTTTTCGAGACGAGACACGAGACGAGACGGGACATGTCCCGTCCCGTGAGCAACACTAATAGCAATTTCGGAACATGAAAACTTGTTTGAGTTTGTGTTTTAAGTCCACTTTATGCACAGCAAGGCTAATCGGGACTGGACCTATAGTTTAAAGTAGGATCCGAACCACTATACGCCTCCACCGGGAATCGAACCCGTGACCCCCTTGATTACAAGGCGCAGAAGGTACCACTGCGCCATCGGGGAGGCACTATGAAAACTTGTAAAGCTCCTTCTGGGCACATTTAGAATTATATGGAATGGAAAAATCAGTTGAAGAAATAAAATGATGCTATTATTAAGATTGGGAACAAATATATATGAGGTATTCATATTATAGATCCACCAACTTATTTGAAACCCTGGCCAGAAACAAGTGGCGCTAGTGTCGAATGTTTAGGAGGGGAGCTCGGTAACTCTGGAGCAAGGGAAGGGATGGCAGAAACACGTGTTTTCCCTCCTGTGTTGCCAAATCTAGAAGTGGGCGTGTGCCGTGAAAGGTTTGCAAGTAAACAAATACGTTTCTAGACGTGGTAATTCAAATAACATAGCATAAGAGACAGGAGGGAGGGGGGACACTAAAGTTAAAAACGCCTGCTGTCTCGCAGAAGGATATCAACAATTTAAACACATAAGATTAATATTCTAAATTATGTAAACTATAAAAAAAAATATGTAAAAAAAAAGAAAAAAGCATGAATCCAAGTTTCATCAATGTAAACAACAGGCCTCCCTTCGTTGCGGAATCTGTTGATCGCACGAAGATATCTTGCTCTCCAAACCACAATGTTGCTTCGTTCAACCAGAGCTAAGCGAGAGTTTCTAATTTTTTTAAATTTAAAGCCTATTTGTTTCATAATTTTCCGTAATGTTTCTCGCCCCCCATGATAATTAATTTCTTCCTTAGCAATAGCTAAAAGTTTCAATATTGTAGGAACTTCTCTTTTCACTACGTACATTTCATGGACAATTTCTGGTCAGGGGTTTGCAAATCTTTTTTCTCTCTTTTCAGTTTTTTAAGCAATGACTCCGACCGTCCCGTTAGATATTTTGATTTGATTTGATTTAGTTTATTTTACTTCGTGTTTTGTGCTTCTTGGCTAATTTGCGAAGATTGGGATGAGTGATGAAATTGATGAAAGAACATTCACAAACAACCAAGCCCGACCGGGATTCGAACCCGGGACCCTTGGCGTCGCAGCGCCCGTTAGATATACTGCTCTCTTTAGGGGTTGATCGCGAGGATAATTCCACCCTTCTCTTTTCTCGTCTTCACATTTCTCGATGATTCGTAGTAGCAAATTTCGCTCACTGCTGTGCACAACTTTCGACACTTTACACTTACTCAAAAACACGTCTACGCACATCAACAACACTCCTCGAATTCTTGAAGAGAGTAAAATTAGCAACACTGTGTCAGCGGAAGTGCGAAGGTTCTTGCCTGACCAGCGCCAGAGCAAACACCGGGGTTGAAAGTAGGGGGTGGGGGAGGCCGGTTAGTTCGCATATTTTCCGAGGTTTCAGAAAGCTTGGTGGATGTATAATGTCCACAACTAAAGACATCCCTGTCCTATTTCAGAAAAATCTCAATATATTGGCAGCTGTCCATTCCACCACTTTATTAAATTCTTAATGGGTTGAGAGGCATTATAGAGTTTAAGGAAGGAGATCTCGTGTGCACCTTCTCAATCGCGATATTCGTTAGTCCAAGTTAACAATAGCCTTTATGAACAAGGGAGATATAAGTAAATAAGTAAATAAGTTAAAAGTACATGGCATCTCCAATGCTCTTACTTGTGGATGTCAAAAAATAGTCAGTTCTGCTTATAATAAAAGCGTAGAAGAGAATGTGCAATTTTGTCACATGTTTCTCCAACATTTCGTTGGTCTGAGATACCTGTATTTATGCTCATATCCATGTCTATGTGTATACGTAGTTGTCTAGTGAACGCTGAACTTCCAGAGACGTTCATAAAATGTCTCTCTTTTTTTTTCTTCTCAATTTTGTCTCCTTCCTTTTACTCTCGTCGGCTCGGTGACTGAGAGCATAGTGATCGAGTCTAGATCTGGCCACCGAAGTTCCGGCCTAGGTATGGATGTTCTTTATGATCAGTTTCGTCTACACTCATCCTCATCGTCGCGATTAGCCAAACGTTGCAGAAAGGCGACTGTAAATCTAAACAATGCGCACAATCTCGGGTTCGATCTCCGGACAGTGCTCCAAAATGTCAGTGTTGACCCAGCACCATGAGGACACATCGGGTGCTAACGTGAAAAGAAGTAGTGGCGAGATCCAGGCTGGAAAGACAGATAACAGCGGCGATGGGACTTCATGCCCTGACCACGTGTCACCCAGTGAAGAAATCATTTGATTGTCTTGTCCTCAAAGGGATGTCATTGGATTTACTTCCAATTGTTGTGCTAATATTGAAATAAAATTGATCGTATGAAATATACAATTTTCTCTTGACACGCACTTTTTATGGGGGGCAGGGCCTCTCCCTGACACTACCGTTTCCGAACACAATTGATTGTACAGTCATCGTACTGTGAAAGTTATACAGTGCAATTGTCAATCACACACTTTAACGCTTCTTGTGAATTCAATTAGAAAAGTTTTCACTTTCGCTGAGAAGAATTACGGACTAATTACACAAAGTAATAGAAAATGCTACTTAAAAATCGTATCACGTCGGTCGAACTGCTCTATGGCACTCACTCACGCAGGGACGTCGTTAAATGGGGGGCAATGGCTCCCCTTCCCCGAATCATCTCCGTGGCCTCGGATAAATTTCCGTAACTTAAAATAAATTTCGCTTGAAATTTTAAAAAGGAAACTCTCCAAATTATATTTTATATTTTAGGAAACTTTGCATGGAGATCGCAAGTAAGTTTCATCCTTTTAAAAGCCGTACTTGTTGGGATATAGATATAATGATGATAATAAGAAACGACTGCTCTATGTTAATGAAAACGTAATATGGCATGAAATTGTATTTGTGTGTAGTTAATATTATTATGTAATGAATATTATGTATTTATTATTATTATATATGTACCTAGATAGAAGTCAATATATAATTTTGAGCCATACAAACTATACTGTACATGTGTGTGTGTGTGTGAGCGATGTGTGCACAAAACAAGACAATTCCGTTTCATTAGTTTACAGAGTCCATAATTCACAGAATGGTCAATAGGTTTATTGAATACTGAGGTGATTTCCCATGATTAAACGGCTCATATCTCTTTCCACCCCAAACCTCTGCCATATCGCTGTCAGTAAATGAAACGTCCGGTTTATTGTTTAATAACATGTTAGAGGGAATGATGCACGGGCCATCTAGGGATTTCATATGGTCGGGAAGGCACATACGTCCATGACCAGACAATATATTTCCTGCCAGCATCGAACACGCTGTTCGGTACTGTGAACTGAATTTTATCGCCCCTCCTTTCCGACCGCGGTTCCGATGATACCAGGGGCAATAACTTCCGCCACAACTCACCGTGCTCATATTTCCATTGAGGCCCATATGATATATGACGCGATTGACGTCGACATGCATTAGCTGTTCCGCCGGATCCCGAATAATAATGCAGTGCAGCGTGGCAGAGGCGTTTTAATGCAGAGGGGGTTAATTTCGGGGGCAGCGGCAATTTGGAGCATTCCACTGAAGTTTCGGTGGGTGGCCGCTAGGTGGGGGACGGATCGCTGGTACAAGAAGACCGAGGGAAGGGGGCGGAATGTCATGGAGCCCTCCGATTGTGCGATGCGACACCAGAAACTGTCGTTAATCTTTCGGGACACAAAGGATCACCCGAATGGAAGCACATGTGCCGTAAACTACTGCCACCTGATGGTAATTTTCAGGATCACTGCCACGGATGAGAGGAACGTTGTGCAACGCGCGCGCTCTCTGGTTTCATTGTCGATGATGGCGTCCTCTATAATCCGTTGCGCTCTCCCCCCTCCTTCCCTTTCTGTTTTAATTACACAATGTCCCCCTCTATATGCTCTTATTCTCCTGGTGCGTGACAAATTTTTAATTCTGGATCTAAATGGCTGATGCATGCTTCTATCCACGCGGATCACTTTGCAACCGAGTCACTAGATTCGCAGTAATAGGTTTTGCGGATAAATTTTTGCAAATGAAGGAAACAAAATCATATGCATAATTTTCAGCTCCGGTTAGCATAAACGAAGACCAGCACATAAACCCAAATATACAATGGTTCAACTCGACTTCTTATTTTGTAAATGTCGCAAGTTTCAGGATATGATTTGCAGTCAACCACTGGTGTACGCAGGATTTTTTTTCGGGAGGGGCTAATACATAGTTGTGTTCTATAAATAGTTCGCATTTTTAGAACTCCCTACCCTCAAAAATGGCAATCCGGGGTCATTTAAGGGGGGTTTGCATTTATCACTCAGGGTTTTCCTGGGTCTTTTTATTTGAATATGTTGATTTTTCTCAAAATTTCGGAGGGACTCTCAACCTCAACACCGTCAACTAGTAGTGGCGATTTGGTACCAAAACTGGGAAAGAGGAGAGTGGCAAAGATAGTTGACTTTCTTTTCGTAGACAAGGCTTAACATTAAGATGCTATAGAACAGTTGCAAATAGTTGGAGGGGGGGGGGGGAACTGGCCCTTCATGTCCCCCTAATCGATGTCACTGCAGCCAACATAAAATAGCAATAATTATTATTTTTCGGATCGATAACTTTCAGAGACACGGTTCAACGTGGTCCTGCTCTGACCATGGGTGTGTCTTTGTCCATTCATAAGTCTCATCTAATCAGCACACATCCTCATCGTCGCGATTAGCCAAACGTGGAAGAAAAATACAAAACAGTATTACCTAGGTAATTCACTCATATTCCAGAGAAGTATTTTAAAAATATAAGCTATTCTTTAAAAATGTTGCACAAATTTGCAAGGAAAAATTTTAAACATTGCACTTCATCTCTGTCGGTAAACAATGCGCTACATATACAGGGTGTCTCAAACGTAATAGCGCAAACTGACACAGTTGAAAGTACACGATAATAGAAGCAAAAAAGTCTCAGTAAATATGGGTCTGCAAACGAACCGTTTTCGAGATAATCGCGAATGTGTGATTACAAGCCGGCACTGACTTCATTGTTTGTAAACGTCGTCCTAGTTGGTAAAATGCTAATAATATGTGCGAATGTTCTGTTTGATTGCAACGCCACCTCTCGGAAATGTTCTTTTTGATTACAACGCCACCTCTCGGAAATGTTCTGTTTGATTACAACGCCACCTCTCGGAAATGTTCTGTTTGATTACAACGCCACCTCTCGGAAATGTTCTGTTTGATTACAACGCCACCTCTCGGAAATGTTCTGTTTGATTACAACGCCACCTCTCGGAAATGTTCTGTTTTGTAAACAAAGAGCAAACCTCGGATCGCGCAAGGAGTAAAGCACTCGGTGTTTACAAAATGCAATCAATGACGGCTTGTATCCACACATTCGCACACATTATTAGCATTTTACCAATTAGGACGATGTTTACAAACAATGAATTCAGTGGCGGATTGTAATCACACATTCACGATTTTCTCGAAAACGGCTCGTTTGCAGACCCATGTTTACTGGAACTTTTTTTTGCTTCTATTATCGTGTACTTTCGCCTGTGTCAGTTTGGACTATTACTTATGAGACACCCTATATACAGGGTGTCGCAGCACAACACAGACAAATTTCACATTGTGTCATAGATATCAGGATGAACAACTTTTCTTCGTAATGTTTTCCTCGTTACAAAGATCCAACCCCTATAAAAGAGCATTTCCTTTCCTGTATGTATGCAACCATGCCGCTCAGAGTCATGGTAGCCACTGATGTGTATTTTCTCTGGGTGAAAACGAGAAAATTTTTGGAACACTACTGAGAAACTGTGTGCCCGAACATGTCAATTGCCGATCTATGGAGTTTGAAAACTTGTAGACATAGCGCATGAAATTTTTCTCTAATGCAACAGCTTCCAATAGAAAGTACAACATAATGCATACATACTAGTTTAAAGGGGAGGGGTTAAACGGCATGAATTCACCGGCGCGTCTTCATTATGTTGCCTCCTTGGCATGTTGTCGCTTTTAGTATGTTTTGAAAGAGAAATAAATGCCGGTTGCAACAATGACTCTCTGAGGAATCGCTGTACACATACAGGATAGAAAATACAGAGTTACTCATAAGTCCGTGAAGCATTAAATTCATAAGACACGAACTATTTAACAAAAAACAAACATTTTATATTCAAAATAAATATAAACTCTCGAAGTTTTGTTTCTAAAATTACAGAAGTCACAAATGACGTTTGTGTTCACCTTTAGTGATGCGGCAAATGTCTACGCGCCATCTAATTCCAGACAAGAGTTAGCGTACCGCTGTTGGTAAGAGCTTGTGCGAGGAACTGTGCAAAGACAACCATCATTCTTCAATTTCGCATACATGATACTGTTCTAGACAGGTGGTCTTCTAGAACTCTACTCGAAACAGCCTTTGCACAGCTACAGCGGACGAACCTCTTGCAAACTCAAGAACACAGAATGCCTGCTCCAGTATACTGAACGACATATTGTTACTATGGTCTCCTGCAGCAAAATACGGTAACACAAAACCGTGCATTGCTTGCATAAAAAAACATACATTGTTTCTCTCTCTCTATTGAAGTTACATAGTTTGTTACATATTTGCTGTTACTTGTGTCGAAAACCAATGTTTATGCTAATTCGAAAAAATAAAGTAAGATTATTTAATTATATTTGAAGCTTTCTAATGCAATTAAGACTTACGGTACCCATATCAAACGAAAAACATAATTTTGCAAATTTTCTGCTTTCATTTTGTTATCTTCACTTTTTGCGTACAATGCACCATTTTCGAGATGATATATATATTTTTTTAATTTTCAAGATGAGTTTTTGGCGCCATTTATACAAGATGGTGTCGAACCTACAGGCCAGAGAGTTGTATACTCTTCAAAAATAGTATTCCTCACATTTTTGAGGACCGTAGCTAGAGCCTGCTTTGCCCCCCCCCCCCCCCCCCGTGAAAAATACAGAACACATTTCTACCTGGCATTCTCACTAATCTTTACAATTACATCCTTCATTACTCTAGCAACATAACAAAGACACTTATTGATTTTGTGATTTATTGAGGTGTGTGGGATTCCGAATAATGTCGTAATAGGATTAGGAGGGAAAATCCCTTCCAGATTCAGACTTCGGGAAATGATTTTGTAATTTACAGTATCTAGAATAGTTGTGACATTTGGAGAAGTCTTGTATTAAAGGTGCCTAATGTGTTTGGATGTTTTTCTTGGATGTGTTGCTATGAAGTTTGAACTGCTTAATCTTTTGTTTCCCAAGTCTACCATTTGGTAATAGTGATTCATGCAGTAGAGAGAGGGAATGGATATATATATATATATATATATATATATATATATATATATATATATATATATATATATTACTTAGCGTTGCTTTTCTGCCACTTCTAGCTAATCGCGACAATGAGTGATGCCGTGAAATTGATGAAGAGGCACTCACACACAGTGCCGCAACCACAGGGCGGCTAGCTAGGGGTATTGTTCCTTTCCCCCCAATCTTGAACGGAAGTCCATTCTAGGGGAGGGCAAACATTTAAGTAAAAAAAAAACAAGACTAGCAGAATCTAAGAATAGTAGGACAAATGGATACAAAAGATGAAATTAGTTTTCAAGTGTTTCTTGCATTTTTCTTACAGACGGCCAAGGGAACTTACAGGGGCGGGCACAGAGGGTCAATTGTCCCCCTTGATTTCAAATTTTCCTAAACTTTTCTTGCTCGTTACGTTCGCAATGTCTGCTCTTCATATAGTCCACGTTCAGATCCATAGCTATGGGGCCAAAACGGTGAAATTATTTGCACCCTATTAAGTCAATAAGTTTTAAGTTTGCAAAAATTTGGATCTAAACATTTTCTTGCTCGCTTCGATCCCAGTATGATTGTTTTCTGTAATGCATTCTAAATTACCAGAGAGAGAAGTAAGACCAAATATGTAGCTACTTCAGACTGTTGCTGCTAAAAAGTTTTGTCTTAAATGCACGAACAATTCTTTTGAAGAAAAAGAGACAACATTTGTATTATTTTTACTGTTGATTTCTTATGAGGAGGATAAATTGATTATGTAATGTATTTAATATATTCTCATAAATATTATACGTTTATATATAAAAAAAACTTTGAATGCATACACAATTTAGCGTTAATATGTTGCATATGTATTTTCTTATTTTACATCGCTCCATGTTGCATAGGAGTAATATTAACAAATGAAAATTATATTAAAGAGGAAATAAAAAGTAGGCTTAATTCAGGAAATGCATGTTACTTCTCTCTTCATAAACTTTTGTCTTCTCGTTTAATATCTAAGAAACTAAATGTTAAAATATACGAAACAGTAATTTTGCCTGTAGTATTATATGGGTGTGAAACTTTGTCCCTTACATTGAAAGAGGAACATAAATTGAGAGTATTTGAAAATAAAATCCTTAGGTAAATATTTGAACCTAAAAGGGATGAGGAGACAGGTCAGTGGAGAAGGTTACATAATTTAGAACTACATAATTTGTATTCATGTCCAGATATTATTAGAATAATTAAATCAAGAAGACTTAGGTGGGCAGACCATGTGGCACGAATGGGAGAGGAAAGAGGAGTTTACAGGATTCTTGTTGGGAAACCTGATGGTAAGAGACCTGTAGGTAGGCCAAGACGAAGATGGAGGGACAGCGTTGAGATAGACCTAAAGGAAATCGGTAGAGATGGAAAAGAGTATATAGATCTTGAGTAGTATGATTGACTGTACGGACAGCGCCGGAAAGGAAGAGCTCCCCTCATGCAGAATTGGCCACACTTAAAACAAGCTCAACATGCCCATATGAGCTTTTTGCTCAAGTGTAGCACCCTGCCTAACCCAAGATTTTTGTAAAAATGCCCTCGGGAATTTTTCAGAAAAGAAGAGCCTCCTCAGATTGATTTGTCTATACTTAAAACTATGCCAAGTTCTCTTATCATCTTATTGTTTATAGTATGTTTTTCTGTCAAAATCCCAGGAATCTTGAATTGATATCTATTGGGTTCTGAGACCCAGTGGAGTGTGGTGCATGGTTTTTATTGCCTTGTAATCAGGAGGTTTTTGGGTTTGAGTCCTCATAAAATATGAAGCCTCCCCTGATGGCAAAATGTTAATATTGTTGTCTTGTAATCAGGAGGCTTTTGGGTTTGAGTCCTGAGAGATTGAAATATATGTGGCATTCCATATGTGAGATTTTGAGAATAATTTTGTTTTGTTGATAGCCCCCAGATCTTAAACCTGGTAAAAAATGTTGTACAACAAAACAAAATTATTCTCTATTGGGAATCACCAGAGTTTTGTTATTGCTGTTGTCTGGGTATGAAAATATCAGCTCAGCAATATGGGCAAAATTGCCTGATCAATACAATAGAAGCGAACAAACATAATTAATTGTTTCCATGTTTTTTCCAATCTTTTGATCAGTCCCATGTTTCCGCCAGCAGTTAATTATGTTTGCCCGGGAAAATTATATTTCTTTTATGCCAACAGATATAATCTACACTGCGTCTTTTCAGAGAGAAATAACATATTATTCATCATCAAAGAGTAATTGCCTTCTTTCTGTATGCCTGGGAGATTTTATCTGCTGGCATAACCTGCACTATGCTTTTTCAGAGGGAAATTACATGTCATTTATCATGGGACTCAAAGAGAAAATTCTTATCTACACTGTGCACCTTTTCAGGGAAAATTACTTGCTATCCATCATATTGAGGAAATTCCTAGTAATAATTATATTGGCTTCTTGCATATAGTCATGCAAACTGAATTGTATTTTAGGTTTGGTCTTGACGCAATAATATAAGCCCCGAGTCTGTAACTTACAGAATATATTTCTGTATTTCAGCTTTCCTGCCACAGGCAGATGTGGTATAAAATTTAGGTAAGTAATAAAGTTTTCTTGCTGCAAGCAGAAGTGTTGTAGACATAATTTTATGGCCTATAATCAAGATTTCAAACCTGGCAGAGTGCATAGGCCTCCCTGACAGCAAAATGTGTTGTGCAACAGCATAATATCTTCTAGAATTGCTCCGTGACTCTCTCATTTCTTACATCATAAACATATGATTTTTCTCCTATGAGAATAACACTACATATGGTGTCATCAGGTAATGCCTCATGGAATTCACAGATAATTTTAATGTTTGTCCTGTCATTCACCACAACTTGTTTCCTTTTTGAAGTGTTGATTACAAACATGGGTCTCTGTGCTTTGAATTCATCTGGTGTGTAATACATGTCAGTATTGCCTGTAGTGACACGTTTGAATGCCGAAAATGCCTCATATAATTTGAGGAAATCATTCTTGGACATGTCTAAATTATAATTTTCTCTAGGAAAGACCTCATTTCTGCCATTTTTAAGATATATGTTCTTGATGTTGCAGTTATCAAATTTGCTTGAATTTTTTTCCTGATTGTTGTGTCTTCCAGTCTGAAACAGTACCACCACAAAATCAGGCATGTCATATTGTATGCTGGAGAATGAATTTGTAGCATCAAATTCATAATATGTACCAGATGCGGGCTTCTGTACGCATTGATATGTATAAAATTGCAGAGGAATCTGTGGATTTTTTATTATATCAGCTTTGTATTTAAGAGCATAACTGGCCTCATATTCAACAACAGGGATTCTTAACTCCATAGTCTGAATAATACACTTGCCTGCATCTGGTAGGGTATTAGGCAGAGCTTCTCCTGTAGAGTTTAATGCACTGTACCTCATCAAAGCATTGTTATCATTTGCAGCTCTTCTAAATGTGATTCTTAAACCACCCTTCCACATAATATCTTTGTAATCTGAGAAGAATCCTGGCAACAGGCGCATGGGGAACAGCACTGTGTGGTTCTTAGATAAAATCTTATCACCAGCCTCAAATCCACCGATTCTGTAGTAAGAAGCCTCTCTTTTGGATAATTTTAGTGTGGCCAAAGCTGTGGAGGTAATGCCGGGATAATCCACTCTGTTTATAACAACGCCATGCTTTCTGATCTCAATTTCAGAGAACAGATGCGGCACAAAATTATCTACCAATCTTATATTTGAATTTGCCGGGTAATCTGTACCATCGAGCTTTACAACATCAAATTTGATGTATAGATCTGCTCTGTGGGGGTGTATAAAGCCGTCCCCTACATCAAGATCAACCTCAATTTCTGTGTTGGGTTGATTTAAATTTGCAAATGTCCTCCTGTTTGGGGGGAATGATTGTAGCTCATAACTCTCAATATTTTCCATTGTATGTATTTTTATTTAAATGTTAATCTCTATGATTGCAGTTGTTGTGGCTCCAGCAAAATCAACTAATTCTTCTTTTTCATTAGTGACCATCAATTCAATATAATCTATTCTATTATGGCATACAGGAAAATATAATGTTGGGGATGGATTGTAGATGATTGGCTCCATGAATTCAGAATTAGGTTTAAATGTTGCAATGATGCCAGTTTGTTTGTGAGTGCCTATGCCATTTGATTTGGTGATCATACCCTCAGCCACATTACAGTGAATATTCAGAGTTTCTATGGCTAAGAATTTAGGTATATTCATAGCAGTGTGTTTGATGGCCGCTTCAAGTTTTGTGTTGTTCTCAAAGCCTAACAGCTCTCCTATAGTACCCAGATCCACTGTTTCTGTAGCAGATACAATCTCTACTCTGTGAGTGACAGAATTTTGACTTAACACTACACCTCTGGGTAATTGAGCATTTAGAGTGGATAGATTATATTGCCCTGGAGTGATGACAATTTTTTGATCCCCTACTGCAATTTTGTTGTTGTGGTGTGTAATATTAGGGATTAAGTACATGCCATAAAATGCTCTGAGAGCTATTGTTTTGGGATACACTATGTCATCATGCAATTTGAGTTTCAATATTGAATTTTGGCTGGTGAGATGAAATACCCCCATGATGTTTCAGATACCACAAGGCTTTTTGAAAATTTTCAATTGATGGTTTATTTATTTGAGACATATATCTAAGAACTGATAAACACAAATGTCCACAATTAACATCTTTGAAGTTTTGAACACGGGCATTATTGTAATAAAGATTAGCTGAATTTAGATATTTTATTAAATTTTCAGGCGGAACACCTCCAAATGAATCAAACACAAATGCCTCATCTTTTAAATATTTAAGATAACAAATCCAGTGAGTGCCCTGATTTTTGTACTTATCCAAATTAACAATGCCACACTCTTTGTTGAGTGGTTGTTCTGGTAAAGAATCAGACATGTACACACCTCTAAAATGTTTGATGCCCAGTGGCTTGATTAAAGCTTCAATATCTTGGTTTGTAAGCGGCTCTTGTTTTTTTTAAACTTATTCATGGCTCTCTTAACACCTTTGCCTTGTTTCTCCATGGCCAGGTTATGGCGCCTCTGCTCATCTAATTCTGCCCTATTTTTCTTGGCATCTATTACTGTTTTTGCTATGGCGGCTGATCCCCCAGCCAAGCTCCCAACAGCCCCGAGAGCAGCTAAGATGGCAGGGATGGTAAATATGAATCCCCCCACATGTGATTTTTTTCTTGATTGCTGTAATTTTTTTAATTGGGGGGTACTAAGCAACAATTTCATACCATGGCCCTTTGCAATACAAGAGCTTTTTTTCTTGCGCTGCTTTTTGGTCAAAAGACTGTCAATAGGCCCAAGAGATTTGAGACCTGCATAAGGTATTTGATACATAACACCCTTGGCCTTCATTGTAGGTTTATTATATACATATTCACAGCCCCCACCCCAGTTTTTGTTTGGTGCTCATAGCTATGGTGGTTCCCAATGCTGCTATTTTTTCACTCAAAGAAGCATCTTTGCTTACAAATCTGCCAAATGCAGCCTCTTCTAATTTCTTGTCTGCAACATGTCTCTTGTCAAGATCAGAATGTGTGTTGTATGCTATGTCATGGTCTCTACAAGCAGCATCTAGGGGATTTACACCAGGATCACCTCTGTTTAATCTATGATCTAGTTTTGTGCCTGGACCACAATACTGATAACCTGGAATATGTAGTTCAAATGGCAACTTGTTTATAATGTCATTAACAAGGCCCCGACCCTCAGAAATATTCCAAAATTTGGGGGGTAGAGTATTAATAATTTTTATGAGATATCCAATCCCCTTAGTGTCATTCACTATAAAATTAGACAATTTGGTGCTTATCATGTCCATAATTCCAACCTTTTCATTGTAAAAATTGTGGTTCCCAGCATTTTCCTCCCCAGCTATCACCAATAACCTATCTACAAGTTTCCTGACATCATCAACCCACACAAATTCTTTAGGCAGGGTGTTGTATTGTTTGATTCCACTGCCAGTCTTGATTTGTGACCATATGGGCTTGATTAAATTGTTGTATTTTGCTCCACTGCTAGACTTGACTCTTTTTTGTGTGGGATCATTGTTCTGGTATAGAGCATCTGATTTTATTAATATTTCTTTGTAATGTTCATAATCTTGATCTGTATAGCTGCCAGGCCTTTTCCTAGTCATCAGTTCCCACAATCCAGGTGTGCCGGGGTACTTAACAAAAGCACCTTTTTCTCCGAGACGAGATTCTGAATATACAATCAGATCATCTCCCATAAATGTTACTCTGAAATTGCCAATTCTATGTATGATGCTACCATCACGCTCTGTGTCAGCATATAAGCCAAATACCTCATCTTTGTTGTCTTTAGGTGTGCTTAAATATTTTTGAGCAAGAAGACCCAATTCAATAGGATCCTGAGTAGCTTCAATTCTTCTAGGAGCAATAGGACTAGGTGTATGAATACTGGAAAGTGGGGTGAATGGATAATCTAATATGTTCCTTGCAGCTACAGGTACAAGCTCTGTGATCAAATTTTGATTTTGCTCTGTAACAGTTTTGATATTCTTACCTAAATTATTAATAGCATCAATTACAGGCTGTTCTGTTTGTTTGTGTTTTTCATAAATTCCCCGGTTCTCTGATTTCCATCCCTTAAATCTTTTTACAAGATAATCTCTTAATTTAAGATCATCAATAATTGGCCTTTTCATGTTTATTTATTTATATTTCAATGTCTAGAAAATTGTTGATTTTATTTCTGTATTTTCCAGTATTAGGTGTTCTTGTCATATCAATTGTGACAAACCCATAACTGTCCTGGTTCCAGCACCTACTGCAAAATTTAGAAAAATCATTGTAGCTCAAGTCCCCACCTACATATTCATCATGTATGTGTTTGAGGTTGGTATGGTCTTGATGAAAGACACATATAAAATTGCTGTTGTCTCGGATCAGCTGCTTCGGTATTTTAGAAAAAGTCTGTGCCAGGTAGAAGCAATCAATGTTTTTGTGTCGGCCCTGTGTAAAAAAATTTCTAACCTTGTTTTGATTATCCAGTATAATGTCATCAAACACAACAACAGAATTATCGAGACATTCATGGAGTGGCTTAACATCTGGTTCAAAAGTGGCAATATCCAATCCATCATATAGCTTCATCAGCTGCTGATATTTTAATTGTTCCAAGCTCTTAGAGAAGACATACAAGTGCCTGTTTTTCCAGTCTAACCAGTTGGGTGCCAATAAAAAATTATCAACCATTAGTGTAGTTTTACCACAAGCCGATGGCCCAACAATAAGACACCTAATATTTTCAGGCAGCAATTTTCCATTTCTCTTATTTTGTTGTTCAGGTTCTGGCAGCCTTTTTATAACATCCCAGATGCTCATATTATCACTTTGTTTGCATCGATCCAGCTGTGTTCTGGAAGTCCCAGCCATTTGACAAGTAACTTGTTGCCTTTTCTGCGGATGATTTTTTCTATGAGATATGTGTCAGGCTGTTTAGTTTTGCTGAGCTCTTGTTCATAGAACCTGCCTTTGAGAATTTCTCCTCGGTGATCTTTTATTATATATGTGTTAAGGGTCCCGGGTTTAACTTGAACCACTGTAAATAATTCAGTGCTCCAGTTTCTTGTAAAGCCTCTTTTGAATAAGTGCTTATATTTGCTGATTCTTACTTGATCACCCACCCTGTATTTGGCCTTTCTTGTTGTTGGCTGGTATCTAGGATAATAAACAGTCCTGATCAATTTTTGCTCATCAGATGGAGTTACTTCAGAGGGTTTCATGTTGATTGTGGAATGGACAGAGTTGTTATATTTATGTAGAAGTTCTGGAAGAATATTAATCCATTTATAATTACCTTGGAGGGTAAATTGTTTATACATAAGATTTTTTAAGGTTCTGTTGAATCTCTCTACAATTGAGGCTTTGAGGTCACTGTAACTCGAATAATGTTGTATTGACTGGCTTTTAATAAATTGTTGAAACACTGAATTATAAAATTCTTTGCCATTATCTGTTTGCAAATAGCGCGGGGATCTTCCACTCTGATTGATGATTGTCCTGATGGCTTCTGTAACACATTTTCCAGTCTTGGATTTGAGTGGCACAGCCCAGGCAAATTTTGAAAATGTGTCTATTACAGTGAGTAGATACTTGTAGCCCTTGTTGATTTTGTCTAAGTTTTTCAACTGTCCACTTGACAACTCAATCAAGTCGCTTTGCCATAAATCATCTATGCCCTTTGTGACTACTGGGAGTCTCTTATAATTATGTCTGGCTTGTCTGTGTAATTCATCAACAATAATTTGTCTAGACATAATATGAAAACAAGAATATTGCAACTAATGGGTGTTCAGCAGCTGAGACTGCAGGATTTTCTAAATATAATTTGTCTCCTATTTGTATATGAAATTCCAGAGAGCCATCATCTTCAGCATAGGCTGTTTCTAATGTATTGGGATCTGTAAAATCCTCTAACTCTACACTGGTGATTTTTACTTTGTTATCAGCATTTGTTATTGATAAGGTAGGGTAGTGGTGTGCCTGTGGCTGAAGCCAATATTTGA
This sequence comes from Lepisma saccharinum, assembly GCF_977018435.1. Classification (NCBI taxonomy): domain Eukaryota; kingdom Metazoa; phylum Arthropoda; class Insecta; order Zygentoma; family Lepismatidae; genus Lepisma; species Lepisma saccharinum. Next base: position 210,034,533 of record NC_139229.1, on the reverse strand, counting down.
TCTTGATTGGTCTCAGTGTGCCCCAACAAAAAACTGGTAATAAAATTGTGCAGGGGACAGCATATATATTTTGCCACCTGGTGTAAATGGAGAATCATATTCTTTGTTGGGGATGCTGTACAATTCAAGAATTACTGAATGTTTTGGATTCTCGATTATGCCTGTTATTTCCTTTTCTGCTGTGAGCAATCTGCTTGTAACAGATTCAAGGTGCTCATTGATGGTCCTAACAACATCGTCATGGCCTGGCTTGATTTTTATGTCCACAATAAGTTTCTTGTATTGTTGCACAATTTCTTGTAGCTGGGTGGCAAAAACAGACAGGGCATTTGCTTGATTGGATTCCATGGTCCCTAGCTGTTGCTTGATATTAGCTACAATTTGTTGCAAATTTTCAATAACTGCCAATTTTGAATTTTGAGCAGTAAGATCATGGACCTGTCTTCTGATATCCTCAAACAGGGCATGCAGTTCATTAATATGTTGATTGGTTGGTAGAGTGGCCACTGTCTGTGTGAGATGTTTGATCTCTGCTTGGATATTCTTGATATCTTCTGATTTCAATATCCTATTCACAGCTCTCTTAATATTTTTAAGTTCCTGTGATGTAGGCAGATTTGATACTGTATTTTGCAAAAATTCAAGTGCCAATTTCACATTATTTAATTCAGAAGCATCAGCCACATTTTGCATAGCATCTTGGAGCAGGGCTATATCTGCCTGAGTGGGTGTGGATTGTTGTAAAATTTCAAGTTTTGTTTGGATATCATCGATCAAGTGATGAAAATGAGATAGTTCAGATTCAGTGTTGAGGTTTTCAAGCTTTGTGATCTGTTGCTGGACACTGACAAGTGTATCTACAATCCCAGGCAATCTGGATTCTAGTACATTTGCCAAATCACTTTGCACTGCTGCTATTGTACCTTCAAGATGGGTTATGGAACTTTGAATTTTTCCAAAATCTTCATATGTTTCAAGTTGCAGCTTGATATTTGCAACACTCCGAGTTATTGCATTCAAAGCATCAGAAGATGGCAAATTGTTCATAAAATTTTCAAGTGTCTCAATTTTTTCTTTAACCTCGGCTATGGCATTGTTCAGAGGGTCCAGATTAGGTATTTGGAGTGATTGAATCTGTTCCTTTAGAGTGGAAATCACTAGATCAAAATCTTCTTGTGATTTTATGCTTTTGACAATTGTTTGGAGCTGTGCCTGGACATTATTTATCTGCTCTTCCAATTGTTGTTTCAATTGCTCGGAGTTGGTGGCCTGAGTCTTAAATTTGGCTTGAAGAGCTGCTACAGCTTCTTCCAAACTTTGAAAATTATCCAATGTGGCCAAATCAGTATATTTTTGAAGCAATAATTTGAGTTCAGAGTCAATTTTAAGAAGAGGGTCCATGCATTGTGATTGTAAATTTGTAATTTCTAATTGAAGACTGGCATTGAGTGTGGTTTGTAAAGCTTGTAAATCACTTCTTAATTTCTTGACTCTGACATCAAGCATCAAAATCTCGTCACTGTGATCTTCATGTCTTGTATGGCCAAATATATCATTAGGCATTTTTGTTTTAGTGGTTATTTATTATAGAGTATCTGATTCTTAATTCTATAAAAAAAGGTATAAGCTTGTCATATGATCCCGGGACCTCAATATATAAGCAGTCACCAGCAGAAACAGTATATACAGTGCCAGAAATCATGTTTGAGTGCTTAATTCTATAAATATTTCTCCCTACTGAAATATTGACATCACCCTCAGGAGTTGTAATAAATTGCAATTGCCCACCTACAGGTAATTGGTAATAATTTAAATTATTGTTAAATATGTACAATGTTTTGCCTGTTTCATCATCAACTTCTGTAAGTATGCTGTTCAGATGAATAATTAACAAGCCACTCAGTTTAGATATCATATCAGAAGAGGGTTGTGGTGTTGGCAGCTCCATAATAGCCTGTTTTTTGAACCCAAATAAGTTCATAGGCATGTTTATTTATTTCAAATCATGCTCTGTAATTGGGCATTGATTACCACTTTTCAAATCACAATGCCCCCAAGGTAAAGTATGTATGCCACATGATAAAATGCATCTCTTATCATCATGTGGGTCCAGAGCCACTTTTCTTACAGCATTTGAAGTCAATAAGTGATCCACACTCTGAATTCTGGATTCTGATGTTTTGATTGTGCTACATAATTTGAGACAATTTTTATAATCCTCAAATTCAAGCTCTTTTTCAACAGTAACTCTGCCAATGCCCTTGGCCTTTTTGGCAACAGCGCCACTACATGTCTCAAAACTGTACAGTTTGGCACTTAACCCAGCAAATTCCACAATAACATCACCAAGTGTCTCATCTTTTAACTTGCCAGGAACCTTTTTGTTGTGGGGTTGAATCCATGTATGTTCACTGGTATCAAAATATTTAAACAATTCAGGCTGGGTCATATCTTTATAAACATCTTCTGTTTTAATATCAAGAATAAAACTATCCGTGTCCATGTACATCAGTTTTACACTATCACCATAAAAAGGTTTCAGCACATCATAATACAATTTTAACATATGTAATTTTGCCAATTCCAATATCACAGCCCCTACATAAATAGGTTTATCAAACTTAATCTTTGTTTTTTTCATGTTGAAAAGTGCCATATTTTCATCATAAATTCTTCTATAATTGAAATTAGGCTTTGCAACCAATTTTTTGCTCAGGCTGGGGTCAGTAATTATTTTAACATCGGTATGTTTTCTGACATTTTCAATAGTTTTGCCATATACAGAATTAACCATCAATTTAAACAAGCCCTTATCAAATTGGCTCTTTGCAGATGTTCGAAGCTCTGTATTTGTATCAATATATGGTTTCAACCATTCTGAGTGCCTGAACCTCAAAACTTTGCCAATTTTGGTCACTTGAACACCATGTTTCATCAGGAACTGGAGGTTTTTGTAATATATGACATAGCCTTGTTTTGGCTCCAGTGTCATCATGAGCTTCTTCTGTTTAGAGCCAGGTGAGCACTGAACCTCGGGAATTGGGGGCAGATCAGAAAATTTATTGTGCAAATCATCAGGAATTGTCAGATCAACTTCTAAGAAGAGGCCATAGTCACTGTCATCAAAGTCCTGAAGATCTTCAATATTGAAATCTTCAACCCATTCAAGCCCTGCATATGGCAGTTTCTGCATCATGGCATGACCATAGAGGCTGTTTGCATCTACATACACTATATAATTTGATGGCAGTGCTGGATCATAATCACGCATATATTTGTTATTTGCTCTGGCATATCTCTGAGAACATTGCACCATCCCCCCTCTTATACCTTTCTCCATAATCAAGTACTTATCTTGATCGTGGATCAGATCCAAATGCATGTTAGTGTTCAAAAACGTTGCAGACCATGCTAGGCCCGGGGCACTGAAAAAATATATTGGATCCAGTCTATAATTTTGCATGGAAGATTTTCTGAATGCCTGTATTATATCAGCTAAGAGGGTCACATCAAGTTTCAAATATGCCATGTGATAATCACCAAATGTCTGGCATTTTAAATTGTTCCACATCAATTGGGCATGGCGATAATCATCATCAGTGATTCCAGATCCTCTGATTTTGCTGTAAAACTCTTCTTGTGGTGGCAGAGAACACTCATCAAATTTAGAAAAATCTGTAACATAGTCATATGGATATACACCCTTCCGCCTAATTAATTTCAGGTCTTGATTTGGAAACAAGGCACGTGTGATTTTGAATTGATCATCAGATAATTGAGTGGCCAGTGTAGCCAGGCTAGCTGATAAAATTCTGTAGGAATCAAGAAATCTTAATTGAATAGGAACACCATTAACTTTAATTATTTTGCTAATAGCAATATATTTCTCATCATTTTCAGCTAAAATATTTAAATTCTGCTTGTCAAACCCCTCATATCTGATCAGATGATGGAAATCATAATTGGATGCTCCATGGCAAAATATGGGGACAAATTTTGGTCTCTTGATCTTAATATTGCAGCTATTACACAGGGCCATTAAGAATTTTCCATCTGTATGAGAATAGTGTTTCACCTTGATATTTGTATCTGAAAATTCAGAATCACATACCGGGCATTTTTCTGCTTTGTTGAAATCTTCAATCTGTTTCTCTGTTAAAGGCAACATGGGTTTTGATTTTAATAAGATGTTAGATGCTATGTCACGGCACTAATTTTCTATTCTATGTGCAAATATTTTGATGGCATCTGGTCCCAAGTATAAGCGCGGCTCACTAGCTACACCATCCCGTATAACTATATAACAAAAACTGGAAGGTTCATGTAGCTGGTATGGTGTAATTGAAGATTCTTCAGGATCTGGATTGCAGAATGCAAGAGATTTGAGTTTTGATTCAAAATCACAGACAATATATGCTGGGTGTTCCAACAAGGCTTCAAATTTTTTGAATTTGCAATTTTCACTTGGATTGGGCATCACCATATGAACAGGTTTATGATTGCCACAGTATTTCAGATGCTCAATTAACTTGTTTTTAGCAATTTCTGCACTCTCTTCCCGAACCCCCTTCACCATTTTTTGACCATAAAATACAGATAAACATCTTCTGCACAACTTGAATATTGTATGAGTTTTGTCTAGTTGTGTTCTCACTAAAGCTTGAAGATTATGTATCAGAATGTAATGATGTGTGCCATCCCCTTCAATTAAGAGCAAATCAATCGGAATAGCAGATTCATCATCAAGTGTACTGATTCTGAGAGGTTCTATCGGGCAATTGCCAGTGGAACAAATAAATACATTAATAGATAATTGTTTGCCATTGATGTGCCTGGCCTTTTTTTCAAATTTATCAATATTCTGAACAGACATTGGATATTCTAAACCCTCCATTGCCTCATCAAAATCATGTTCATGTTGCTTGTAATAAGTTATTCTCTGAGGATCCCTTGAAACTGGATACAAAGCAGCTAAAATACACCACAAAAAGCATTTCTCATCATTATTTTTTATATTAACCACGGCTCTTTTGTTTTTGATATTGGCAGGTAATGGCACATAAGTGGAACCTTGTAATGGGCTGAATTCAGAAATATTAACATATAACTTGTGTGGAGAGCCGCATAGGCTCCATCCAGACTCTTTTGCTGCAAATTCAGAGTGTTTAATATTCAATTGTTCTATCAACCTGCTTATTATTCTGTCCGAATTTGCATTTGAATATACCGGTACAGTTTCTGTTATGTGGGGCTGTGTAAATTTTGTGCCATTTGGTTTCTTATATTGTGCAAACAATTTGAGGGACAGCTTATAAGAGCCATTTTGTGCATTAAGAATTGCCTGCAGATCAGGATTTATATTGTTCAAAAAATTCTCAATACCACATCTTGGCTCTGATACAAAGCGATAATCCCTAAGTTGGGCATTAAAACTGCTATGGATAGGTGCATAGCGTGGCTGCTTTGCCGGTCCAGCATTAACAGGTGCTTCATGCTTTCTTTTCAGACCAGATGTGGATGGTTGTGTTGATGACTGTGCAGAGCAAGTATCTTTATGTGTATATGTGAAGTATTGCATGCTATATTTTTTATGGCATTTGGGGCATATTTTTGTGGGAGTTCTGTATTTGTCTGGGTTACAAATCTTTTGGTGTCTGGCCCAATTAGAGCTAAATATATTTTTATTGCATTGGTCACAATATTTTTGCTTTGGCATTTTTTCTTGTTGTTTATTATATAAGATTTTCTGGGCTTCAATTCAAAACTTTATGCTTAACCAGGCACGTATCCAGGAATTCCTTTCGGGGGGGGCTCAACACCATTTTTTTAAGGGGTAAAGTAAGAACCTCACAATTGTATGTTCAAGACCAGTGGTGGCAATTGTGTTCCAAAACGATGGGGGGGGGGGTGCGGAAGGCGTTTCAAGGAAAGTTTACTTTCTCTTGGTAGCCAAGGCTTAACATTAAGAGGCCATAATGTTGAGTGAGGGAAAAAAAATAAAAAATGGGGAGCAACTATCCCTTAAATCGTTGCCACTGTAAGGCTATCATTTTAATCAGAACGTGAAATCGGAACATTTTTTACCACTCGACTCCTCTGTTTCCATGCATTAACATTGTGTGCCGGAACCATCTCAGTATGTGTGTTTGTCCATTTCTTCTCATCAGGCATAAAAACATCTATGGTGTCTTTGAGTGTTTTTACGAAGCTGTTACACATGCATGGGATGGACAATCCACTCGACAACGCGAGATTCCAATTGTGGGCTGCGAACTGGACGCAGACAGCTCTCGAATATTTCTCTCTGATTCGAGCCTGAACACCACTAACGTGTCTTGTCCTCCCATGTTTTCAGCTCTTATAAAAGCCGAAACCCACCAAATTGTGCAGATTCAGACCTTAGCACTCACATGTGTTCAATAATGCCTGTCACAGCTTCCGCTGTCTTGTCATATATCTGCACGAAACAAAGGAAGTCTTCTCGAATACAGGTGGATCACGAAACAATTAATGCACAGTGAAAACCCTTCCGTTCCCAACACATCTAATGTTTCGTCTCCCAGTATGATCAAATGCTTCCTCATTTATCTCCAGTGACGTGCCCAAGGGAGGGTTGGTGAGGTAATAACCCCATCTGACCCAGTATTCCTTTTTTTTAAAAAAAAGAAAAAAAAATGGAACGTCGAAGTCAGGAAAAAAATGGCAAAATCAGGACTGACCACCAAAAATAGTATGCGTAACCCCTCTTCCTTCCGAAAATCCTGGGCACGCCTCTCTTTATCGACACATTTTTTAAAATCAACTCACCAGAAGTTTTTATCATCGTATTGGAGATTGAAGTAAGATGCGTTCTTCCTGCAGGTTTGGATATGATCCTTTAGAATGCTGTCGTCTCCCTGCCTTCACACCTAACCTTAACAAGGCCCTAATTTTCCATCCTTGTGACTTGGATTTTCAAGACTTAAGGTTTCAAACCGAAGGGACACGTGATACATGTCGATTTGAATGGGCCAACCAACAGGAACATTTCACACCATAGCTACACAAAAGGCCGCACAAACCTAATCTTCAGGCGACACGGTGTGAAATCTCCCTTATTAGGCCACTGTCATGGTCACCTCGAAGTAGTAGCTCTTGTTGACCACAGAAAAAAATATCCTCAACCGGTGATAATGCTCCTCAGTGTTCTTCTCTCTCCTATATTTTATGTGCTTGTTCACTATACAGGCAACACCTTACGATTTGATATACACATGACATGTACTATGTAGACATTTTATCGAAAAATCTGTTGAAGTCAAGGATGGCTCAGTTGGTAGAGCCCTGATTTGGGTCCTGGTAGAGCCTTCAATTTCCACCTAAAATGTCTACATATGCAACATCTTCTTGCTTTCTCTTCTCGTCATTCATAAAAATTTCGGCAATCTCTTTATGGTAGTTAAGTGTTTGAATGTGTTTCGAACCCAGTAGGCTTAAACAAAAGTATTTCTTTATACCATGAAATTCTCGGACTGCATATACGAAATTTTGTTCTGGCAAAACTAAATCATCACTCAAAACTTTGATTTTCAGTTGATCTATGCAGTTTATTTCTGTTTTAATAAACCACCCCAATATCCGGTATTGCTGAAATAATCACTTTAGAGAGAGAGAGAGAGAGAGAGGCCTTGATCTCTTCGGCCCTCGAACCGAACTAGCATTACACTGAGGCCCCGGAAGTTCTGCTGTCGTCAATGTCTTCATTTTCGAATCACTATATCTTATAAAGCAACCAGAGGACGCTGACTGATCTGATCACCAATCGACTGTATGAATTGTCACACTTACCTCTGAAATCTCATTAACCGATTCTTTGTACAGATCAACCGAAAAATTGAATCCGGGTATTGATATCCTCATTATATTCTAGAACGTTCCACAGATAAAACGATTCGTTAATATTGCCAGTAGTTGACTCCTTCTCTCATTCAAGAACGTACCCTCTCCCGCCTTCCAGAGATTAGAAATTGAATCGCCCTACGTGTGGTGCTATCTTTCTTGTGTAGCTTCCAAATGCTGACAAGTCTCTACATAGTGCTCAAGTGCGCTGCGACAACACCGAAAGCGCAAGAAAAGTTTATGTGCAATATTATCAACAACAGGGTTATAGAACATTCTTCGTCTTGCCTCGATAATTGTATATCTCCTTAAATCATCGTCACATTATTCAAAAAGCCAAAAACCTAATTTTATCTAGTGTAAAATAAAAAAAATTCCTAGGGGGGCTCGAGCCACCTCAACCCCAGCTTGGATACGTGCTATTAACAATAACAGGGTTATAGAACATTCTCCGTCTTGTCTCGATAATTATTTCTCCCAAATTATCATCACGTTATTCAAGAAGCCAAAATCCTAATTTTATCTAGTTAGTGTAAACAGAAAAAAATTCCTGAAGGGGGGCTCGAGCCTTCTGATTCCCACCTTGGATACATGCTATTGACAATAACAGTGTTATAGAACACTCTCCGTCTTGTCTCGATAATTATTTCTCTCAGATTTATAAATGTATTATCTTCACATTATTCAAGACGCCAAAAATCTAATTTTATCTAGTGTAAATTGAAACATTTCCCGAGGGGGGGGGGGGCTCGAGGCACCTCATCCCCACCTTGGATATGTGGTATTAACAATAACAAGGGTATAAAACATGCTCCGTCTTGCCTCGATAATTATTTCTCTCCTTACATTATTTTCACATTATTTAAGAAGCCAAAAACCTAATTTTATCTAACGTAAACTGAAAAATTTCCTTGGGAGAGGGTCGAGCCCCCTGTGCCCCATCTTGGATACGTGCTATTATCAATAACAGGGTTACGGAATATTCTCTGTCTTGCCTCGATAATAATTTCTCTCCTTAAATGATTGTAACATTATTTTATTTCACACAAGAAACAAAAAACCTCATTTTATCTAGTGTAAATCTAAAACTTTCGGGGGGGGCTCGAGCCCCCTAAGCCCCCCCTCTGGATACGTGCCTGTGCTTAACAGTTAGGTTCAGCTGTGTGATTTGTATATTTAGTGTATATACTTAATATTAATAATATTAATATTATTATTAATTTTTATCCTCGGTTTTATTATATAATTTTTTGGGTTTTAAATCAAAACTCTATGCCTATCTTATGACAGGTTGTAAGGCCAATAGCCCACAAGTGGAAAAAAAGAATAAATATTGATTCACACTGACCGTCCGCAAATACCTGCACAGACATGCATATCTAGAATAGCAATGTATTGATTTTTTGTATAACAGGCTAGGACAGATATAAGCTCGACTCTAAATATGTGTGGATTACAAAAAACAAGCTGGATGTCAGGCAAAATATTGTTCAATATACCAGAAATATAAATTAAAACAAACAGGCCTGTAAGTATGAGAAGCACTGTAAAAACACATCTACTCTCCTCAACCACTCTCACAATACTGGCTGATGCAATGCAGAATCTCTTTATATACCCTAAGCACGGATTAAAACTTCTGAAACAATAAACCAATCAGAATATAACACATCATCATATTATGTCATAATTAAACAATTAAAAAACAATATATGGTTAATAATTTGTTGCATTGGATAATAATTTGTTGCACAGCATGATGCAATAGCTCTTGCATCATAATATTGGATAATAATTTGTTGCACAGCATGATGCAAGAGCTCTTGCATTACATGTATGTGTGTGTGGGTATATATGTGTGTGTGTGAGAGGGGGAGGGGGGGGTATGTGTGGGTGTATATGTGTGTGTGTGGGTGTTTTGCTTAATTTCAGGTGTAGCCAAAAAAATATCAATTTTTGACAAGTTTATGGACAAAAATCTGGCTGATGCAACTTTTTTAAGTATAAACAAATCAATCTGAGGGGGGCTCTTCCTTTCCGAAAAATGCCCGAGGGGAATTTTTCCAAAATCCTTGGGTTAGGCAGGGTGCTACACTTGAGCAAAAAGCTCATATGGGCATGTTGAGCTTGTTTTAAGTGTGGCCAATTCTGCATGAGGGGAGCTCTTCCTTTCCGGCGCTGTCCGTACAGTCAATCATACTACTATCTTGCTCAAGATAGGGACGGATGGAAGGCCTGTGTTGCTGCAGCCATGAACCTTCTGGTTTAAGAAGGCTAGAGAGTTAGTTAGTTAGTTCCATGTTGTATAAATAAAATATATGTTGTACATGAAAGTAATACATGCCATATGTACGAATAGAATTATATTCGTCATGTATTTTGTGACTTTCAAAAATACAGTTTGTGTGCTTGTTTTCCATTATTAGCGAATGTGAAATTGAACGTGATGGGAAAATATTTTCAAATCCTTTGTTCCAACACAATTGCTTTAGCACCGAACTTCTACCCCTTTCTTGCGTGATTTTTAATAACGTATTTGATGCTACTATTATTACTATTATTATTATTATTATTCGCACGGTTGTCCTGGTACTGCTCCTCCCCCTCCAGACAATAATTGTGGTTCCGCCTCTGCTCACAAAGAACCCTCATGCCCAGGGTCGAAACTAGGACCCTTGACTTCGTAGTGCGTTGTGTAACCATCCCTACGTAGAGGTCGACTGGTGAAAGATGTAGGACAGCTTAGTGGGTCAAAATATTATCAAACATGATGAAAATGTGATAGTGTTTCATATTTATTATTTTGGTTAAAAAGCGACAAAATTTTCAGTTTGATACGGGTTACACTGGGCATCTTGTGGAGTGGAAATATCAATTTCAAAACATTTATCATATGCAAACACATTAAATATGATAAACAACATAGGTGTGTCTTATGATATGCATTTTGTAAAGGAAAAGGTGAGTGATAACCTTGACTGTTGGCATGATATCGTTTCCATACCATGTTATATCTATATTGTTCTTAGAATTTAAACGGCAGTAAAAATAGATGCCATTTGCAACTGCGAAGCTATCAATGGGATTGCATACATTCAGAACTAACGACGCCATATTTCGATTGCTTGTTACATCGAAAGAAGAATTTGACGAGCAAATAGTTACTGAGAAAAGTTGTTTGCCTTCATGCCCTGTACACACTGTGAAAGTTGGCGGGGTTATCAGGCAGCCCCCTATGAATATAGGTTCAAGAAAATGACAAGTAAAAATAATCTGCAGTGAAATAAATACGGTTGAAAATCTCTCAAATTATTTTCTTATATTTTTAATATTACACTGTGTCTGTAACAGACGTTTGTTAAAATACCTCAGGCACAACCTATTTTTTTGACAAATAATTCTGTCAACTCTCCTGCTGTGGAGTAGCTTCCCCTAATTTTATTAAGCTATTTGGGGTTTGTACGCTTCTGCTCAAAAAATGGTTGCGATAAGCGGCCCACAGACCTCGTGCCGCGGGGATGGGGGTATGGCGAAGGAGGTCCCTTATATCGTTTGGTTTCGTACCATACTATTCATAATGTAAAGAGGATACATAATTTATCTCTATGAAACTTAATATGAAATATTAATGATGACAATGTCATCCAAGAAATCATTGATCAATTAAGGGATTCCTATTTGTTTGTCGGGTGTCGAACATGTACTGTATTTCAACAATAAAATAATACAATTCACACAATATTTTCCAAAATAGTAACCAGTAGGTAAACATTGTCTGTAGTGATTCAAGAGTCTCCCCTTTGAAGCAAATAGAATCCGTGGTGGACTAAGGGACCCATGTTTCAATGTTTTAGCAAGTTAAAAAAAAATACAATTTTTTACACAATTCATCAAAATGTAGATAATATGTAACCATTATTATTTAATTAATGCAATTTTCCTTGCATAACACAACACAATGGTGTTGTTGGATTCTCATTAGATTCCTTTGTGCGTACTGAAAAATAGAGGGAAACATTATGAAGCACGATTTATAAAAGGCTCCCTTAATCAGCTCTGCAGAGAAACTCAAAGCTGATGGTACATATTAATCGTCTATTAACAATATCGACCTGTAAATATCAAGTAGATACAGTCCTCATTAGACTGTTTGGGTTAGTTATACTTTATCTTTGTGTTTTTTGGTAGTCCGGAAAGGTCATTATCGAAATATTGTTATTTGATGTTGCTCGAACTTTGTTTGTTCTTTGGAGTTTCAAGATATCAGCCCTTTTCTGTTACTTATAGCTTTTGGGGGGGGGGGTGCCTCTGTGCACCTTGCTATATCTGCCAATGCGACACAGTACAATATTAAAAATTTGCCCTCTTCTGGGATTGACTTTGCCCCCCCCCCCTTACCAAGAATGCCTGGCTACGCTACTACGGAAACAGTTTGTTTCATTTCTGTTGCATGCAATTAGTTTCGCAGATGGCCAAAAATTCCATGAGTTTACTACGTATTTTGACTACGTGGAAATACGTTTAAAATCCCATATCAGCTAGGCGTTCAAATAGTTCCTCAATTCTCCACCAGAGGCGCACAAAGATGGAACGTTCTTTGGGAGTTAAAACTTCAACCAATAGATGTCTCTAAAGCTGGGAGTGCCGAGAACGAACGAAAAAGGCTGTTTCCGTCAACTTGACGTGAGTCTGTGGTGAAATATTAGCTAGTTGCGTAATATATATAGTTACAGACAAATTCAAGCTTAAATTGTGGATTTAATCATCGTTTTTATTGTAAAAGTGTTCTGTGTTATTACAAGACAGTATATTTATTGAAACGTAAGTTAATATTAAATAATCTTGTGATTTAGAAGATAAATCAGTGTTAAATCTGGATAGCATGGAAGGCTCTGAGCCATCCAGATAAAGTTTCCTGCTTGTAAGAAATTCAACAAATTTCATTCAAGTGAGGGAAAATGTCTAGCGCGGAAATTATTAATCAAAGCAGAGGGGACGTCCAAATGGAGATGAATGAAGTAGTGGAAGTAAAAAATGATACGTCTTCAAATAAAGACGGAGAAAATATGGATGTTGAATTGGTTGCTAAGCAACCAAAAAGTCAGAACTCAAAACGAAATCGAGCAAAAGTTAGTGGAAAGGAGGAATCTATAAATGCTCCAAAAATTTTCAAAGCAAACGTATTAGAGCGTACAATGCAATCAAAGGACAATGTGAATAAAAATGACTTATTCTATCCTGGGCACGATGGCCCATATATTGTTCTTGTTGAAGGCGTGGAACACAATGTTGGTAGCTTTAGTGCTATTATGTTAGGTAGTCACTTAAGAGAAGCTAGAATTAAGGTGAATTTTGTTAAGGCATCGGGTCCTAATCGTGCAAAGGTTTACTTTTTAACATCCAATGATGCAAATGACTTTTACTTGAACAAAGAGTTTCAGAAGAAATATAAGGTAAATGTCAAAATCCCGAAGAGTCTTTTACACAGAATGGGACTAATATATGGGTTACCGTTACATATAAACTTAGAAGAAGTACAAGATGAAGCAGAGGCTGAGAGAAATATTCCAATAATCAAAATGGAAAGAATGAAAAAAAAGATTTATCAAGAAAATGGGGAATTTGAGTTCAAACCGACCAAATTGATCAGCGTAACGTTTCAATCACAAAGGTTGCCCTCGCATGTAAAGCTACTCAGTAACATATTTCAGGTACAACCTAAAATAAAATCTGTGATGCAGTGCAGGAATTGTTTCCGTTTCTCTCACACAAAGGATGTTTGTAAGTCCAAAGCGATATGTCCAAGGTGCGATGATTATGAACATGATGATATATGTGCTGCAGTACCTAAATGCATAAATTGCTCAGGAAATCATCTTGCAACCGAGAGGTCGTGCAGTAAGTGGGAAGAGGAAAGAGAAATTCAGAAGGTGATAGCATATGAGGGCTGTTCATATCAAGAAGCAAAGAGAAAAGTTAGTTCTAGTAGTTCATTTATGACAGACAGAGACGATTATTCTTATGCAAACATACTACAAGATTTCCCAGAGTTAAAAACAACTAAAGCAGAGTCTTCCTTTGTACAAGCTCCAAGTTCAGCAATTACAACAGGTAACAGATATGAGGTGCTGGCCACTCTAAGAGATGAGGAATCAGGGACATCAAGAAACTTATATTCGTGGAAATCTTCTCAACCTCATCTTTACAACATGAACAATAGTTATGCTGATCGAAGACTTGGGAAGATATTTAAAAGTAAAGAAGTTATGAAAAATAAAAGTATGCAAAATCTAAAGTCGTGTGACAATCCTCAAACCCAAAACGAACAAGAAAGACCAGATTATATTTTACTAAATTCCCAAAGCAGTCCAACGTCAGTGACAACAACGGAAAAACGAAAATTACGGACTAGCATCCCACAATATGACTCTCAAAAGCAAATAATGATTAGTTTGTTACAAGTTATGGCAAAACTAACGTCGAACATAACTGTGGATGATAATCTTCAGAGAATTAAAAATATTCTAGTCGATTGTGCAAATATAACTTCACAGTTATTGAAACTTATTGAAGAGCTTGAATCATATGAAGATGCTCAACATTAAATATAATAATCAGTAAGTTATTACATGCAAAATATGTTTTTGTTTGTGCAATGGAATTTATGCTCGTTTCCTTCAAGAAAACTTGAACTCATGAAACTGATAGAAGAGCATCATCCTCTCATTATATGTGTATGTGAAGTATGGGGGGATGGAAGAGTTTCAATTGAAATAAAAAATTATCACGCAGTAATTAATGAAAAACGCGGAAAAGGAGTGGGTATATTTGTACATGAAAGTCTGGCATTCAAACCCATATCATTTAATCCCAATTTAGTGATTCTTCGAGAATACCGGGTGGAAGTAGTGGGAATACAAGTGCAAATTTTGAATAAAATATTTACCGTTATCTCGATCTATATACCATCTTCCTATACATCGCAAAAAATTGCAGTGAAACATTTAAGGTCTATGATTAGTTCATTCAAGACTCCATTAATCATAACTGGAGATTTCAATTGCCACCACCCATTGTGGGGTCGACAAGCAGCAGATAAATTGGGTCGAACTCTTGTTGAATGGATGGAGGCGGAAGAGTTAACTATAATAAATGATGGTTCACCTACTCATATGCCTAGAAATGGAAGTAATCCGTCATCTATAGACTTAACATTAATTTCAGAAAAGTATTGTGCAGACTTTACATGGGAGGCCGATGTGGACTTGAGAACAAGCGATCATTATCCATGTTATTTTTATCTGGCTTATTGCCATGCAACAAATGAAAGAATATTAACTATTCGGAAATGGAAAGTATTCAAAGCTAATTGGTCTAATTATACTAAACTTTTAAATATTTATTTCTCAGAGAATGATGGATTAAAACCTGATAATATTACATATGAGGAGTTTGTAAAAATCATTTCGGCTGCGATGGACTTGAGTTGTCCCAGGGTGATAAAAAGTAGTCAGCAACACTTCCCAAAGATATACTGGTGGACAGAGGAGTGTGCTGAAGCAAAACTACATATAGTCGAATTAGCAAGAATATACTCACGTCAACCAAATCCGGAGAACTGGATAGCATTCAGGCACTCTGTGGCCAAATCAAAGAGATTATGCATAAAAGCAAAAAGAAAATCATGGAAATTATTTTGTGAAAATTTACACCCAAGCATGAAATTAGGATATGTGTGGAATAAGTTTAGGTCGCTCAAAAATCCTCGTACAGCAAATGTGGTCCCTTTAAAATCACATTGGAAGACTGAATTTATTCAGAAACTCATACCTACAGTGTCAGACGGAGTAATTGAAACACCAAATGAATTATGTAGTTACACATCAAATCTACGTTCGGCGAAAGGTTTTGCAACTCCAATTTCAAAAGAGGAAATCTATGAAATCATCGGCAACAGTAAAGAATCTGCTCCAGGGATGGATGGAATTACTTATTCGATGATTAATCACCTTCCAGATGTAGCGTTAACGGCGATGTGCACAATTTTTAATAAATTCTTAAATAATGGAAAAGTACCAGAAGATTGGTCCAAACAGTTGATTATTCCAATTTTAAAAACAGGCAAGGACCCTCAAGTAGGTAAATCATATAGACCTATAGCTTTGACGTCAGTTATAGGAAAGATATTTGAGAAACTGATACAAAAAAGAATAGAATGGTTTTTAGAAAGCCAAAATATATTTCAGTTCGAACAAATAGGATTTCGAAAGGGATTAGGATGCCAAGACGGATTAATCACTCTTTCCTCGTATATTTTCGACTCACTGAAAAGAAACAGAATTGTACTAGCTGCATTCTTAAATGTAAGCGCAGCTTATGATAATGTAGATATTAATATCCTAATCCAAACAATACAACAGCTAAAAATACCTCACAACTATGTTTTGATATTATGGAAGTTACTCACTAAAAGATCTGTATATTTCCACTTTTTCAGTGAAAGTAGAGGACCGTATTCAGCCTGCAAAGGGTTACCTCAAGGAAGTCCTTTAAGTCCTTTGTTATTCAACATATATATGATTGGGATGAAAAGGAAATTAATTCCAACAGTCAATTATCTTCAATATGCAGATGATATCTGTATCTATATGTCCACGACACAAATTCATACTGATTTTCCTGTTTTAGAGGAACAAATATTGGAAGTGCAAAAGTGGCTTGAAAGTAAAAAACTCTCCATTTCAATGGAAAAATCAAATATTACAATTTTTAGTAAAAAGGGAACACCTCCAATAGTTCACTCAATGTCCCGAAAAACAAGAATTCCCATTACATCCAGAGTAAAATATTTAGGTGTCATCTTGGATGAAAAACTAACTTGGAAGGACCAAATTAAAGCAATACAAGTCAAATCAGAAAAAGTGTTTAATTTGTTCAAAGCAATAGCAAATACTCAGTGGGGATGTCATCCTCGAGTTATGCTTTTATTTTACAAGAATTATTTTCGGCCTATGATAGATTATTCTCTACTGGCAATGTGTAACTTGACAGAAGGAAAGTTGAATTCCATTGATGTCATACAGAGGAAATTCTTGAGAAGATGTTTAGGCGTTATGAACAGCACTCCAAACGTAGTAGTATACATGGAAGCGGGTGAATGTTCCATTTCATGTAGACAGAAGATGTTAGCAGCAAATATGCTCTTCAAAGTGAAATCATATTGTGAGCATCCTTTCAACAATGTACTAACAAATATGACGGGAAAAATAACAAACAGAAAATCTGCTATGTGGATAGAATTGTATAATTCGTTTTGTCAAGAATACCAGGATGTTCTACAGATGCGTTCACGGCCTGTTTTTTCATTAGATTATCCTCAACAGTCTCTGGATAATATTCATTTCCCTCGTTATTCGCACATATCGGAATATTTTACACAATGGCCAAGTTTTTATTTCATATACACAGATGGATCTAAAAGTGAGTCAGGAGTTGGATGTGCAGTGTACGATCCACAACATAAAACAGACCTATTATTTCGTCTTCCACAAGACTGTTCAATATTTACAGCAGAATCTTATGCAATTTACCAAGCTTTAATATATGTCCAAAAATTAAATTTACAAAAGTTCTTAATACTTACTGACTCGCAAAGTGTATTACAGGCTCTTAAATCTTCTTACAAGAGTCTTTACAAATTATCCCCTTATATTATAAATTGCATACAATTAGTTCAAACAATACAAAAATCTGGAAAAACCATTGAGTTTTCTTGGGTTAAAGCTCATAGTAATATTACAGGTAATTCTCATGTAGATGAATGTGCAAAGAAAGCAGTGCGTCTTCCGAATATTACGAACTTATCATTATACTATACGGATCTTCTCCCTAGAGTAAAGAAGAAAATTCTGAATGAATGGTTTGATTGGTGTCGAAATGAACTTACAACAGTTGGAGAATCATACAGACCATTTGCTGAATTCAAAACACAAAAACCATGGTTTCATCATGTAAGTGCTACAAGAAATGTAATTGTATTAATTAATAGACTGAGAACGGGCCATTTGTGTACTAGGCAACATTTATCCAAAATTGGAATAACGAACAGTAAGAAATGTGAATGTGGCTGGGAAAGTGCAGATGCACAACATATAATACTGGAATGCTCAAAATATAATAGAGAGAGAAATATCTTGTATAAAACTTTAAATAATCTAAAGGTTCAATTTCCAACAAATTTGTTAAGTTTAGTTGTTAATCCAGATGTGAGAATTGGGTATAGTTTGTTATCATTTTTAAGGAAGTGTAACATACAATTTTAAAAGGCAAAGTGTTCTTAAAAAAAAAAAAATCAAAAAATCTAATATCTGTAAAATAGGGGGGATGGACTGATAATATTAATGTAAAACAATTGTGTGCATTTTATATGTGTATTGTTATGGACAAAAAACGGCATAAAAGCTGTTAGGTTCCAAATAAAGGAATGAATGAATGAATCCGTCAACTTTCTTTCCTTTACAATTACTCATATGTATCTGAGGGTTGTTGAATATAACCTAGCTTATAAGGGGTCTGGAGACCTTCCCCCTGAAATAAAAAAAACAACAACTTAAAAACACTGAGATCTAGGCCTTTTAGATTTCAAAATGTTAAATTTCCTCGCTTAAGTAAACAAATATTAATCACTATTGATGAACATTATTTTTCCTGTTTTTATTTAGATTGTTTTTCTTCGCTACAATGGCAGGGCTAGCGGAGGGCATAAGGACTGACAACTTTCTATGGATCTGCAACCTCACATTCTAGCCTCACATCGCAATAATAACATCAACAATCTGTTGAATATATGAAGTTTTATTCCAAATACGTATTTTGCATTGTTACAATATTAAATATATTTTGGTGGCAAATTATCCCTACATCTGACCCCCGGAGCATCCATCATACTCTCTCAGAACTTTCGCTCAACTTCCTCTTGACCAAATGAACATTTTACGGCAGACAGAAGAGACAAACAATAATAATAATAATAATTATGGTTATGATTCTATGCAGTAACAATTATTGTGAACTAAAAAAAATATATTTTATTCCAAATCAATTTATAATAATAATAATAATAATTCCTAATTGTTTTTTGTTATTATTATTATTATTATTATTAGCTATATCCTAGAGGAGACTTTCCTACTCGATCCACCAGTTGAGTCATTATCCAGTACAACTGTTTCTCTTTTTTCATTTTACATTCCATACAGTTAGTGTACTGAAAGGCATATTCCATTTTGTTATTGGGACCTCCCGATGCCGTAGTGATAAACTCGTCACCTTGTAATCAATGAGTCCCGGGTTCGATACCAGCTGAGGCATATAGTGGTTCGGATTACACTTTAAACTGTAGATCCAGCCCTAGTTAGCCAAACTGTGCATAAAGTGAACTTAAAATCACAAACTCAAACTCTATTTTGTTATTAAATTTTTAAATACATCGTTTGAGAAAAACTTTAAAAGTTATGGAGAAATCTTAGTCATATAGTTTATATGGTTTGACTTCTCGCATAACACTCTTTTATTTTTGAAATTCTAAAACTGTGGAAGCATTTATTCTTTGTTGTTTTTTTTTAAATGCATTAAGTTCTGATGTGATGCCGCCATTTTACACTCGTTGTAACGCAGTTTTTGCTTATTCTATTAGAATATTAAATAACTGAACTCATGGGCGGAGTTTGAGCTTTTGGTTTGGGGGGGGCAGACTCTGGGAGAAGCATATGATGTATCTGAGGGTTGTTGAATATAACCTAGCTTATAAGGGGTCTGGAGACCTTCCCTCTGAAATTAAAAAAACAACAACTTAAAAACACTGAGATCTAGGCCTTTTAGATTTCAAAATGTTAAATTTCCTCGCTTAAGTAAACAAATATTAATTAGTATATTGGTTGTCAGTTTTGAAAGAAGCAAAACAGTACGACTATTGCATTTTGCATTTCATTAATTTTTTATTGATACAATATACGTATTACTTTAAAAAGGCAACGGTACAACAGTAAGCTTCAGAAATTTTAGAAAAATTAAATTGAAAAGTTCTTTTGATGCCTTAGCAGTAACACAAAGTCATTTTACGTTTTTCTTTCTTCAAACTGTACACATCAATCAAATCGTCTAAGTCCCGCTATTGCGGCGCAATTACCGCACATGCCAACATGTCAAACGTCAAGATTTGCTGTATGGCTTCATAACAAAAATGTAGTACCTGAACTTAATCATGTGTTATTTTTTTAGTCTTTTTTAAGTTGGGGCGCCAGACCCCTCCTGGCCCCTCCAGAACTCCGCCTATGACTGAACTGTATTTATGTTACTAATTATAAAAATAACAACCTTTCTTCCTTTTTTGGTAACTGAAAATAAAAGATGCCAAATTTCAGGGAGAGATCGAAGGACCGAAGTGACGCCAAGCGCGTGATGGTGAACTTGATAATACGAGCAATATAGCAATTTATGTTCTTTACACCGATTCGTAGATCCACCTAGCGACAAGCTTGTGAAGCTTTTGTGGAGGCTCACTCACGCTCTACAAACGCCTCACTCCTTTCAGTTACAAATATGGGTCTAATGGAGAAAACGGAACAAAATGAAATAAAATTTTGAAGTGGATTTTTTTAGATGGTATCTTTTGAATTGTCACTTCTGCATTTTCTATTATAAAATATTCTATGTTCAATTCCATTATACTTCATGCAAAGACAGGCTAATCGAGACTGCACGTTGAAAGTGGAATCCGACTATTCAATTGTGCTTTATCTATTCTAACCACATTTTTTCTCAATTTTCTTTTGTCGTGAAAACAAAAATGTCCTTTTTAAAATTTTATAAATAAAAAGCGGGTGGTCCGAGCGTGATGAAATTTTAATACGATGCGGGCAGAAAGGTTTTAAACACAATTCTTAATTTTCAGTTTTTAAAAATTGGTCAAAATACCGTTCTTCTCAATTTGTGAACCAACTTTTTCTTAGGATTGGGTAGTCCTACGAATATGACCTTGGTCTTCTTCTTTTTAAACCCTTTGAATATGTTTTTAAAATCCGTTATCATTGTCAGTAAAGATGTTAGTGGAACGTGGCAACACTGCTTGTTCTGACTCGCAGTGACAGCCCCCAGTTTCCACTTTGTTTCCGCTTTGTTCCCGTACGAAGGGACCTTAAACCTTGAATAAACCTAGGAGAAGATCTTTCTTCTCCTCCCTCCCCAAGGAAAAAGGTCGTTAATCCGCCACTGGCTTCTCGCAACAAAATACCAATCCCTCTGTTCCTGCAAGTGAAAATAAAAAGAGGAACATCTCGGGATAAGAACATTGTCAGTAGCAGCGCCGTGTATATAAATTTCCCTCAAGAAAAGAAATTTTTATCTTCATTAAAATTCCTCCCGTGGAAAGAAATGTTCGTCCCATTGTTTCTCTCTTATACAAATACATTTCGCCAGAGTTGGGGGAAATGATTCAATTTGTGCTGTTGTGACGATTCTCTCTCAACCCGATCTCCATCAATCTGCAGATCGCGGTTCGCCTTTGACCAAGCAGCGGCGTCCTTTGTTGATCTCCGCCTGGGTTTTGTTGCTTTCGGTTTCGCCAACTCTGAAAGGGGGAGAGGGGCCAACAAGGAAAAAATCGCATCTCTCCTGGAGACAGAAAAACATTGAATTCCGGCTGGATTTGTGTCCCCCGCATGTGCGTGAGTGGCACAGTATAGTGCATTGTAAACGAACGTACTTTGGCAAGTGTTGCAAACTTTACTTTTCGTAAATGTTTATGTGTCTGTACGGTGTTCCAACAAAGTTTTCTGTTTTAGGAGCATTCGGAGCAACATGACAGTGCGAAGGGGTGTTTGCATAATACTTGTCACACTTACACGTCAATACTCCCTCCCGCGCTCCCAATTTTCATCCTGATAGTAATAATGACAAAAATAATAAACGAATATATACGAAAGCACACATTGCAATAAATTTATTCAAGAATTGAAACAATAGGCAAGCAAAGCAGACCATTCAGTACAAGGATCACTGCAATTCCATTCATTAAATAACATTTGGAAATAGTAATGGACATTTTACCTGGTAATATTTCTGCATCTCACTGTACCTTCACAAGTAATGTTATTAATTTATTAATAACCTTCGTATAATAACTCTTAGCTGATTCACCAACACTGCACGGTGTCAATCACCTACATACAGTATTTAAATCTTTATTCCACACTACAAGCTGGCTGATTTGTTCGTGAATGCAATTGCTTATACAGGCAGAAGAACACAAAACTATGGTTGCTATTAACCAAAACTTTACTATTGTTCAGGTTAGTGAAAATTTAGTTACTTGATATTCCTCTGCATGTAACTTTAGTTCAATAGAAGTAATAATGACAAACGCAAAATAAGTTTTAGTTTTGATTTCTGGAAATTTGATCAACGGCTCTACAATTAGTTTTTCAAGGTAACATGCATTCTTTCTCTTTCTGATCTTAAGTAGAAATGCTGGTCATTGCCGTAAGGACAAATTTTGTACACAATGGACAAGTTTAGAAAAGAATGCTCATGTGCACAATACAGGAAATGAATCTTAATCCATTTTTGGACTTTGAAAAATTATGTTGGTTTGTGTGCAAGGCCAGAAGGAATGTGTGCAAGGGCAATTGTGAAATGAGATTTCTAGCAGGAAAAACAACTGCAACTGTCGTTTGTCACTCGGTTGTGGATCTCGCCGAAACAAGACACAAGGGGAAAATGTTAACATTTTTCGTGACAACATACAGCGTTGGTCGTTGTGATCGGCTTGCCACTATAACGAGCAGTTTCTCAAACATTTGAAAGATAAATGTTTTAAGAACTGTCCATGAGTTTTGGATATAGTTCCTATCTTGTAATAACTGAGATCTGCACTTTACAGAATGCTTGTGATATTTGTCTCACTTTTGCACAACAAACCGAGCAAAATATTTATTCCAATAGTCCTGGAGCAAATCTATTAATTCCACATTGTGTATCATCAAAATGTATAATAGAAGAGCCTTTCTACATATTCGTGATTCAAATATCTTTTAATTTTTCTGTGACAATTATTCAGTTTTCAGTTATCTCATGGTACACAGTTTAATTTTCTTTTGCGTGTGTGCGTGAAATATTTTCTACACGAACCATTTCATTCATTGATTAATTTATTGATTTATATATTTTACTTCGCTTTTTTTCCACTTTTGGCTAATCTAGATGAGGATCAGTGAAGATATGATTAAATTGTTGAAGGAAGAGACACAAAAAAAACACCCATATACATTCCGGGATTCCAACCCGGGGCCCCTGGCGTTGTAGCGAGCTGTGCTAACCAGTCCGTCGGCGAAAACCATTTGCTGTATTCAGAAAACAATTTATGCGTAGCCAACATATTTCTAAAACTGAAATGTTATTAATATTTATTTAACGCACAAAATGTATTCGCAAGGTTCATATGGTTTTAAAAATAATTGTGTTCAGTAGTTCGATTAATTTTTATATTATTAAAATATAGTAAGTATGTGTGTGTGTGTGTGTTTAGAATCAATATCTTGTAAATGCAAGCGGAATGGAAGGTTCAAGTGTCAAATTATTTATAAACAATACGTACAAAATAAAATGTCTTTATTCGTTCGTCTACTTATAAAATAATTTACAACTGTGATGTCACGGATGTATACAAATATTATGACATTTGTAACAGTATTTGTTTCCATTTTTTAGAATAATGTAATTCTTATACAATTTATATATAGTATGTCAATCGAACAAATTTTCGAATATTACATTTTATCATGGAAAGGGAGATTCTTGTTCTCATCCCAAGAAAATAATATCATACACTGCGTGAACACAGTTAACACAGATTTTCCTAATAGATTCCTCGAACGATATACCATATATCAAAATATTGTATATTGTAGACAGTGCTTGGATCTGATTTATGGCATTCTTTGATAACATAAAACAGCCTCGCTTAACCACATGCTGACATTTAACTCAGGAAAAGCATTTATAAGCAGAGTATTGGCGCGAGAACCTAATTCGTAATTTTTATTCCTTCATCTTTCATTAATGAGTTTAGAGTTTGATATATATCATCTGACTTATTGTATCTGAGAACTTCCTTATTTTACACGCAATGAGCATGCAGTAACTTTTTTAAAGTTTAAACCTTTTAGTATATTCTTCTTATTTTGTACATTTGAACAATTCTTTAAGATGTTTACAAGTTAGTGTACTTTACCTTAGTTTACACTCTCCTGCATGTATTATACACTAATTTAGCTGTTATTAACATCAAAAACAGGTTTAAAATATGCGTACAAATTGTATGTAACTGAAAACAGTAGCTTATGTATCGTCAAACCTGTTGGCTACAGATATTCTTACATTGCATTTATGCTTAAATTCTTCATGTTGCTTACGTAAATGATGAGAAACTCGCAACTGAAACAAACGTAGTAGTTGCGACAAAGCTGCATCAGGAAGATTTTAACATCAACACGATAAGCTGAAAGCATGTGTATTTCATTCCTAGTGTAATTTTGACAATTCAAGTTGCACAATTCGAAGAAAACCTTAATTGGCCGTCGAGTAAAGTGATATTCAAGCTTGGAAGGTAATAAGATATTCTCATAGATAACGAACACTTGCACAATTTGACTCTTTGGAACATGCTTGTAAAGTCACGTAGAAATCCACAAATTTCTGAAAATTACAGAGTTCGAATATCATGCACAATTTGCAGTCACCGCGAAAATAAAATTTCATCGACACCCTCTGTAATGTCACATGGGAGGCCTCAACTTTTTGGCGATGTCGTCACTCTTACCGATTTGCATTGTCGATGTTTTAGTGGTCCATCGCACAGTTCGAATAAGAATAGTCTCTCCTCTTCATTTCAAAGTTCTTGTTGTCTATCGCTTCTGTTGTTTCCGTTTCAGAAGCCCAGCTTTGCCTTTCACCGGATGCGAAAGTTCCGTAAACCACAGCTCCAAGCAGATAAATGGCACTGGCTATGTAAAAAACAATCTTCCATTCTTCAGCAGTCTGCGAAAAGAAGCACACAATATAATTTTACACACATATATAGAGGAACTGGTGGAAATATGAGCTAGGGCACAAATACGGGCAACGAAGGTTCTGGCTTTATCTGGCGCTTCAGGTTGATGGTAGTTGCATACACTGATTGTCTAATGCCATAAAATATCGCATGGGTCAGTTGAGAGTGATTGTTCATAGCGGTTACTTGAGAGCGTCAGTGTTTACAGTTGTCGTGTGCAGAAAGTTTTTGCAAAGTATGTGTATTTTATTGGTATTTCTTAATCTCCAGATGCATAAAAAGTTTCATTCCCGATCCGTGCTTAGTTTAAGAAATAAACTTTTAGTTGACATTAATTTAAGTATTAAACACGGTATGTTTTACAACATAACATTGAAAGTCTCCATAGCGTGATGGTGGTAATATGGGCTACCGTAGGTGGTCTAATATAGGCTACTAGCCCATATTTGGACCTTATTTACAAGGAACTAAATTTTACAAAAATAAATAAATTCAAAACATTTCAATTTTGTGCATATTTTGTGTGGATGCTATTAAATGATTATTTGTTGATATTTTTAGAAGTTTTTTTCTCTTGCTGTGTGCAATTTTTTTTTACTTTCTAAATGGAAATTTTAAAGGTAGCCTAGCCTATATTTGGACCACAACTTCACAAACATCGATTTTGCATACTTTTAGACAAAGGCGAATAAAAAGGTGAAATGTTATTTTTTACTATACTTCGCACATGCGTTATAAAGCAAACATATCTCAGATTTCCATATCACAGTTACTATTCTGTTATGTAAATGTAGGTGTGATATATGTGCAAACAAAAAATGGTAGCCCATATTTAGACCAAGCTATATTCAAAATAAAAAGGAGGGCACACAGAATAATCACACAATTTTGCTATGAATACGTGTCAATACTACGCATGCTTCAATGTTATTCATATCAATAACAAGTGGCGCAACAGCCCTTGAGAGCCTAGGCCTAAACATCGACTGCCTCACTTCCACACTTTTGTTCACAGCAAATACGTCATTCATAGGCACGTAGTTATAATTTCAAAGGTCTGCAAAACATCAGAATTCTAACTTAGTATATAGTAATGCCTAAATGCGCGGTCATGTGTTTCTTTAACATAACTGCCCTACCTCTGACTCATTGGTCAACGGGTACTACACTCGACTACAGAGGGTGAAATCCGTTACGAGCTAAGGTTCTGTCCGAGGGCTGGTCCCTGGAGACACAATTGGGGCGTTAAAACCTTAGCCGTTCCGGATTTCACCCTCTGTAGTGGAGGGTAGGACCCGTTGACCAACGGGCGACGAGTCAGAGGTAGGGTAGTTATACAGCGTAAGTCAAAATGATGTTCCCGATTTCAGTGTCTATTATTTCATTGTAATGATATGTAAATGAATGAGATTACACACACACAGATTGAAAAACTCAAAAAGTTTTTCCTGGCATATTATAAATGTTCTATGTGCGATCCACGTGTTACACGACACACATCTAGTCTATATCCAAGTTCCTGCCACGCTCTTCCTAGCATGTCAGGGTCCACGTCAAAACTTAATGAAATGGCCACCACGATCCCCAGATCTCACCCCATGTAGTTTTTTCCTATGGGCTTTCATGAAAGATCGAGTTTTTGTGCCACTACTTGCTACAACATTGGTGGAATTGCGTGAGCGCATAACTGCAGCCATACCCGAAGTGGACTGTATTAAAGAAACACAAGTAAATGGCTAACTGACTGAGCTTTTATTGTGCTAATGGCAGTTGACTAAAGGGAGAAGTTAGGGGGAAAAGGAATAGCACCATAAAGGGCAGGTACTTATCTCGATGCTGGCTGTCCTGAAGCGTCTCGCCTCTGGACAGGTCCCGGCTTGGGTCCCTCGGTTTATGGGCGGCCCTGTAGTCGATTCTCCGTGCTTAGCATAAGATTTTCCAGGTATGGCCGGTAACGACATGGATTACAAAGACCAACTCTACAACGAGATCTTTCATTCTCTTAAACCCCGAACACATGGGGTTGTGCTCAGACGTGGCAACAGCGCGTACTTCTGCCACGTGCGTTTAATACGTAACACAGAAAAGCGTCATACCCAAACGCCGACCTCAGAGGCGGAGTGGTTAGCACATCGCGCTACGCCGCCAGGGGACCCGGGTTCGACTCCGGCCTGGGAATGGGTGTTCATTGTGAATGTCCCTTCATAACTTTTATCATATCATTAATCATCCTCATCTTCGCGATTGGCCAAAAGTGACAGAAAAGCAAAGAAAAATAAACCAAATCAATCAATCCATCAATGTCATATTCAACATCTACTACTTAACTAGTACATATCATTTTCAAATTGATTCTGTATTAAATATTATATTTTACAAAAAGAGGAATAGATTGGTTGTTTGATTGATTTCCTTTATTTTACTTCGCATCTTGTGCAACTTTTGGCTAATTAGCGAAGATGGGGATGAGTGATGATATGATGAAATTGACGAATGGACACTCACAAACATCCATGCCCAGGCCGGGAATCGAACCCAGTATCCCCGACGTCGTATCGTGATGTGCTAACTGCTCCGCCGCGGGGTGCCGGCTGGAATAGAAATAGATCGTAAAAATTAAATAAGAGTACTTACTTCATTTTGAACAATGTACCCCGTGATTACGGGGCTGATTATTCCAGGCAGTGTTGCCACGGTGTTCGACAAACCCATCAAAACGCTTGCATACTGAGGGGCGATGTCTAGATGGTTCACACTAAAAACAAGATGAATACTGTATTAGTTATATAATAACTGTGAGGTTATATTAGGAGCACCAAACAAATTCATCATAGCAGGGTAGATATGAAATTTCATGTTTCAGTCACTCTCAGTCAAGAGCGAAGGAAGCTACACTACCAGGATTTAATTTGGGCTCGGAAGCCTACAAAATTGCTTTGGAAAGTGTCACTGACATTTAGACGTAGATATACAAAGGGAAGGAGGGGGGAAGTATTACTATCACATATCAATCCACTCTGTCCCACGTTTGGACATTCCCATAAAAGTTCGTAATATTTTTTTAATGCAGAATTTATAAATTTTCTTCAACATTAACATAAGAACAACTTAAGATAAAAGTTTGAAGTGGTTTTATTTATTTCTATTCTAAAAGGTTGAGGAGCCAACAAAGCAGCGCCCTTCAGCTTTTCTGGCTTGGTTAGTTCACTATGTATGTCATCGGATACTTCGCAAGAACTGTTACTAAAGTCATTGCCTTGTAATCAATTAAACTATAGGTCCAGTACCGATTAGCCTTTCTGTGCATAAAGTTGACTTTAGAAAAATTAACTCAAGCAAGAACTGTTATATCTCTTGTCCAGTCTTACGGTGGGTGCTCTACATGCTGGCAAGGGAAGTGGAGAGCGGGGAAGCGACCAATACAGCGCGATAAGAAACGTAGCAGCCTGTAGAACGAGGTGCGTACAGCACCTCCTTCCGCGACGTCGTAACTCTCGGAGCCACCGCTGTTGTCTGGTTGGTCTGCTGCGTATTCCCCGCTCCCCACTTCCTTGCCAGCATGAGGGCCGCCCATCGTAAGGCTAGGCAAGAGCGATATAACAAATACAGAAATTCTACCACCCTTTATAGTCGTTAATAACATTTTATATCATGAACAAAAATACTGCCGCCTCCGTGGCGTTGTATGATCGACTCATAAATTCGATGCCGAAGGTTCTCAGGTTCGAGTTCTGGATTGGGCATAGGCGTTCCATTCATCGACAATGCCGCAATTGGCCCAGAAATGGCAGAAAAGCGACGTTAAATCAGGATTTTTTAAAAGAAATTCCAAACTATTCTCTTTTCTATATTTATCAAGTCTGTTTGTAATGTACAGTCTCCTCGCTGAGAAAAAGGCAGTGTGAACAATATCCTATAGCATTAAGTTGAAATCGTACAGGAATAATAACATCATAAATTAGAAAGTTAACTGTTTAAACGAGATACCGAAGAGAAAATGTAGTCTTGGATTAGTCTCTGCAGATTCAATGTGTAATGAACTAGGTCTTTAGATCTTACAGCGTCAGGTTCTTGTACTTTTTTATTTGAATATAGCCATGGAGTATGGTAACTACATTTTTCTGTGAAATATTGGGGTCGCTGTTATTGATTTAGATATGAATAAACAAATAATAATCATCAGATTTAAGACAAAAACAAAAACTGTCGTAGCTTCAATACAGCATACTGTTTCGGATTCTTCTTGATTAACTTGTCTGTCTGTACAGTCATCAGCAATAAAAATGAAACACCTTTATCATGAAATTCTCGCTTCCTTGCAAAGCGTTATGTATGTTGCCTAATTCTACGGCGATAAGTGGATTCTAATAACAAATTTTCAATGGCAACTGAGTTAGACAACACACATAACGCCTTGCATAGAAGCGAAGTGTCAAAGTATCCCTTTTTTTACCCGTGACCGTGCATAAAAGGAACACACAATTATAAACAATTTTCTTTTCATCGACTGCTGTCAGACACAACTGTGTGCTTATTTCATTCTTATTACTTGATCCTTTTCTTGACTAGATAACATTTTCTCATAACATGCAATTCCGATTATTGTGCATTAAATACTGAATAAGCTCTGCATTGTTGAATAAACCCAAACGGATCCAAAACGATTACCTGAATCCTGACCAAGCGAATCCCCCAAGTCCAACGGCGATGGTTAGGCAGGTGACTGCAGCTGCGGGAGTCAAGAGGTATGCTGCGAGCATCATGAACACAGTTTGAGACAGGAAAGCACCGCAGGTGAACACTTTCCTAACCTGAAACGGAACAAATTAACATAAACAGGAAACTAGGTAGAAGCTAAGGACGTGTCGAAATGGAAGTTTGGGAATTCAACCCTCCCGGAAAATATTCGAAACAAGAATGCTACTTACTTAACAGCATAACAATTAGCTTTCTGTGTACATTTCTCTTTATCTCCCCCCCGCCACCTGTCTCTTTCTGTCTCTCTCTCCACACACACACATACATTTATACACATACACACAGATCGAGCCGCGAGTATCATGTTTGTATCACTATTATGACTCGGTCAAAACCCCTCCCGAATGTCTGTCTCTCTGGACACGTCGCCTTAGGTAGAGGACATACATACATATAACGGGACGGTTTAAGGGACTCAACCCATTTCTGTTGATTTAGTAAACATTATACATTAATTTTACAATAAAACAATCACTAGCACAGAAACTGGAGAAACACTGCGAAGTGTTTGAAGGGGATCTGAAAGGTTGTATGTATGTATGGTTTAGGATATGAATTACACGTATACACGGTGAACTTAGCTTCTTCTACTTGTAGTTAATATGTAATAATTTTGATGGCGAATATACATTTGCAACTCCGAAGATTAACATTTTAGAAAAAGATTGTAGCTTCTTTAACTTCGGTAATATAAAGTTCTTCACAGTCTTACAAACATATATTTATATATACATGTATTTTATATAGATCAGTGATAGATAATTTTTATAAATAAAAAATCGAACAAATAAATATTTGATATAAAAATAATATTATTATAGACATTACAATGATACTAAAGATGATTTTTATACAGAGTTAGAACAGGTCTTTGATAAATTTTCTCAGTATGATATGAAAATTCTGTTAGGTGACTGTAATGGACAGATTGGCAAAGAAGAGACATTTAAACCCACGATTGGTAAAGAAAGTCTTCATGAATTAAGTAACGATAATGGTATAAGATTGATTACTTTTGCAACCTCAAAGAATTTAATTGTGAAAAGTACCACTTTTAAACATAAAGATATCCATAAATATACCTGGTCTTCTCCAGATGGTAAAACTCATAATCAGATAGATCATATTCTCATTGATAAGAGAAGGCATACTAGTATAATTGACGTTCGTACGCATAGAGGTGCTGACTGTGCCAGTGACCATTATTTAGTAATTGCTAAATTAAGAGAAAGACTCTCAGTGATAAATCATAAGCAACAAAATTTAAAAGTTCTAAAATTTGATACAGGAAAGTTTACTGATGAAAGAATTAAGAAAGATTACCAAATTAAACTGTCAAATAGATTTGATGTTTTGCAGGATTTAAGTGATGATGAAAATATAAATGAAACAGACGTAAATAAGAATTGGGAGCACATACGTAATGCAATAGAATCAGCAGCTAAAGAAAGTATAGGATACCATAAACCGAGAAAAAGTAAGCCATGGTTTGATAATGAATGTCATAATCTAATAGAAATAAGAAATCAGGCTAGACTTAGGTGGTTAAATAACTCTGATGATACAAATCTAAACAATTATAATATAATAAAGCGAGAAGTTAACCGCACATTTAGAAGTAAAAAAAGAGATTACTTGAAAACCAAAATTAACGAAATTGAAACAAACAGCAAAAATAAAAATATCAGAGATTTATATAAAGGTGTAAATGAGTTTAGAAAGGGGTGGCAACCTAAAGTAAACTTGATAAAAGATAAAGACGGTGATTTTCTAGCTGACCCAAGTGATATTCTAAATAGATGGAAGAACTACTTTAATAATGGAAAGAATCCATAATTGTTCCTGTGTTTAAAAAAGGTGATAAAATGAACTGCAATAATTACCGTGGAATTTCTCTACTCTCAACAACATATAAAATATTATCTAACATTCTTTTAACAAGACTAACCCCATATGTTAATGAAATTATAGGTGATTATCAATGTGGATTTAAACGTAACAGATCAACTACAGATCAAATTTTTCACATCAGACAGACACTTGAAAAAAAGTGGGAATATAATCAAAATGTCCATCAGCTATTCATTGATTTCAAAAAAGCATATGATTCTGTCAAAAGAGATAAACTATATAATATATTAGTAGAGTTTGGAATACCTAAGAAGCTTGTTAGTATGATAAAAGTATGCACCAGTGAAACAGAAAGTAAAATTCGTGTGGGTATTAATATGTCTGACAAATTTACAATTCATGATGGGTTAAAACAAGGAGATGCATTATCTCCATTGCTCTTTAATTTTGCCTTAGAATATGCTGTTAGGAAGGTAAAGGAAACTAAAGAAGGACTAAAATTAAATGGTGTGACACAGTTATTAGCATATGCAGATGATGTAGACTTACTGGGGGATGATGTGAATACAATTAAGAATAATGCTAAAATATTTTTCAAAACTGCTAAAGAGATAGGTTTGGAAGTTAACAAAGAGAAAACTAAATATATGCTTACAGGCCGAAACCAAGTGTCAGGTAATAATTAAAATCTAATTATTGATAACAACTCGTTTGAACCAGTTTCCAAATTCAAATACTTAGGAGTAATATTAACAAATGAAAATTATATTAAAGAGGAAATAAAAAGTAGGCTTAATTCAGGAAATGCATGTTACTTCTCTCTTCATAAACTTTTATCTTCTCGTTTAATATCTAAGAAACTAAAAGTTAAAATCTACAAAACAGTAATTTTGCCTGTAGTATTATATGGATGTGAAACTTGGTCCCTTACATTGAAAGAGGAACATAAATTGAGAGTATTTGAAAATAAGATCCTTAGGAAAATCTTTGGACCTAAAAGGGATGAGGAGACAGGTGAGTGGAGAAGGTTACATAATTTAGAACTACATAATTTGTATTCATGTCCAGATATTATTAGAATAATTAAATCAAGAAGACTTAGGTGGGCAGGCCATGTGGCACGAATGGGAGAGGAAAGAGGAGTTTACAGGATTCTTGTTGGGAAACCTGATGGTAAGAGACCTGTAGGAATGCCAAGACGAAGATGGAGGGACAAAGTTGAGATGGACCTAAAGGAAATCGGTAGGGATGGAAAAGAGTATATAGATCTTGCTCAAGGTAGGGAAACATGGAAGGCCTGTGTTGCTGCAGCCATGAACCTTCGGGTTTAAGAAGGCTAGAGAGTTAGTTAGTTAGTTAGTATTACAATGATACATATCAATCCAATATATAGAAATTTACGTTTTCAGAAATATATATTATTGAATTGTAACCTCGGTTCTTTCTTTTGCCCAGTTTTTATGTATATGTTATAGCCACGAGGTCAGTGTCTAACACTCTTCTAGCAATGACTTATCATTTTGTTAATTTAATCAAGACAGCTCAACCATTGAATTGCTTGGCACAACTTATGTATTAGGGCAAACACGATGAATGTGGTGTTTGTAACTGAATATGCTACTATATACTATACGTACAAGCACTTCTTATAAGAAACTAACTATGCAAAGTTTATACATGATAATGTTTTTGTAGCTTTTTATTCTTGCATTATATTATGTAAGATTATGTTTCTATATGAAACCTATTTCATTCTTACACTCAGAAGACAGTGTACTCAGGTATAGGGGAGGGTCCGATTTGTTTGCATCAAGTAAAAGCATTTTTCTCGAGAATTTTGGTAACTTTTTAAAAAAATGTGTGGTAGGTAGCCTGTAATGAATTTGGTAATTTTTACTTTGATTGATTCTTTAATTCACATTTCTAATACTTTTGGTTAATCACGAAGATGAGGATGAAATTGATGAAGGGACACTGGCAAAGAACACCCGTGCCCAAGCCGTGACCCCTGGGGTCGCACCACATTGAGACCACTGGTGTCGTAGCACGCTGTGCAAACTACTACGCCAAGAAGGTCAGTTGTTAGCACGCTGTGCTAACTACTCTGCCACTAAGATCAGTGGTAATTTTTATTGAATAGCTTGTAATTCTGATCAAACTTGCCTGATTTGGTTACAGTTGCTTAAAAAATTGTACTGCCGAACAATCTCTTAATAAACAAAATTTCATCATTTGTACATATTTTTTGGTTATATGCTTCAAATGATTAAAATTTTCTGTTAATATGTTTATAATTTGATTCCGACTTGCACGTAAAATCATTTGCTTCCACATGCGATAATGCTTACATATCGTGGTTATTCTGAACAATAGCACAGTTTTTTAAAGAAAAATTATGTTAAATATCGCTTTGGAAATAATTAGAAAATTGCAATTGACCTAGATTATAATACTGTATAATGTTATATATTATAGTAACAATATATAATATTGTTACTGGTAAACTTTGGGTTTAAATAAAAAGTTTTTGTTTGGAAAATTCCAGCTCTTCATTTGTGATTGATTTATTAAAAATTAAGGAAGGTCGTAATTATTTTGTGCTGGAAGAGATTTTCTCGAGATATCTACAAGGTGAGTTCTGGAAAAATTTCCTATCTCTCCAGAATTAAACTCACTCTCATAATCAGGAATTGAAGTAGACACTTTTCAAAAGAAACTTAGTCAATATATACCTAAATAAAATAACCTGATAATTTGGCACCAGTGAAATTTCACGTCGCATTTTATTTTTTTGCTTGTTGTTTTCACTTGTAAAACTCAGTGTTGAGATTTAAGGATATCAAACTGCTTAGGCACTTTGCTCTGTAAGCTTTACGAATAAAATATGTGCATAATGGATGGAATCTCAACATTTCAGAAATACTGTTGTGAAGAACATACAGGATTCGTGGAAGAGAATTGAGAAGTATGTGCAAGAGAGGACAACTTCGGTGAGTAGATATATATATTTTTTATTTAGTTCTTGTATTATTGCCTTTGCGTAGTGCTTGCAATGTTTTCACAACTACCTATTACAGGGCATTAGTAATAAACATAATGTCAAAATGTGCTAGTGCCAGAGGAATTAGCATTTAAAAATAACAAATAAATGTAAGTCTTGGTGAATATTAAATTCATATGCAACTATAGACACTGAAAATTTCAAAATTATGTAAAAGAACGTAAGTTGAAAAGTATAGGGTAATGCTAATTTGGAAAATTTGAAACACTATAGATGATTATAGTAACTGTAGCTTCTCTCATTATATTCTCATACAATATTAAGCTTACGTGATTTCATTCAAATAGAAAGTTATTATTAATTTTGAAACAGGTTTAACTCGCTGGAAAGCGGTTTTTTAATCTTTCTGTTGTTATTTACAAATGTTGTTACGGTAATTTAAAGTCTTTAAAAGTTCAAATTCATTGCAAATTTATATACTCTTCCATATTTCAATCATCACCTGTGACTTTCCCATCTCGTAGACGTATTTACATGTTCACTACATTAATTCATCTCGATGGTGCACAGTGCTTGTTACTATCACTAAAAATAACTAATTATAACTACTTAAGCACTATTATCGTGAGTATAAATCGCATCATTGTAAAATCATAAGTAAAGTTGGAACGTTGCTACGCAAAACTTTTATTTCGTTTCATAATTTTTAATAAAATTTATACTCAAATGCTCGCAGTAACTTTTATTAATTAGCGAGAAGAACATGAAAATTAGTTTGGTTTGATCTTCATGTATCACATTTATCAGCAATTTCTCACCTCTTAAAAAAGCAGGCCCTAGGGAAAGGGGAGGAGGTTACAGTTTTACAGATGCACTCACCCGTAGCATACGAAAAGCAGCATACGAAAAAATTACAGAAAATATTTAAGAGTGCTGTGTAAGGTCCTAAAAGTAAGTTAGAGATATGATTTACGATGTCCACTTACATAGATAAAATTATAAAGTTTGATATCAACATGGGCTTCGTAATTAAATGTAAAAGACGCAAGTCAAAGATACAATGGAAACTGAAAAATAAATTCTAAGTATCCATACCTTTCGTCTCTATGGTTTATTAACCGCCATACTGTTTTCGTGACTGTCTACGACATGCTGAGATACAAACAGTCAAACAAAAAACGTTATAGAGAAAAGTTTTTTACTTTAATGACCTCCATGCGCTGTGAAAGTTTGTGAAATAACACAATAAACTCACACTATGTATTTCAACACTCATGATATCTGCTCAGGAACGATATGATACAAGACTCTGTCAAGCCTCGTCTCGTCTCGATGTCTACTTGTGTTAGAGGATCTTTTCATTAGGTCCTCTTGCATCTTCCTGTTCACGAGTACAAAAATCCGACAAATAACTGCAGTGTTATGGAGTGGATTTGGGACAACCTGCACCCAGTGTGTGAATTAACGGGAGGAGGGGATGCCGGGTATTCCCCCCCAAACAGAAAAAATTATCACCGGCAAAAGATAATTACTTTTATTTCTGCCAGGAATGCTTTTATCCCCCTCGATAAAAATGGAGTTGAAAGTATATAGTATACCATCTCGTAACTATGTACCAAACACAATTGAAAAATTATTCTTGTCCATTAATGGTTCAGTCATCAAAGATTTCCATAGCGAAAAGTATGCAGCCTTGTGGATTGAAAAAGACACCTTTCTGCAGCTGAACAACCTCACCAAGCCGAGACAACACTTTTTCCACTTACGTTTTCATGGCATACTGCTCATATTTTTCATGTATTAAAGTGTTCACAAGAAACTTGTATGGAGGTTAGATTGACGATAAGTTTGAGCTTGGCAATAGAAATTTGGTCACGATTTCGGAGTTGATAGTTCGATAGCTCTTTTTTCTGTATAAGTCTGGGTTGGTTATCTTAGAATGTACTGTGTTTCAAAACTACGTGTAAATGTTATCATAAGATTTATTGAACTCGGTTAGAACCAATGTTCTAAGGTGCTCACTGAGTAGAACCGCAGACAGTACTTTAGTTTGCACTGGTAACATACACAAAGTTTAACACCAAATTAACCTACCCCCAAAATGAAATCACAAATACGCCATTGACTGGGCATCCTCCACCAAAGCAAAGAGCTTAATTCGGACAGTGCTTGAATTTCTCAGAAAGGCATACTTTATCCCCACCGCTCATGATTTCCCAGTGTTGGTGAAGTCCGCCATTTCTTCTGCGCAAATTCCACGTTCGCACTGTACACGGAACCGTGGTCAAAGAACGTATGATTTACAGTGAAAGATAAAGTATATTCAGAGAACTCCTTTAACAGATGGAACATTTGTAACGTACTGAAGCCAATAGGTCAAATCAACTCAGATGAATGAAACGAGAGAAGGTCAAGTGTAAGTGTAAATAATTTCATAACTGTTGAAACCATGATTTGTTTATTTCTTGCTAGTAGGGCGGAAGAAGAGATATGAAAATTTCGTTCAAGGACGCGTTATACAACATCCACGCAACATTGGATACAAACGAAGGTCCCAGAGTTCAAGCCTGAATATGTTTTTTTTTTATTTCAGTTCCTCATTGACCCGCGAAGAAATATAACAGTTATCTTCTTTCATGACTTTAATTTTGCTCCTCTAATATAATGGTGCTTGGAGTACTGTAGGATAGTAAAAGTACATATAAAAGTGGATATAAAAGATTTGATTCTTGCAACAAATCCATTGAATAATTGCTGTTAGCAAATTATTGACATAATAATAAATTAGGAATGGTAACTGATCTCAAGATATTTTAGCAAATATCAATAGCTCTCATATGAAAGGCGTGTAAACATGTTA
Organism: Lepisma saccharinum; assembly: GCF_977018435.1. Taxonomy (NCBI): domain Eukaryota; kingdom Metazoa; phylum Arthropoda; class Insecta; order Zygentoma; family Lepismatidae; genus Lepisma; species Lepisma saccharinum. The sequence goes on along the minus strand of NC_139229.1, from coordinate 209,997,078 downwards.
CGAAGCCTAAGATATTTATTCACTCACATTACTCATCTTCACCGTGAAATAATCAGAATAAAAGCATAGAAAATAACGTTAATAAAGAAGTCATAGAGTGTAAGAAATTGAGATAAAAAGCATATTTCTCTCCTGAAAATCTACACCTCTCATTTAGTATTAGGATATTTGAAAATTACAATACTGAATGCATTAATTCTGGAAATTATGTAGTATAAGTGCAAAAAATGCTTATTTGCATTCAAAGAGGAACTAAATTAGAAAATTTGTGAATGTTTGTAACTAAGATGGCTTGGGCATAATTTAGAATGAAAAATAAAAGATAGAAGCCAATGGAGAACATTTTGCTGTTGAGAACACCTTAAAATATATTATCAACATAATGTTGCTTAAAGAAATGAAGATGGTAAATGGTGTATCACGTATAATGGAAGTAAGATCTCGAATATTTATTGAAGTTAACTCAATTGTGCCATGTGGAATTAGTAACTACATTTTAAAATTTGGATGTTATATAGACTATACTAGGGCTGAGCCGATACCGATTCCGATGTATTGATATCGGCCGATACCGGCGGCATCGGTGAGTATCGGTTGATTTTCTTTTACCTACACCATCCTATACCAAAGATTTTCAGTGGCTAGAAAAGCAAACGCAACAGCTCGTCTCAACATTTGTCCTTTTTAAAAGTTCATTCACCCTTCCTTGTGACAGATTGGGAGACCAGCACAGGAAGTTCCATAGACTTTCCTAGAAACTGGATAAAACTCCATCCTCCTTGGAGTCAGATTGCAAGATCAAAGGCATGGGTAAGTGAAAACTGAACCCAAACGTAACCATGAAGGCATGTAACTAGTGATGGGCACCATCGACTAATTAGTCGTTAGTCGAAACAAAATATCGACAAATTAGTCAAGAAATTAGTCGACTACTTTTTCGACTAAAATTAGTCGTATTAGTCGTTCGACTAATATTAGTCGAATTAGTCATTCGACTAATATTAGTCCAATAATCGGAAACGACTAATATTAGTCTAATTAGTCGTTTGACTAATATTAGTGGAACTTTTAATTTACTTTTTTTGAGACTAATGTAAGTCGAAATATTTACTTTTTTTATTATTTTGAAATTATACTGAGGTAGGCTAAATGGGACTGAATCTAAAGTTCTAAGATACAAACTACTCTAGAATATATGTGAATGGCTTATTGCAGAAAGGGACCTGAGTCACATTTTTGAGGTATCGGAGTTAATGGTATTTTTTATTTTCCCAGTTACAGACACATCTTTTAGTGCAGAAAAGACGTCAGTCACACGAGACTGTAGCCAAGAAAATGCACAGTGAAAAGTGTACTTTAATGCAGAAAGGTACCTGAGTCACTGACTCAGGTCCTTTTCTGCAATAAACTTACCCATATTTATACGTTGTACGAGCTGTGTACGGTAATCTGTAATGCAGCTCGGGGCGGTAAAAATACTGTCAAACTTATTGACACCAGTAACATTATTGATTTCGCAACGTGGCGGCCTCATGTCTACAAAAAAATGTGGCAACTGTGAAAACTACCATGTGTTCCTACAAGAATAGGCATTTTTTTTCAGATTTCCAACTATCATTACTTTGAATACTGCGTTAAACATAAGGATACTGTCAAGGTTTCCAAATTCATTAAAGCTTTCACGTCTTACATCTTCTATCTGTCCAAAGGTGCAAGAATTGTAATTCCTAAGCCACGTACTTTCCCAGTTGCACGTATGACGATCAAGCTTACTAAATTGAAGGACATATGAACTGCCTTGTCGTATGTACAGACGACGTCAAAGGATTTTATGAAGATATTCTTCAGTGGCCTACTACACATGGCAATAAAACAGACCCAGATGTAGAATAACACACGCATGTATGAGCTCGTACATTATTGTACTTCAAACACCGACAATAAAGTCCAGAAAGTGCAATGCACTGTAATTTTTTTCCGAATCTATAATTTTCTGTTGCATATATAACATAACTTAACCTAACCTAGCTTATGTGGCAACGACAAACGGACGTTTGTAGGATATTTCTCGTCCTATTTCTCAAAGTTTCCACTTTCATTGCAGAAAGGTACCGGAGTCACAACTTTTTCATCTCCACTGTCTCTAGCAGCATACTGCAAGGGAGTGCATTGAGGGTTGCAAAATTAACTATTCATTGTGCTGAATATTTGAGCCAACAACGGCACGTTTCTTTCTTACACTATCAATATTATACGATTTTTCTTGTTTTTCTCAGAATTGTGCAAAAGTGACTCAGGTCCCTTTCTGCAATAAGCCATTCATGTATAAAGTCAACTATATTATAGTTAATGCATGAAAGACGTCTCAAAGGGCCGACACGTTGAGTTGTGGACCATTAAAGGTTCCGACTTCAAATACCAGACTAGACATGGCAGGCCCATACACAGGATTTTTAAGCATGTGTATTTAGTGGGGGCGGAGAAAAATCGGAAAATGTAGAAACAAGAGAAGATGCTGAATGCTGTTTAAGTATTAGATGTGGCCGCCAACGTTATGGTGTTATTGCAGCTAGAGGTATAATTATAGAATTGCTATATTATGATTCAAAATATAGGAAGAAATTCAACTCGCCGATATACACCCAAAGAATACGCAAAACAGTCGCTTACACACGCCGTACACACTTGGTGCTTACTGTTTACCATCAATTTTTAGAAATATTCTAACATTACTGATTCCGTAAATTAACAATGTTTTCACCTGAGAAAATTTACTAGAGTGTTGCGAAATAGCGACTCAAAAGTATTTAATGCTCTGATCCAAAGATCATGCGCTGCCATAATTGGTTTCGTTATCTGACGCGCCAATGCGAGATGTATGGTTATAAACCAATTTTTGGACTGAAAAAACAGGGTGTTATGATCATGCGATTAAATACGATATGTTTTCTTAATGCTAATCCTTCAACACCAAAAAAAGGAAACTGTCTTTACGCTCCTCCCCCACCATTTTGGCAGCCAATCGCCGCTACTGTGTACCAATATCACTAACCAACAATGATAATTCTATGAATGGAAAATAATATATTTTTTAAAAATAAATTATATGAGTAGATAGTATTTGTACCTTTGAGCACAGCTTTGATTTCTTGACCAAACGACCACAAAAAGTTGAAAAACTCACTTTCTCTCCACGTTCCGCGCCTTATTTATTGCGCTGAGGATGTTTCACGGGCGCAGAAAAGCAGTGATGAGTGAAAGATGAGCTCTCATCCTCTCATCCTCTCATCCTCTCATCTTCTCATCTTCTCATCTTCTCATCTTCTCATCTTCTCATCTTCTCATCCTCCAAAATGTTTGTAGATCGTGACCTTTGTAAACCTCTCTCTCGAGAACGATGTGCCACACACACACACACACACACACACACATACATACATACACACATACACACATACACTCATTTTCTCTCCACGTTCCGTGCCTTATTTATTACGCTGGCGATGTTTCAGGGCGCAGAAAAGCAGTGATGAGTGAAAGATGAGCTCTCATCTTCTCATCTTCTTATTCTCTTATTTTTGAAGGACCAAATGTTTGTAGATCGTGACCTTTGTAAACCTCTCTCTCGGGAACGATGTGGCACACACATACACACGCGCGCGCGTGTATCATTTTCTCTCCCTGTTCCGCGCCTCATTTATTGCGCTGACGATGTTTCACGGGCGCAGAAAAGCAGTGATGAGTGAAAGATGAGCTCTCATCCTCTCATCCTCTCATCCTCTCATTCTTGAAGGATGAATGCACCTTATTGTAATTTTCCAAATCCCGGTCAAAATGTTTGTATATCGTGACCTTTGTAAACCTCTCTTTTTCGGGAACAATGTGGTGCACACACATAAACACGCATGAGGTGGAACTGTCAACGGGTTCATTGCTATCCGCTTCCGCAGTGGACGACTCCACCCTCGGCAACCACAAACGGCAACAAACTCCCCGAACCTAATTATCTCGCACGCGCTTCTGCTCGAAGCGAATCTGTAAGAGGATGCGAGGAAAAAAATGATCGAATACCATGATAAACACGCATGAGGTGGAAGTGTCAACGGGTTCATTGCTATCCGCTTCCGCAGTGGACGACTCCACCCTCGGCAACCACAAACGGCAACAAACTCCCCGAACCTAATTATCTCGCATCCGCTTCTGCCCGAAGCGAATCTGTAAGAGGATGCGAGGAAAAAAATGATCGAATACCATGATAAACACGCATGAGGTGGAAGTGTCAACGGGGTTCATTGCCATCCGCTTCCGCAGTGGACGACTCCACCCTCGGCAACCACAAACGGCAACAAACTTTCCGATCGAATACCATGATAAACACGCATGAGGTGGAAGTGTCAACGGGGTTCATTGCTAGGACATTGACTATAGCCCTCATTGTGTTTTCACCAAGGGGGTCGCGGTTCCTATATAACGCACCAGTTTCTCTTTTTGTACATCATTATCATAGTGAACCTCAATCGTGGCAGTTTAGTATTCTTAATTGTTTGTCTGATAGTATACATATATATCATCGTGGAAGTTTTAGTGAGCTACAAGTTTTATTTTGAAGTCTCTCTATTTTTCTTGAAAGGTGAACGTCAATTGTGGCAGTTCAGTATTTCTTAATTGTTTGTCTGGTAGTATACATATATATCATCGTGGAAGTTTTAGTGAGCTACAAGTTTTTGAAGTCTCTCTATCTCTCTTGAAAGGTAAGTTTTTTTTCATGATATATATATATTTATTTTGTTTTGCGTCTGACACACACACACACACACATATTCAGAGGAATCATAAAAATTGACACACACACCTCCTACAACAGTGTGTGCACTGTTCGCGTCTCATATATATATGTACTTGTGGAAGGAAAAAAAATGTTTAATATTTTTCAACTTTTTTCCTTCTGTTTCAGTGCGCTTTCCCCTACCACCACCACCATCACCACAACCCCCCAAAAAATTTCTCTGTATATATATATATAAATAACAGAGGGAAAAAATGGAATCGCAACCAGGTCCCTCCGGTCTTTGCGAAAAAGTGGCATGTCGCAACTGTGGAACATTAATTTCTAAACCTAACATTGCTAGGCATTTGAAAAAATGTCGTCTACTGGATCATGATGTCGTAGTCCCGCCGGCAAAGAAATCTCGCATTGATGGGCATGAAGGCGGTGCTTTGAATAAAAGTGCACGCATCATGACCTATAAATCTGGAAGTGAAAAGTGTGACTCGAGCATCTTCCTCGACAAAGTGAAATCGCGGGTAGTTGATCAATTACGTGATTGCCTCGTCAATGTTGCAATTAAAATTCATCTCGTCTTGACCCTGCTGTATGAGAAAGTTGTCTCGTCCGAGTCAAGCACTTTTAGTTTTTACGTAGGGTGCGAATGCTTACACGATGACAATAACGAGGATCTGGAGGAAATTGTGACACGGCTATTCGAGCACTTGGGAGAAAAACAAGAAGACTTTGAAGGTAGAGGAAGTGGGTGGACTCTTTGCGGTGAGAATCACGCGTTAGAACTTCGAGTCTGCAATTTCAAACCATTACGCAGCGCTCAAAAAAACAAGCAAAAAAAAAAGCAAAATGCAGTGTTGAACATACAAAGTAACGATGCGAAGAGTTTCCTGTGGTCTGTCATCGCCGCATTACACCCAGCAAATAATAACCCCCAACGCCTGTCCAATTACAGAGGATATGAGGGAAGATACGAGAATATGATGAGAGGAATTTCCTATCCTGTGCCTCTGAATAAGATCAATCAATTTGAAAAAAACTATAGAGAGGAAAAAAGAGAAGATATCAATATTTCTGTGTTTGGGGTTGACGATTGCGACAACATTCGTGTGTTAAGACCTGCTAGAAGCCGGAATAATGTAATTCGACTCTTGCTTGTAGATGGCCGTTACAGTTTGATACGGAATTTCTCACGATTAGTAGGAAGACAGATCAGCAAGCATCACGATAAGATCGAAATTTGCGATCGATGCTTGAGAATTTTTCGCGAGGGAAAGAAGATGAAAAAACAGCATAAGTGTTTTGGCTCCGTGAATGCAGAACCCGAAGATGTCATGCCGGAACCCGGAACCAAGATGAAATTTCAGAAACACCAGGCTCTTCTCCACCATCCCGCTGTTCTTTATGCCGACTTTGAAAGCTTCCAAGTTCCCATGACGTCTTGCAACCCTGATCCCTCTACCTCAAGCACAATCCAAATTTTTCACCACGAGCCTTGCAGTTTCTCCATCTACGGAGAAAAATTGAATGATGTCATCCTGTATTGCGGACCCGATGCGGCAAAACATTTTGTTAAGAAGATGGCGGAATGCGCGAGAGAACTTGCACCCAGCCTGAAAGGCTCTTACGTTTCTCCACCTGCTCTCACGACGGAACAACAACGGGGACATGACGCGGCAACAAGATGCGCGGAGTGTAACCAGGTTTTCACCGCCGAAAATTACAAGGTTGTCCACCATAACCACCAGAATGGATTATTTCTGAGCACCATCTGTAATTTGTGCAATCTCAAGATTAAGGAGTCGCATTTTGTTGCCGTGTTTCTGCACTACACGGAGAAGTACGATACGCATCTCTTCGTTAAAGAGCTCTACAACATAACTTCTCGAATCAGCATCATTCCGAGAACGAGTGAGAAGTACATCGCGGTGAGAGTGTGGATCCCTCTCCAAGAAGGAGGAAGTGTGGAAGTGCGAATCCTGGACTCTTACAATTTCCTGTCCTCCAGCCTCGCAAGCCTTGCATCTCAACTTGGCGACGAAGATCTTGTGGCCACCAAGCAAAAATGTTTTTCGGGGAGAGATGAGAATTTGAATCTGTTGCGTCGCAAGGGCGTCTACCCCTACGAGTACGTCAACGATTTCGAGAAATTTGACGAGACGGAACTTCCACCCCGGGAGACATTTTATTCTCATCTCACGGAGGACGTCTGTTCCGAAGAGGACTACGAACACGCTCGTAGTGTATGGACGGCATTTAATTGCCAAACTTTTCGCGATTATCACGATCTCTATCTGAAATTGGACGTGACTCTCCTCATGGACATTTTCGAATCGTTTCGTAAGAGATGCATCGCGATATACAAGTTGGATCCTGCGTATTTCTTCACGACGCCGGGGTTGACTTGGGCTTCGATGATGAAATACACCAACGTGGAACTGGGACTCATCGCAGAGAAGGAACAGTATGCTTTCATGGAGAGTGCGATACGCGGTGGCATCGTCCAATGTCCCCGACGCCATGCTCAGGCAAACAATCCTCATACGCCTGGTTACGATGCATCGAAGCCCAACACCTATATTGTCTACTGGGATGTCAACAACCTGTACGGCCACTCCATGTCCCAGTGTCTTCCCATCAGCGACTACGCGTGGATGACCGAAGAGGAACTCTCCTGCGAAGATTTTCTCAACTGGAGCGAAGATAATGAATGGGGCTGTTTCTTGGAAGTCGATCTCGATTATCCCGAAAGGCTTCACGAGAAACATCACGGATTGGCCCTGGCCCCCACCAAAAAGAAGCCACCTGGAGGATCATCGGAGCCAAAACTAATACTAAGTATGGAGAACAAGCGGAATTATATTCTGCACTATCGACTCCTCCAATTTTACATAAGTCACGGCTTGCAGTTGAAGAAAGTTCATAGAGGATTGAAGTTCCGACAGAGCAAGTGGCTGGAACCCTACATAACCGAGAACACGCGCCGCAGAGCGCAATCGACATCGCCTGCAGACAAGGATCTGTACAAACTGTTTAACAACGCCATCTACGGCAAGACGATGGAAAACGTGCGTAATTACATCGACGCAACGTTGGTCACGGACGAAAAGAAATTTGAGAAGATCGTCGCGTCCCCCTACTTCAAAAACTTCACTATTTTCGACGAGAATCTAGTATTCGTCGAGAAGAACAAGAAGCAAGTGATGCTCAACAAGCCGATTGCCATAGGTGCCACCGTCCTTGAACTATCAAAATTGCACATGTACCAATCGTACTACGATCAGTTTCAACCTTTTTATGGAGATAACATCCAAATATGTTACATTGACACGGATAGCTTCATTTTTCTAATCCAAAACACACCAAACCTCGAACGTGATCTGACTAAGATGAAGTATCTGTTTGATTTTAGCAACTTACCATCAGGCCATCACTTACATTCGGCAGAAAACAAAATGACCATAGGAAAGTTCAAAGATGAAGCGGCTGGTAATTACATCAGCGAATTTGCGGGGCTTCGTGCCAAAATGTACTGTGTAAAGATTGCAGAAGAAAAAGAGATCAAGAAAGCGAAGGGGGTGGGAAAAATAAGTACCAGCAAATTTAGCATGCAAGACTACAAGGAATGCCTTTTTCATAGTAAAAGGCAACTCAGCACCGATCATCGCATTGCAAGTAAATTGCATGATTTGTACACGACGCGCGTAACCAAAGTAGCATTGGATGCAACGGACAATAAGTTACGTGTTCTCGATTGTAAAATCCACACGAGAGAGTGGGGCCACTGCAATGGAAGCGATAAATGTGACGTGTGTTAACTGTAACCCCATAGCCATGAAGTCCGCTGTGTCTTTTCCTCCGTCTGCTTTTTGAAGAATGACAAAAAACACCTCATGTAGAAATTTAATTTAAATAACAGGGACAATGAATCTTTTTGGTTTCCGTAAACAAGGCATCATGGACACTACATCACCAAATTTCAATAACCTCTTACCTTCCGTGTTATCTAAACTCAATGGTCTACTAATTGTACATCTTAATAGTATATGGACGAAACTAAATGACGATGTGGGCAAGATGTTTTACGTCTTCAATAACAATTTATATTTCTACGAGATTCCGATCGACGGGAAACTTCAAATCACCGTGAATCCGGAAAACGCAGGCGAAATCAAAATTTCTACCGGTAAGAACATTTTTCGAATCAAGCACGACGAGATGCTTTCTAATATTACGTACGATGTGTCTGCAGGAGATTACCTGTACGTGGAACTCCTCGGAGATTACGACAAACTTATTCCTCTCTTCGTAGAATTACGAATCGTCTATTCTATTATAAATAACCGTTAACCAAAAATGCCTAACGACATTTTCGGCAACACCAAGCGTGTAGACCATGCAGAAGAGATTCTCATGTTGGATATTCGTGTTAAGAAGTTGAGGACCGATTTGATCGCTTTGCAGGAAACCTTAAACAAAAGTTTAGAGTCGGAAATCGCTACGCTCCAAACGCAATGTCTCGACCCCATTCTGAAAATCGATTCCGAACTGAAGACGCTGATAAAAAATTATGTCGACGTACCTTCTTACGACAGCATTCAAAATATACAGTTGAGCATGGATTCGCTTCAAAATGATTTGGCCAAATTACAGCAATTTCAAGCGAAAAATGAAGATTTGGAAAAATTGAAACTCGAAATCGAAGAGCGAACTTCCGCAATAGAAAAGAATTTCTCTGAACTTCAAACCGTCGTGAATGATATTGATGTAGAACGCTTGCAGGTCGTTGTTTCTAAATTACAAGAAGAATTCACCGGCACGTTGGAAGAAATCAAATCCAAGTTGCAGACTTTGGAAGATACAATGACGAACCTACCATCGTCGGACGAACTGCAGGTCATCGGTAAAAGCGTCGCGAACATAAAAATTCAACTGGAGGCTTATCAAGATTTCGAACACATTCAAACCACCATCGCTACGCTTCAGGCGTCTCTGGAGTTGATCAACGAAGAAATTAAAAATATTCACGCTGAAGCAAGTGTGTTGACGAGTATTCAGGACACGTTAAGCACGGTTCAGCAGAAGATCCAATATTTGGAAAATTTGAACGTCGAATCCAATCTTACTCATTTTCATCACGTACTGGACAACATACAGGGTGACTTGGAATCGTTACGAACGAGCGTGCCTTCAAGCGAAGATTTGGAAAAATTGAAAACGGCGGTGACGGCACTATCCGATTCGAGTGACATCAAAAGTTCGTTGAGCGATCTCGAGAGTAAAGTGGCCAATCTCCCCACCTCCAAAGAATTACACGCTTTGAAAAGGAACATATCACGTATGCTGAAACGACTAGAAACGGAAACAGCGAACGTGGAACAGATTCGAGACGAACTTGCTTCGCTGGTGTCGACGCTGCCCACTTCGCAGAGCGTCGCCGACCTTCACACGCAGTTTACAGAGATGCGAATCATCGTGAACGATCTTACCGAGAAGAGCTCGAAATTGAATCAAATCGAGAACCTTCAGAACATTGTCGTCAACATCAGAGATCAAGTTGGAGTGCTGGAATCAACGCAGGAATCGACGCTAACCTCTTTCGGTGCCAAGTTGCAAGAACTCAACGAAAGCTACAAGCAGTTGAACGTGGAAGTGAAAATCAAACCGTCATTTTCTACCGTAACGGATACCATAGTCGAACATTTGTTGCCCGTACAAAACACACTGGGTCAGCTTCACAGCAACCTCGTTAGCGTCGATACTAAATTCGCTAAACTGCATTCTCTGCAAGCCATCGAAATCAACAGCGTACCCAATCAACAGAGAATCTCCACATTCGTCGAAGGTAACAAACTGTACATGCTACATCCTTATCATCCGTACTACAAGTTTCTCCTCAATGGCACAATTCAGATAAACGAATTTTCGTACTGGTCTCACGGCAGAAAAGCTAGCGTTCCCACCATGACTTTGATATCGAATCGTGGCGTCCAGAAAGCAGGAAACATTCCTCTGGCACGTTGGAACGAAACGCGCAACATATATGAAATACACGAAGACGAAGATCTCACCGTTTTCGACGTGAGTGCCGGCGATAAGCTGATCATTCAAAACACGAGCGAAGTGCCACCCTCTTTGAATCCCATCACGCTGGTGCTTCTCTTCAAACGTAATCTCTAAAAATAATAAAAATGTCTAGGCAAGCCATCGTCCAAGAATTGCATAAACCTGCACGCCGCAACTACAAACGTTTGGCTGTGGTAACCAAGGGAATCGACGACCTCTGGGAAAGTGACCTCGTGGAGATGAGTAGCGGCAAGTTAAAAAACGTACATAAATTGAACAAGGGCAACAAGTACCTCCTCACCGTCATAGACACATTTTCGAAATTCGCATGGGCTCTACCTTTGAAGGCGAAAACGGGGACGTGCGTCACGGAAGCATTCAAGACAATTTTTTGCGAAAGCGGCGGTAGACGACCTCGGTTTCTGCACACGGACAAAGGGAAGGAATTTTACAATGCCGTATTCCAAAAGTTTATTCGGAAACACAACGTTCAACATTACTCGACCTTCAGTGACGTCAAGGCCAGCATTGTGGAAAGATTCAATCGCACTCTGAAATCGCGCATGTGGTCACGCTTCACGCTTCAGGGAAGCTACAAGTGGGTCACTATTCTTCCGGAACTTGTTAACGACTATAATCACACACGGCACGGAACGATAGGCATGAAGCCAGCTGACGTTACCAAGTCTGACGAGCAACGTTTAATTTCTAGCGTTTACTGTCCAAAGTACACGCCCACGACAAAAAAAGCTAAATACAAAATTGGAGAACAAGTGAGGGTTAGTAAATTGAAGCGAACGTTCGACAGGGGTTTCACACGAAACTGGAGCACTGAACTTTTTACCGTGGTTCGAGTTCTACCCGGGAACCGTCACACGTATATAATAAAGGACAGTGGCGGTGAAATTTTATTGGGGCGCTTCTACGAGGAGGAACTCTCTAAAACTAAATACCCCGACACGTACCTTATCGAAAAAGTTTTGCGCAAGAGAGGCAACAAACTTTTGGTGAAATGGCTGGGACTTCCGGAAACAAGTTGGATCGACGCGAACGAAGTGATTCTATGAGTACGTGGAACGTGGTGAAACGTTTACCTGATTCGGAAAGTCAAACGAGAAAAAAAAAAGAACGGCGAGTTGCTCCCCGACAACATCCGCTGTCTGATCGTAGGTCCTTCGGGGTGTGGGAAAACGACACTGCTCGTGGACAATTTTCTCCTCGCACCAAATTGGCTAGATTGGAAGAACAGGCACCTGTACGTGTTCTCGAAAAGTTTGGAGCAATCCAAATACCAGCAACTGATGAAACTGTACGATGGTCTGGACATTGCAACGTTCGCCTCGGAAATAAAACCACTCGACGATTGTCGTGAAAATTCGGTCGTTGTGTTCGACGATGTCATCCTGGAAAATCAAAATGAAATTCGCAACTTTTTCACGCAAGGTCGTCACAAAGGAATGGATTGCTTTTACCTAGCTCAAACGTTTTCCAAAATTCCAAAACAGTTAGTACGCGACAACGCTAATTTCATATGTTTGTTTCGTCAAGATCACACCAACCTCAAGCACGCGTACGATGACTACGTAGGCGGAGACATGAACTACAATCAATTTTGGAATGCTGCTGCTCTACTTGCTGGAACGGTGACGATTTCGGATTCGCGACGATCGACATGACGAGGAAACCCAACAACGGAAAATACAGAAACAAAATCAACGACTTTCTAAACGTTGCAACGTTGTGAGAAACGACGTGTATAAATAACGTCATGACGAAACGAAAAATTGAAGACGAAAATCTCAAGCTTCGCGATTACCTCGCGAAACGCTTTAAAGGTTGGAAATCCGAGAATCGTGGATTCTACGAAGAGAAGAAACGTCAGGATCAACCTGTGATCGATGCCATCAGCGGTCTAGGTAAAGAAATTAAAAGTGTCACGGAACAAAATAAAAATTTGATTAATGAACTCGTACCGCTCGCAGCTAAAAGTTACGCTGTACCCACGCCTATTTCGAGCATTCCTTCGACGCCGTTCGAACTGAAAGATGCACCGGCACGACGTCGAGCCATAGGCAGCACGTCGTCGTCTTCGGATAAAATCGAGTTGGGACCTTTGGCACGAGACTACCTAAGTACAGGGAAATTCGACAAGGATGAAGTGTTCGGATTGTATCCCAGCATGGAAACCAGCGAAGGCGGCGGTGTGGTGTGGAAGATTGGGAAATCGAAGGTGACCTTCGAAGGCAACGACATTAAAGTCAATTTAGGCGACAAGGATAGTTGGAACAGGTATCCGGGTACGGTGGGACTGTGGGAACTCGTTGCCAAAAAGCAGCCGAAAGATTACACCGACGAAGATTACCAAAGTTACAAGGAAATTCTAATCATGACGGATGCCTTGTACCAGAACAACGACGCCTCGCAGAATAGGGTGAAATCAAGCAGCGGCGAGAAGTACAGGAATCTCATCAAACCGATTTGGAACCAGGTCAAAACAGGCAGCGGCGTCAAACGCTACAATACGTTACCCAAAGAATTCGTTTGGGTGGACGACGTGAGGAAGCTCGTGGACCGATTGTTGGTGATAGCCGGCGAAGAGAATGCAGGCAACCGTAATTTCTACAACGAGAAGGTTGGCATCGTGGACATGATCAGCACGAAACTTTCCAACTTCATCGTGAACGACGACAAGGGCATAGGTTACCTGATCAAAATCATCAACACGCTGCCTCCGAAATTCTGGAACGTGGCCGAAGGAAAGGGACTCGTGAACGACATCATCAACAAGTTACCTTTCGAGATGCATTTACCTGGCTACCAGTACTGCGGACCGGGTACCAAACTCGAGAAAAGATTGGAGAGAGGAGACAAGGATGTGAATCCGTTGGACGCCGCATGCAAAGATCACGACATCGCCTACAACACCACGCAGACGGATCTGGATGCACGTCACGAAGCAGACAGAAAGTTAGAGCACGCAGCTTTCGAAAGGTTCGTGAGCAGAGACGCATCGCTGGGTGAACGGGTCGCCGCACTGGGTACCACCATCGCCATGAACACGAAACAAAAATTGGGGTGGGGTATATAAATAACATACAGTAAAAAAAACAACATGGCTTGCATAACTGATTTGCCGCACGAACTACTATATAAAATATTCAAAAAGGTAGTTAACGGAGATGTTAATAAACTTGTGATCATAGCTAAAACAACGCCGGCATTTCGCATCCCTTGTGAAATAGTTCTCAAGGACCGTCTTCGGGAGATCAGCGGCCTGAGGTGCGGTGATCTCAACATTCTGCTTTCGGCTGCAGGGGAAAAATTGAACGAGAGGTTGGACGAACTGGACGAGGCGAGGCAGGGAAGAAGATGGTACACGGTAGATTGGTATAAGTCTATGCAGGAGACGGAAGATATCATTACGCACATCATTGCGTTTTCCGAAGCACGGACTTTCTTCCTCTGTTAAAAAATAATAATATATATACGTGTCAAAAAAACTTGATATATAAATAACACACATCGTGAAAAAAATAATCTTCGGTATATATAAATAACACACATCGTGAAAAACAATTAAATTTCTCTCTAACACTGAATTTTTTTTGATATGACTACTGAAAAAATAAGTGATCTCCAAGCATTAAAACAAATGCTAAATTTGTCAGTTGAGTATGTAAAAATTCAGGAATTGGAAGTCGACAAACCTTACACGATAACTTCCGGTTCAATCGTTTCTACCCAGTATGGTCCCAAGGTACGCCTGTTGCTCAACGCACAATACAGTCTATTTTTACCAGATCTATACGCTAACATGTTATCCGACGAGAAGCTATCTATTTTAATCGAGAACAAAACTCGAATCGTGTACAAGGGGACAAAGGAACTTCTTGGCAAGAAAACAAAGCACGTAATAGAATTTGTGTAACGACTGCGAGGCCTTGAAAATATATAAATAACATACCGTAAAAAACTACACAAGAAAAAATCTCAGAATATATATATAAATAACATACCCTGAAAATAACACATAGAGCATCAACATGAAGCCCAAGGGTGTCGTGTACCAGATACCATATTCGAATCTAAAAAATCTAGGTACCCTCGATGGGTTACTCACCAAGAAACAACGCGAGAAGAAACGTTCTTGCTTGTCGAAAGGACACGGAATGAAATTGCTGCTCAGCACACCTCAATTGAAAAGATTGCAGCGTTCGCGGAAACAGCAAAAGATCGGAGGTTTCATATTCAGCATCCCGGCCATCCTGGCAGCATTGGGGGCCGTTGGAAGTTTGGCCGGCGGAAGTGCCGCCATCGCGAAAACCGTCATCGACTCGAAGAAGAACAAGGCGGAATTGGAAGAACAGAAACGTCACAACCTGGCCATGGAGAAGAAGGGGAAGGGCGTGATGAAAAAGTTTAAAAAAAAGAAACAGAAGCACTCACCAACCGAGACATTGAATCTCTGATCGAACCGTTACAAATCAAACACTTCAGAGGAGTTTTCATGTCCGACTCGTTACCTTCAAGCGTTAAAAAAGAAGAATGCGGCGTAGTCAACTTGGACGGTCAAGAAAATCCAGGCACGCATTGGATATGTTACCACAAAAACGATGATAAAGCGTTCGTTTTCGATTCTTTCGGAGGCGTTCCACCTACAAATTTAGTCTATTATCTGAAAACGAACAAAACCTCCATATACTACAACGACGAACGCATTCAAAATTTCGGAGACGTGAACTGCGGTCATCTCTGCCTCTCCGTGCTCGCGTTTCTCTCTAAAATAAATAACCCTACGATCGAGGATTTCCAGAAAGCATTGTGGAACCTCAAACAGCATCACTAGGATGGGTGTGTTCCATCTCACGAGCGAATCTTCAATCTTGAAACTCACGCTGCACGACGACATCGTCTATCCTAAATCCGTGGCTCTGCGTGCATTCTACAGCATGTACCTCATACCCAATGTTACGCATCACAACAACAAAATTAGCGTCGGAAGCGAACACATCGTCGTCACGCCAGGACAATACAATCTTTCCACTTTGCAAGCTCAGTTACCCAAAGGCACGTACCTTTCTCAAAATTCGGTCACGCACAGAGTGGAAATCCTATCCGCGACGGAGACCGTGGACCTGGGCACCATGGGAGAACTTTTAGGTTTCGAGAACGACACCAAACTCGAAGCTGGCATCAAGCACGTGGCAACCAACATTCCTAAATTCTTGGCCATAGAGACTCTGAACGTACACTGTAACGTGGCGGAAGGCATGATCACGAAATCTTCGGACGGATTGTTAGGAAGTCACAAGCAGACGGGAATCATAGCCACTTTCAAACCAAGTTCCGAGTTCATGGAACCGATCATCTACACGCCCTCTTCGCCGATCTATTTTCCAGTATGTCGCAACCGCATAGACGACATAGAGTTGGTGGTGACGAACGAGAAAGGAGACGTGGTGGATTTCGCAGGTGCCACTACGACGGCCATCGTGGAGATCAACGTATAATAAATAACCATACATGTAAAATGGAGCAAATCGAGAGTTACGAATTGCAATCTTTCCCTCCCAACCGTCGCACGTTCGCCAATCTGAACGAAGCGAACAGGGAGATCGAATACGACGTGGACGTAGGCGACGGGTTCGTTCATCCTCACAGAGCGGACCTCTACCTTCAATTCGAGGTGGTGAAGAAGGAAAGCGGAGACGCGTTTCCCGCAGCAGCAAACTTGATACTCGTGGACAACTTCGTGCCTCACCTGTTCTCGCAGGTGGAGGTGAGGAAACACAACACCGTCATCGACAGAATAGATTATCCAGGCATCACGTCGACGGCAGTGGGAACGTTGAAATTATCCAAAACGGACGCAGCGTACTACCAGGCCGGGGGATTCGAAGCCGGGACCAAAATATCGACGAGAAGTCACACGGTGCTTTTTCCCATGCGTCTGCTGCCGGGTTTCTTCTCGGACTACAAGGAGATCATGTGGAAGGGAGGACTGAGGGTCACGTTTCGAAGAGCGGCCAACGACAACGACGCACTGATGCGATACGCTACTTTGGGTCCGGACGGCACCACGCCGATAGCCAACACTCTACCCGAAGCAGCCAAGTGCGTCATCCGGAGCATGGAATTGAGAATGCCGGTGGTGGAATACGAAACGAACTACGCCCTCAAGTACAAAGCGGAGATCTTGAAAAGTCCGCAGGTACCGATTCACTTTCACGGTTACCAGTGCGTGCAAAAAATAGCGTCCGGAAGTCACATGGAATTCGACGTGACGACGCAGTTCAACAACATACAGTTCGACATGCCAGATTTCGTCGTAGTGCTCTTTCAGACCGGGAGGGACAAGAATCAGGAAAAAGATTCCAGCAAGTTCGACGACTGCAAGATCAAGAACGTTTATCTGAAGAATGGACGCAACGAAGTGTTCCCGCGCGAGAATTACAACCTCGACGTGACCAAAAACGATTACCTCAAACTTTACGAAGCGTTTTCGGCTTACAAACGCGTGACCGAGGGGAGCGTGGACATGTACTACACGCCCAGCGAGTTCAAAGCACGGAGACCCATGACCGTCATCAACACATCTAAGAGGAAGAAGGTTGTGGTCAACGATCGAACCAACATCAAGGTCGTCTGCGAGTTCCACGATGCCTTGCCCGAGGATACCCTATGCAGTGTCATCCTGATTGCAGAGAAGTCCTTCGCCTACGACCTGAAGAACGAGAGGGTCACAGAGCAGTTTTAACAAGTTTTTTAACATCTTTTCTTGCACAATAAGAAATTTTTTGTACTAGCACAATCAGTTACAATGGCACAATACGAATTTCACTAGTTCAGATCAGTTACAAATGTCAATTTCATTAGTTATCAGTTACAATATCTTTTTTGCACTATAGCACGAGACAATCAGAATTTGCACAAAATTTGTTGTTGTTTTTACACGTGAAAATTAACAATAAAATTTCTTTTTTTATCGTTTCAGATGCTGTCGAAACATGAAAAACACATACACACACACTAGAAAAAAGCATGCAACTTTATTTGTAACACAGACACATACATTCTCCATCTTCATCAAGAAAATATTAATAATAAACATAATTATTTTTATCTATATCTCACAATAAAACTCTATATCAAATAACACTAGAGTCGTTAGTACACGTTGCATGCATTACGGAGGTCCTCTGTAGGGTTTCATGGAAGTTTGGGGAAAAAAAAAAACACGTGAAACTCTACAGAGGTGCGGTAATCTATAACCGCAGCCGTTAGAGAACCTTTTTTACTTTTTGGTTGGGCACCACGCACCCTGGCGAGGTTATAGGGGCCAGGTATCCTAAAAAACAACAATTATTATTTTGTTTGTTTGTTTGTGTTACAATACGGAAATAATAAAAGGCATACGCGCACGCGCGCGCGTGTGTATATGCCACATCCTTCCCCCAAGAGAGAGGTTTACGAAGGTCACGATATATAAATATTTGTTCCCGTTGATTCCAGCACTCCAACTTCATCTCTAATGTTGACGACAATGTTCTGAAGGTGGAGAGAATAAGAAGATGAGAGGATGAGAGGATGAGAAGATGAGAGGATGAGAGGATGAGAGGATGAGAGCTCATCTTTCACTCATCACTGCTTTTCTGCGCCCGTGAAACATCGTCAGCGCAATAAATGAGGCGCGGAACAGGGAGAGAAAATGATACACGCGCGCGCGTGTGTATGTGTGTGCCACATCGTTCCCGAGAGAGAGGTTTACAAAGGTCACGATCTACAAACATTTGGTCCTTCAAAAATAAGAGAATAAGAAGATGAGAAGATGAGAGCTCATCTTTCACTCATCACTGCTTTTCTGCGCCCTGAAACATCGCCAGCGTAATAAATAAGGCACGGAACGTGGAGAGAAAATGAGTGTATGTGTGTATGTATGTATGTATGTGTGTGTGTGTGTGTGTGTGTGTGTGTGTGTGTGTGTGTGTGTGGCACATCGTTCTCGAGAGAGAGGTTTACAAAGGTCACGATCTACAAACATTTTGGAGGATGAGAAGATGAGAAGATGAGAAGATGAGAAGATGAGAAGATGAGAGGATGAGAGCTCATCTTTCACTCATCACTGCTTTTCTGCGCCCGTGAAACATCCTCAGCGCAATAAATAAGGCGCGGAACGTGGAGAGAAAGTGAGTTTTTCAACTTTTTGTGGTCGTTTGGTCAAGAAATCAAAGCTGTGCTCAAAGGTACAAATACTATATATTAGCAATGATTCTTATAGTGAACATGTCTGAATGTGAGTTAACCAGGCACTAAAAAGAGAAGACTGTCCCAGCTAAATCGGGACCTTAGGTAAACTTGCATCAATAGTGATAAAACTAAAATTACCAAATATTACAGACTGCAGAGTCCTGGAGCTTGTCTCTCTCCGCGAACAACCCACTCATTTACGCAAGTTCAAAATCAAATTTCTTGCAAAACCTTTCGTAGTTTTTTATAGCTTCACATTAAAACATTTCATAGTTCGAAGGGAGGAAATGGGCCATGCCCAGCCCTTGAGTCCGTGACTGGATGTGGGTGTTCCTTCTGAGTGTCTATTCACCAATTTCATAATCGACGATTATCCTCATCCTATTGATTATCTAAAAGCGTCAAAAAAGAGACGCTAAATAGTAAAAATACAAATTCAATTAACGGGGGCTTCAAGATAGCCTTTTCGAGGTGCGAAAACAAGGGTTATATGCAACATCATAATGTAAATATGCCCTCATTTTACGTCGCTTTCCTGCCTCTTTAGACTAACCAGGGCAATGAGAATAAATGGAGATTAGAGAAAATTGATGAGTGAAAACTTACAAAGGAACACCCATGTGCACGCCAGGATTCGAACCGGAGTCGTCAGCGGCAAGAATGTGAATGGATTCAGCCACCGAGTGAAAATCAACATAATAGAGCGACTGATCAAGTGTGAGATCGTACTGCACAGCTTAAATTTTAGTATTTATGCCATAAACATAAAGAGTGTTTATTTTTATTTAATGCATTTTATACTATGTTCTTACATTTGACCGTTTTTTCTAAGAATATCTTTGAATACAGTACAATGCCTTTAACATTACACAATCTGAAGGTCAGAAATGAGAGCTTTGTGATGTCTATCTTGCACCAACCACCATAGGGAAGGTCACTTGCCTGTAAGTTCCAAGAAACTCTCGAAGTCTGCATATTCCTTGAGAAAGTACACCAAACAAAAATAGCGACATGAATGACAACAGCCATCACCTCCTTGAGGTAGGAGGAGATGTCCTTTTCTGTGGCGCGGTACCATGTGATGGAATTTTTCACAAGCTGACCTTTCCACGAAATGCTCTCCTGCTCACTTCTTAACAATAAGCTCTCTGGCCGATGGTTCGTGTGGAATCTGAATTAGTCTTGTTCGGTTTCGACTGAATCAGTCGGAAATGTAGTCAACTGATGGTTCGACTGAAATTAGTCGTAAGATTACTTCGACTGATATTAGTCAAACGACTAATTCGACTAATATTAGTCGTTCAACTAATTTGACTAATATTAGTCGACTATTTTTTTCAGTCGACTAATTTTCATTAGTCGATGTTTTTTTCGATGGTTTTAATAATCGACTAATGCCCATAACTACATGTCACTGCTTCCGTGGGAAATTCATTGCCAATACTTGCTTGAAGCTCCTGGTGGTAAGATACGTGCATGTTTTTAAACCACCCGCCGCGCTAATGCCGGTTCGGAGTTCTTGGAAAAGAGAGATGAAGGTTACTGTGAAATTAGCTTTGTTTTATCTACATTGAAGCGGAAAGGGGATTCAGCAATTTCTTCTTGTCCTTTTTCCTTCTGTGTCAGTCTTTTGTGTGACTGCCGGTATCGGCCAATAAGGTTTATTTATTTCCGCCGAGATTAGATTGGGAACATACGGCTTTGAATGACACTACTAAGGAAGATAGAGTTTTTGTTTCAAGTCCACTTTGTGCACAGATAGGTTAATCGGGACTGGATCTACATTTTAAAGTGGGACCCGAACCACTATATGCGTCCACTGAGTATCGAACCCGGGATCTATTGATTACAAGGCGACGGCGGTACCACTACACCATCGGCGAGGCCCCTCTAATGATTTATGTACACCACTACTTACAATAATTTACATAAAATATTTATCAGGAACTTTACTTTTCATCAAATGGACGTACCATCATTCATTTTGTTATTCAATTTTTTACTTCTTGGACATTAATTTCCTTGTCATGACAGTTGTTTTTACACATATTTTAGCGTAAGCTAGACGATGAATATTTACTGTCTTATGATTTTATAGCGTCTTTTTACTATTTATGTAATAGCAATATTTTTTAGTCCAGAAACAAAGAACAAAATAGGTATTAACGTTGTCTTTCCTCCGTTTCTTAGTCTGTGGTTACATATAACAATACTCCATATGCATCAGAGAAATTAAGTACTAATTAATTAATTTACGTATTATTACGAATCGACCTATAATTAACGTATTAAATAGAAACACTTGTGTTACAATATTTCTGACACACTTGGCTCGGACTGGCTCCACATATATATTTCTAGATGTGTGCTTAGTGATGTGACGAGTTAGTATGACTCGGTAACTAGCCTTTGTTATTTTATACTGGAATTATACAAGTATCGGTAGGAATCGGTCATGGTATCGGTATGGGTATCGGCAAATAGTGGTATCGGCTCAGTTCTACTATATACTTTTGTCAGACAACAAGCGTAATCTTCCGTAAGTGAGATTCTTCCACTCAATGCCATATACTTTGTTGCTAAGAAGCACTATATTGTATCGATTTTTTCTTCAATGCTGTACACGCACTGTTGTTTTATTGTGCTACTTACCAAAGTTGTTGTGAGGATCTCTTTAGCTCGCAGCCAGTCTGCCAAGTGGCCAGAAAACTGAAGGATAATGGCCATCGCCAAGTAAGGCAGAGCTGACATGAATCCCGTTTTGTCCAGTTGGAAATGGAGGATGTCTGAAAAAGAAATTTCAATCAAGGTCTGTCCATCTGATTCCAAAACTTCATCTCCACGCTTGAGTTACAATCTGTTTTTGACTCGTCGCTTGCCATATTCCCAGCACTTACCTTTCATGAATGTTGGAAGTTGTGTGAGCAGAGTATAAAATCCCCAGTTTTCGCTAAAATGTGCCATCACTATTGCCCAAACAGGAAGTGATGTCAGAAACTTCTTCCATGGTTGCTTGCCGCTCTGCAATTGGAAAAGTAAAACCATGAATACTACTTTTTCATGTTTCATTGCAACATAATATTCTGAAATAATGTCTCCAGAAAACACTTAATTCGCCAACAGCCTGTCTCGGGAGTCTGCCGAGTAACGGCACATATAACAGTAGAAAAGGAGAGAAAGCGAGTGGACGGATCAATGCAGTGCGCTCTGCTGCAAACTGCCCTCTCCATGCAATCCCCTTCCCTCTCATGCCTTCATCGGTCGAGCACCCTCGAGTCAATACTTGCGCAGAGAACTTGTTTTTGTTAGCTTACTCTACAAACTCCTGGGACAGTGTAGGCAATAATTTTATAGCACAAAATTTAGGTCTTGATTTCCATACAAAAACATGTAATATTGGTAACTTTGATTCAGAGAACATGCCGTAGTTAGAGATTTCCCGCACCCGGGGCGAGTTCACGCTCCCTACAACGAACACGTCACCTACTCTGTTTGAGGTAAATGTTGCTTTTCTTTAGTTTACCCTAGAAAAAAAATTCCTATCGATTCATTTTCAAATTGGCAATAACATTCATTTAATGGCGCCAATACACACAGGACACCGCTACGTTTATTATTTTCCAACCTTTTCTATTTTTATTTGTTCGGCGCCCCATTTGCCTCGGCGCCCGGGGTACCTTCCTGCCCCCTTGTCGCCGCCATCCATGTAACTGTGATATGATAATAAGCAATAAGCTGAAAAGGTTTCTACAGCTCTATATTGATGCATATGTATTGACATATATTCGCTGAGATGTATTCGTGCATGAGATTAATAAACGAAAAGCAAAACTAAATAGTTAGTTTATATGAAATCTGTATATTGGGATGGATTCTGCGTCTGTGGAAAATAGCAACATGTTTAAACACTATTGTACTTACACACTTCTGATCGGATGAGCCTAGAGAATCCTGGATATACTTAAGCTCTTCAGGGGAAATGTGTGGATCTTTGTCAGGAGATTCTTTCACAATCACGAACCACGCAATGCTCCACAAAATACCGATGACACCTACAAGAAAGAAAATTGATGAGACTTAATGAAATGATGCATGTATGTAGTGGTGTAGTACTGAAATAGCCAGTTATTCTAATTTGCTATTCACGGTCTCTTTGTCCTTGCCACAGTTGTCTGCGATAGAGTTCCACCCCCCCCCCTCGTCCTCCTCCTGCCCTTCTGTGTTCTTTTTTCTTTTTTTTAAAAAAATATTATCTAACTGTGGTATCATTATTACCATGTACAATATCCTGTATTAACTTTAGAACTTATTAGAATTTTTGTGTCCTTACATCTGTTACTCCCCTTCTTTGATTTTTTTTCTGGCGTCGATACTGGTTTTCTGTGAGTCCAAGATTAATCTATTCTGGTTTAGCCATAACTTTTAAAAACGCTCTTTTATATAAAGGTTCTTTGTCTTTATTAGAGTTTAACAAAGGTATATACAAAACATATGTATGAATGTAATTATACGTGTAGAAATCCTGAGTTAAGTAATTTGACGGTGAAAACAGTGTCAGAGAGGTGCGATATAAAATTGACCATTACGAAAGCGATTATTCTCTTCTTCCTTTCCCTCCACCCAACATATAGACCATAGAATATTCTATGAATCTTAAATTACAGTTTCAACATTCTTACCTTGTTTACTTCCTTGAAAACCTTTGGGAAGGAGAAATGTTTAACATGAAACAATTATGGCAGGGGCATACGAGTGTAACTATGATTGAAGATTACTGTTGAACATTGTGCAGAACATCAGATGGAGACCACAGGAAAATAATTAAGGAGACGCTTGCAGCAATTATGTTTAATTGAATTTTATATATTGTATTTTTCATTAATTTTTTTCTCGAATATCAAAATTATAATATTGAGTATAGCCTTTGTTTTGTTCGAAATATAAGATAATATGTCATATTTTACACAATGTGAGGATGTGGGGGATGCTTGATTGAGTTTAGAGGCAGATGAGGGGGGATGGGGATATGTACATGTATGATTCAACGTGGAGACAGCAAACCCGGTGAGTTTATGCTTACACAAATTATCTTACCTGGGGCGATCGTTACGAAAATTTTCTTAACTGCGGCGATAGCATCGTCCCGCGTTTTCTTCTTGATCACCAGTGTAATAGATGACGTAATTGTTGCAGACCAATGGACGTGATCGGTCAATTTTTATTGCAGACATTTGGCGTAATCGTCTAACACAGATTGGTTGTTATTATTAACAGGGAATCGCACATGCAAATCATCTGCTTCTGAAGTAGACGTGTTTGATGAAATGTTCGTTACTTTCAAATCAATTTCTACATCCCTATGCGACGTAAAATAGCTAAAATGGAAACATTTCTTAGAAATGAAATAATTACTTGCAATTATACATATGCTAACCTTAACTATCGTTTCGTACTGCGCATATAACTTGTTCGTGACAGCTTACCAAATATGTAAAATATGGACGGCCATCCTAAGTACTTTGCCAAAATTCCAGACAAAGGCATCGACACCACTGTTCCGACATAGCTTCCGGAAAATGCCAGGGTTGCCAACTTGCTGCGTTCCAGAGGGGGAGCCCATCGCGCCCATACTGCATGGATGCATGGGTAGGTAACGCCCTGAAACACAGTGTAATCAGTTGCAGGCAAATTAAGGAAAAGTGTTTGGTGCATTTCTTGTGTACACTGGCCAGTCCTTTTATATCAGTTGTTGGAGAACACAAGAAAAGCAGTAAGGTGTAAGGGGGAGAAACATGTACTGCATAAAACCCTACTTTCCATTATGTGACTTATACCAACAGTTCTTATTGAACTAAGTATAATAGGCTGCTGCAATCTCACCCGTAAATACATGCTGATGATTTTGTATTTGTTACTCAAGACGATGAGGTTAAGTGATCATTAGATAAATTTGATTAGGAGAGGGACATTCACAAAGAAGGGCTCGAACCACGGACCTTCGATAGCAACATAATGAGTCGATCACAAAACGCGTTCGGCTACGTAAAAGGTTAGGTAAACTTTGGGTATTAGACATTTCCACTATGACATGAAAAACGTTTTAAATCCATTCATATTACGAATAATGACACAAAATTGAGACGTGCAAGATATCTTGGCGATATTTGTTTTGGTTCTCGAGAAACACGCTTTCAAACACTGCTGAAATTCACCTCCTACTTCACAGATTTGAAAACGTTCTCTGATTGACCTGACGTCATCACTTAGAAGAAATGCGTGCAGGCAGGGCCTCTGCTCGTCTCGTAAACTTAGCATGGGCAGTGAAAGCGATAGCAAAAAGCGATTTGTTACCGTGTAAAACAAGTATCTTATAACTTCCAGTGCAAAAATGTGTGCTCCATTTCTTGGGAGATTAATTACGCCCTAACAGTATAGCAATATTTACTATAATTCAGCCACTCTGTAGAGGGTGTTTCCATTAGGCTGACAAAGCAATACTGGTAACAGTCAATGGCTGAACACGTGAACAGCCTTGTTCATTGCCAATACATAGTTTCTGACTGGCAAGAAATTAAATGTTACAAGAATTCCTTTTCTGGAATTGCAATTATTTTCGTCATAATATTTTCTTCGCAAATTTAAAAATAACAATACGTTTAGAACACTCGGGATTACACGCAAATTTCTTCAATATAAGGAACGATATGGTACAAAAAAGATACACGGAGTTTTTTTAATTTCCTGCAGTAAACAACAGTTTTCTTCAGTTAATATATATATTACAAATTTATGTATTTATTCTACTTTTATGTCGCTTTTCCGTCACTTTGTCGAACAGCAATGATGAGAACGCATGGTTAATTTAGTATGTATCTTCTCAGACGTCGCATTTCTTTCCACTTTTGGCTAATCGTGACAATGAAGATAAATGACTACAAGCAGTATTCGAAGTTGGGGTGCAGAAGAATCCCCCCCCCACTATCACCACCACCAACCAGCACAATCTAAATATCACCCAACCTACCCATGAAACGAGACGAAACTTTGGTCTCATTTCGAAAATATTAGCTTGTCCTGTCTCCTTTTAAGAGGTCAGACGGGACCAACACTAACGACAACAATACAAGCATCCCCGTAGTTGTTCCCCAAAGTCTCGAGCAAACATCCCCCCACGTAACAATTTCCACTTCAATGTAAGAACATTCACAAAGGAACAGTCATTCCCAGGTCGAGAGTCAAACCTGGAACATGTGACATCGTCAGATAATCATGAATTTTCTGTATAAAAATTACAGCAGTTCCTTCGTGAAAATTCTAAATCGACGGTATAGTTTGCATTTATAATTAGGATAATATCCAGGTTTCGAGGGCTCGTATCGTTGAAACGAGGAGTCAAACAATAAAAAAAATAAAAACATCATTATGGAAAGTCTTTTGACTTTGTAATCTCTATGCACTGTGAAAGTTTGTACGACAAGCATTTGCATACGTTGTTAATTCTATATTTTTCGAAACTTGAGACGAGAACGAGAATTTCCCTCCGAAACCGAGATGAGAAGGAGACGGGTGTTTATAAATCGAGACCGCCAACGAGACATTTACAAATAAATAGGAGACAGGCATTTACAACTCTCAACGATAAGGACACCAAGACTGCCACCTCATCTCATCTCGATAGGATTAGGATTCCTAGTGGTATGGTTTCGAAACTATCGCTCCTTCTTCCATTATTTAATTCGGTACAGATCTGTAAAACTGCTGCACACGTTGGCTCTCCGTGCGCTACGTTCGAAGAGCAGACGACGAACGAGCTCTAAGTAGTGACGTATCAACATGGCGGGGCGTGCTTTGAGCGCAACGCTAGCCTCGCAACGTTGGAAGTCTCGTTTTTGCCTTTAACTGAACGCAGAGGAACGCGAGCAATTGCAGGGGTCATTTTTCCAGGGTGTAGTTTTTTTCAATTGCTATAAAAAAAATTAGTGGAAATGTCCATTCAACTAGGCAATGACTTGCTTTGAGCTTTTACTCTGCTCAAATAAATTCAATTCCGGTTCAGGAAGAAAATCAGCACGCGTAAATGGGTTCTGGACCGTAAAGAACTTTTTATCTGTAAAGCATTTCAATTCGGTCCAGGAACCTTTTTTTCCTCATCAATTTAAATAGTGGCCAGGAAACTGTTTTTTTCTTTTTTTCGGATGAATTTAAATATGGTTCAGGAGCCTTTTGCCGGATCAGTTTAAATAGGGTCCAAGTTCCGTATTGAAACGAAACAATACACAACTTGGACCGAATTTAAATTGTGCTAGAAAAATTGCGGAACCCAATAAAACTCATTAGAATGTATAGATTCCTGGAATCTTCAACAACCTGGTTTGAGTTAATTTATCCATAATGTTGCAAGATTTTTGCTATTGATGATTTGACCTTTTCTTCAAATTTGTACTGCCTGTTTTTGCCTACCTATTTGAGAACACTTCACTGCTTAAAATTCCGGGTTGCACCAATAAATAAATTACAATTGTAAACAGAGCTCAAATTTGTTGTAAACAATGAAGTGTATGTATAAGTGCATTTTATCAGCAAGATAATTTTTTTTTTGCTCTGCAGTCTCTCCTTTAAGATTGTTGACAGCGCATGGGCCAACTACTATTTATATAAGTTATACAATATAGGACGTAGAAACTCACCTCGAACAGTCCCTCGACGATCCTGAGCGCCAGAAGCAGATAGATGCTGATGTTGGCTAGGGGCGGAGTGATGAGGGTGAGGACCGATGTGGCAGCAATCCCAGAGGCAAACACCCAGTTGCCGCCGTAGCGAGCACCCAGCCATCCTCCAGGTATCTGCGTCACTATGTACCCGTAGAAGAAGGAACTGAGAACCAATCCCTTCGTTGTAGAGTCCCAGTCGAAATCTTGTTTCTGTAATATAAGAGTTTCATCGTATGTTACTTGCTATTTACAAGCCAGTGGAGAAGGTTACATAATTTAGACCATAATTTAATTTATATTCATGTCAGATAATATTAGAATAATTAAATTAAGAAGACTTAGATGGACAGGCTATGTGGCACGAATGAGAGAGGAAAGAACAGTTTACAGCATCCTTGTTGGGAAACCTGATGGTAAGAGACCTGTAGGAAGGCTAAGACGAAGATGGAGGGATATCGTTGAGATGGACCTAAAGGAAATCGATAAGGATGGAAAAGGTTGGATTGATCTTGCCCAGGATAGGGACAGACGGAAGGCTTGTGTTGCTGCAGCCATTAACCTTCGGGTTTAAGAAGGCCAGAGAGTTAGTTAGCTAGTTACTTGCTATTTGTCGGTTACTTGGTGTTCCCAAGGTTCCGTGGTGGAAGTTCATTTAGTTCATGAAACTGTTGACAGAATGTTATGTCCACTTGACGAGTATGTTGAGATAAGTTAGTCGGGGCTGAGCCTACAATTTAAAGTGGGATCCGAACCACTCTGCAATGTGTCTCCACTGGGGATCGAACCCAGAACTCCTTGCTTAGAAGGCGACAGCGTTACCACTACACCATCGGGGGGGGGGCTGTCGACAGAATGTGACAAACAATGTTCCCTAAGTGCTTGCTTTACCCACTACATAGCAAGGGCGCCTGAAGAGAGGGAGACGAGGAGGGACACTTGCCCCCCCCCCGAGATATTTAGAAAGACTTCATATAATTCAAATTTTGAAACTGTAGTGTAAAAACATGGACGATGGGTGCCGGGAAAGACAGCAGATTTAGTATCTATGCAAATTATCCTAGTGCTAGGAATGCTTTTCCACCATTTAAGCACTGCTGCCCACCCTGAGGAAAAACATGCTGGCGGCCTTGCTACATAGAGATACAGAGAGAAAAGTCTATTCCGGCCTCGACATTAAGTGTTTCCTTTTTAAATTGTCGTCGATCATTATCGTCGTGTTTAGCTTAAAGATGCAGAGAAACCACGCAATTTTTTTTAAAAAAATACAAACAAACAAAGAGAGAAAAAGAGATAGCGAGAAAATATTCGAGATAGAGAGATTGATTGATTTGGTTCATTTTATTTCTCTTTTCTTTCAATTTTGGCTAAGCGCGACTCGTATGAGGATGATTGCTGCAACTGATGAAGGAACACTCATAAAGAAGACCAATGTCCAGGTCGGGATTCGAATCCAGAATCCCTGGAGCCGTAGCACGCTATGCTAACCACTCCGCCACGTAGATCGAGAGAGATAAAGATGATGAAAAAGGCCATAGAGAGATGGAGAGGGGTGGAATTGACTTAGCAAAATAGTAATTTAGGCACTCGGAAATACTGAGATTTATATATCGTTTGAAAGTTGATCCAAAATCACGTTTTTCCATAAGGAAATGAAGCAAGATGAATGGAAAAAATCCACTTTTAGGTCGAACATCTTCTCCCCCTTGGTTGAAGCTTTCGACTCCGCACCACACCAACAACCTGCAATGCAAAACGTGTTTGCTTTCTGTAAATGAATCAGTCGCGCTGCAATCTTTCCGTGTTTACTCTGCTCTAGGACTTTCGCCACTTAATTCTTCTTTCCGTATTTTCTTTCTGCAATAGCAATGTCAAGGGGAAGAGCCAACAATTGACTGTTGAGGTTAACGACATGTTCAAGTCGTGGCAGGCATAGAGACGAGGGGGAAAAGTAGTCAGAAGACGATTTATGCTTATATCCAGCACTTCGTGTGTTATTATTTGGAACTTTTATTTCATTCATATAGTCCGCAAGATAAAACCCAAGATTCCACTCCATTAAGAAGAGTCCCAAGGAAAAGCTCCTCATAGTCAACAATGAGTAACTAAAACTGATTGGCCATTTGTTGAATTTGAATTGTTGTTTTAAGTCCACCTTATGCACAGATAGGCTAATCGGGACTGGATCTACAGTTTAAAGTGGGATCCGAACCACTGGTCAATGTGCCTACACCGATTGGTTTCTTGTCTGGTAGGCTATGAATTCTATTTTGTCAGGAAATTGACGGTAAGAAATGAGGACATAGACACTAACGTTCTTGGATATATATATATATATATATATATATATATATATATATATATATATATATATATCATCTCATCATCATACATGACGCTACAGCTCACCTTCGGCCATGGCCTCCTTCAACCTTCCTCTCTATAATTCCTTTTTCTTAGCTAAATCACTGAAGTAAAAGTTACTTGTCATTGTTACTTATCTTTAGTTACGGTAACACACTAACGAAGTAATGTGTTACCTTTATGTCACACACTTTTAATTACGCACAGAAACATGCACCTTCCCCGTAATAATATTACAAGTGTTTTGTTAATACAAGTTTTCTGGAAAAAAACAACTTGTATTAACACACTTTTCATATTGTTGAAGAATTTCTGTCCAGTTACCGACTAGGCCAGTGAGCTCTGCAGCATGGTTCACTTTCATCTTCAGGTTTTTTTTTTATATCTCAAAGAGCTTGAAATATTCTCCAAACTCACCACGTCAGCAGCGAGAGAACCTTTTAGTCTTGGCCATTCGCCTTCAGGAAAGATTCAACTCGTGCTTCACTTTTTTTTAACATTGTCTAGATTGCCATTATGATGGCGATGATATTCTGTTCGTGGCGTGACAGCTCTTCGAGGGTCAAAGCTTACCAAATGGTTTTGTTTCATTGTGTGGTCAGTGCAATAGTGCGATCGATGCTGTTATCTCGTTTTCCATAGTTCTTCTTTTCAAATAGATTTCCAATTGTCCTCACTATGCTAGTTCAACAACAAATTCAAGAGATTCCCACAGGGGATTGAACCAGCATTGCTCGCACCAAGGGAGAATGAGCTAACCGTTCGACTCTACAGGAATGCGATATGCGCAAATCCTCTCTCAATATAACGTTTGCTATTCTTATGTAACAAGTTCGATACGACTGAAAATTTGAATGTTAGTTCTTTCGTTCTTGGTCTTATCGCGCAAGGCCGATAAGATAATAACCAAACAGTTGTTGCAAAAATTTGGGCAACCATCCCTATCTGGTCTCACAACAGGACATGCTAACTAAAAAACAGTATATTACAGTATGATGTCAAATGTAAAATACGTTTTTCTGTCCTCCTCCGTTGCCGTGCAGTCTAAGGCGCTGTGCTTTGGAATCCGACTGCGGGACGACATGGGTTCGAGTCCGCGTGGGTTCAGTCTCTGGGTTTTCGGCTTGTGTAAGGGCCGGTGGCAACCGAGGAAATTGAGGAGCTACGAGTGAGTAGCATAACCCGGTGTCGGATATCTCCAATAATGGCTGCGGGTTCGACGTTCTGACTCCACGTTACCTCATCGGTTGAAGACGTCCACAAGACACAATGGGCTCTTATGGGCAATGCTTTTCTTATGGGAAATACTAGCGCGCTGTTGTCAAATTTCTGGATTTACAAATTTAGCTTAAGTAAAATCGGTACCTGCAGTTTTGCAGGGAATTTTGTAGAGAATACGATGGTGAACACAAAAAACTGGTACCTTGCTTACATAATTTTAGATAAATTAAAAACGCAAATTTTCTGTGAAAACACAATTTTTACATTGTTTTCATTCCTAACGTTGAAACATGCCGTAAAATTGAAGCTTTCATTATGAAAAAAATTGACACTGTTTTTTAATTGTCATAGGTGACGATGGTACTCAGAATTTATCAATACTTTAAAGCATATTTGCATTAAAAAATATTCAAATAAAGTATGTGGAGATTTTTTATATTCGTGCAGTAGAAAATGTCGTCTCTGGCCATTTTTTGTTCTGTAATTCCAAGTAAAAACTTCCAGCGACAAAGTTGTGGAGAAAATAATGAAATTATTTTTTATAACCACTCAAAGGTTCCCAGAAATATTACTTCCATGCATTTGGAGTTTCTTTTTAATCCGAACCGCGCGCGAAGTAAGGAGACGTTGTCTGGCCATCTTGAGCTGACTCACCGCAGCATTCCGGCTAATCACCACCAAGTTTTCGAGTTATTTTATTTCCATTCAGTAAAAATATGAACTCCATGCTGTTTGTTATAATAGAATTGAAATTACTTAAATTTAATAATTGACAATTATTTCCAATGCTGCTGTTGTGATCAACATTAGTGCTGTCGCAAATACACGTTGTTTTCGTTTACATTACTGTCGACATTAATACTGAAATGAAGATCACCTTTCAGTTTCCAATGTACACATAAATTCATAGACACAATATTAACCCTTGAAAGGCTTTCCAACACGTGACAAAGTATGGGGCTTCAAGATAGAAATATGACATGCCTTGCTTGAGTCATTCACGTCTTATCAGTTCACGTGGGCCATAACTCATTTGCTTGTTTGGGTTGCAACTTAATCTAACCCATGTGCCAGGTTCCCCTTACTTGAGTGAGAGATCTGCTTTGGTCTGTTTAGACTTTTTCCCTCTCCCGAAAAAGTGTTTTCAGTTGTGTGATCGCTCAGTGATTTTTACTTTTTTAAGTGATTTCTGAAGTGTCATATTCGTGCATTACACTCGCGTGTGTAGTGATCGCAATGGATCATAGTAAAAAGGGTAACTGTAACGTTCACAGTATAATATTAATATTAATAATTACATATAATTATCATTATATATACAAAATATGTAACACCTTCATTGTGAAGGAAGGTCATCATTTCCCGGCGACATGAGCTAGCGCTGTATTGGCAACACTGTGCGGTTTCTCCATAAGCGCCGTTGTGTCTTCTGAACGTGAAAACGATTCTAGGTAGGGTTGTGGGAGGGAGACTGGCAGTCGGGAGATCGGCCTAGGCCCTTCAAGGGCTGTCGAGCCACGGATTATTATTATTATTTGTTTATCTACAACACTAAGTTTTCCCATAGTCATTGTCGAAGTTCCAACACCAAGAAGAGCTTTTGTGGTCTTACTTGCTTCTTTTTGTATTATTCTCTGTCTCCATTTCTTTAGACAAAAGAAGAAAAAAAAGTTGGAACCGAAATACAAATCTGGAAGCTGCATTCTTCCTGGTCGTCACTGGTGTCTGGACCCATTATCAGGATAATTCTCTGTGTTGTCCTTTGTTATATCCTGTGTGCTGAGAACCACTATACCACCTCACATACATTATAAATATTGAGATTTTTTGTCTTGATACTTTTGTAGCTTTCGGCCTTGATAAGGAGTCCATCTCCACATGGCTCATATTTCTTGGTTTGATTCGAGGGTCATGCCCTATGTTTCGTGTTGATAAGCAACGTTTCCAAGTACGACTTTAACGGAGCAAACAATCCACGCTTTGACGCGCCCATTAAATGTATTACTTTGCTTTTCTGCAACTTTTGGCTAATAACGAAGATGAGGATAAATATGATTAGATGAGATTGATGAAGGGACACTTACAAACACACAGAGCCAGGCCGGATGGAGATTAAAACCCGGTTTGTTCAAGAACAAGGTGTCACCGTACACAGCTTTACTACATAATAGGTTGGCAATAACCGGTGCAATCCCCGCGTATCCGAATGGACATCACTTTTACCTTTGGTACGAGCGGTCCTGAGTTCAATCCCTGATGGGGCTCCAAAAATGTCTGTGTTGTCCCAGCATCGTAACTACAAATTGGAAGCTACTCCGGCCCAAAGAGTTTTAAAACAGCGGCGATGGGACTCGATGCGCTGACCACGTGTCACGCAAAATCAAGCCACTTGGGAGCCCTTTTCTCCCAAAGAGGTGTTGCGCCACGGTGTTTAGTAACAGCTTAGTAACACTACCTGGTATCTAAATTGGCTTATTTTTCGCCGATAAGCTAGTCAAAAGCCACTTACCAGAACCGGTCGTTCTCATCAACCTTTTGTCCGCTCTCAACATTATCATGTGAGGAAATAGTGTTCCTTATATTACCTTTTTACGTGAGTAAACATTCTTCATGTTTCGAGTACCCTGAAGTTATAGAAAGTTATACCTCGTCTGCAAAGAATTATTTTCTTTATGAACCTTTGGTCACAACAGTAAAGAATCACAAGTTGATGCATGTCTTTGTTTATGTTAGTAACAGTAGATATTGTTAATACAAAGGAGGTATGATCAAAAAGTGTCCGACTCGTTCTGTAGATCTAACTAACTAACTAACTCTCTAGCCTTCTTAAACCCGAAGGTTCATGGCTGCAGCAACACAGGCCTTCCGTCTGTCCCTATCTTGAGCAAGATCCATATACTCTTTTCCATCCCTACCGATTTCCTTTAGGTCCATCTCAACGTTGTCCCTCCATCTTCGTCTTGGTCTTCCTACAGGTCTCTTACCATCAGGTTTCCCAACAAGAATCCTGTAAACTCCTCTTTCCTCTCCCATTCGTGCCACATGGCCTCCCCAAATAAGTCTTCTTGATTTAATTATTCTAATAATATCTGGACATGAATACAAATTATGTAGTTCTAATTATGTAACCTTCTCCACTCACCTGTCTCCTCATCCATTTTAGGTCCAAATACACTGCCTGACAAAAAAAGTTAAGCACCCAGAAGGAGTGGTTGGACGTGAATGAAACTACATATGCTGAAAGTCCATGTACCTTTATTGAACTGATTACAATATAGGATGCAAGAGTCAAGCCCGTTGGCAGTTACAGGTGGAATGGTGGCGCCAGGTCAGTAGGGTGTCGCACCCCCTCTGGCCGCAATGCATGCCCTTATGCGGTTCGGAATTGTGTCAAACAGCCTTTGGATCCTCTCCTGAGGTACGTTCGTCCACAGGTGTTGCAGCTGTCCCTCCAGATCCCGCAGGTTGGCACTAGGACGGAGTCCCCGTCCAATGTCTTCCCACACATGTTCAATGATGGAGAGGTCCGGGGATCGTGCTGGCCACGGGAGGACCTCAACATGCTCTAGGCAGTCCATAGACACATGGGCTGTGTGTGGGCGTGCATTATCTTGTTGGAACACTGTCCCAGTGTGCTGTGCCATAAGGGGTAGGACGTGTGGACGCAGAATGTCTGTGACGTATCGCTGTGCCGTCAAAGTCTGCCGAAGCACTATTAGAGGTGACCTGAACGCATATCCAATGGCTCCCCACACCATGATGCCAGGAGTCACACCTGTGTGTCTCTCCACAATGTAGGCAGGATGTGCCCTCTGCCCTCGACGCCGCCACACCCGCACACGATGGTCATCGGAGGTCATGGAGAAGCGGGACTCATCACTGAACATGATGCGACGCCATTCATCTTCTGTCCATGCCTCCCGAGCACGGCACCACACCAACCTCAGGTGTCGGTGATGTGGTGTCAACGGCAACCGGCGCATGGGGCGGTAGGACCCGAATCCGCGGATGCGAGTCGTCGAGACACTGTGCGGGAACTCACAGGATGTTGTAGAGTGTCCAGTACATGTTCTCGGATGACGGGTGCCGAAGTTGTGGTATCCCGCACTGCTTGGAGCGCCATACGACGGTCCTCCCTCGGGGTGGTGTTTCTTGGTCGACCTGAACCTGCACGACGTGCATGGGTGCCCTCATGTACCCATTGATTCCAACATCGGGCCACTGTGACATCTGAATGGCCCACATGCCTGGCAATTGCCCGATACGACCAACCCGCCTCATGCAGTCCCACAATGCGGCCTCTGTCAAATGCTGTCAATTGCTGGATCGGCTGTCTAACGCGTCTGCGAGGCATCGCCGGTGCTTCGTTTTCCTCTCTGAACTTCGTGCTGCACTGTCTGACTCACAGCAGGTGACTGGTCCCACCTTATCAGCAACAGGAGGTGACGTCACAAATGCCCTCTGGTGGGCGTTCTACACATTACAGATCCTTGTACATCTAATCATTTACTCACACATCAATGGTATGCAGGTATACCGAAATGGGGTAATCTTCGACCACTCCTTCTGGGTGCTTCACTTTTTTTGTCAGCCAGTGTATTTTCCTAAGGATCTTATTTTCAAATACTCTCAATTTATGTTCCTCTTTCAATGTAAGGGACCAAGTTTCACACCCATATAATACTACAGGCAAAATTACTGTTTTGTATATTTTAACTTTTAGTTTCTTAGATTTAAGAAGGTACATCCAGAATTTGAAGCTGCTGGTATAAACAACTTAAAGGAGTAATGCAAACTAAATTTAGCATCAAATGATAAAAAATTGAGCCTCTGTGCAAAATTTTAGGGAATGTTGAGGATAGTTGGGAGGAGAGGTGGCGGGAGTAAATGCCTACCCATATGGCACCATTAGGCCACATTGACAATTCACTCAGTCGACATGACTAGTTTTAGGATGAAATGCTTATAACTCTCGCAAGAGGACTACAGGCAGCACAAAGCAATTACGTCTTGCATTAAGTTAGCCTATGTGAGACGATGAAATTTAAATATATCGATACTGATTTGGTTTAACATCCAAAAGTGTATGGAACGTTTGTTGGAAAGGGAAGATGGCTTGGTTTTTCTGCTAGATCTTAAATCGTCATGACAGAATGTTCCTTGCATAATTTAAAGTGCAGATGAATAATGCAAAAAAGAGTCGTATTTTTGGCTCCAAGAGTTCATCATGTGCTTGATAGAACGAGAAATCCTACGCTGAGACAAATATCAGTAACAAAGGTAGAAAGGTATAAAAATGCATTTATAAATTAATAAAGATTAGGTTAAAAAGGGGTTAACCTGTCCCTATGCTCTGCACCACACCATGAAGTAACATGCGGTGTGTGGATGTTTGACTGCACCACTGACAGGGGTAGAAAAATACAGTTCGCAAAAAATATTCACTTAGCGACTGAATTTTTAAATCAAATTCTATTGTGTGTGTGTATGTAAACACTCACCAGACGCAGAAAAACTTCAAACTTTATACTCCTGATGATACGGTAGCTACCGTGAAAGTTTGAAGTTTTTCTGCGTCCGGGGAATGTTTCCTCTCTCTTCTTTCACTTTTTATTTAGCCCTTGTTGCCTTCCTTCCTTTTATCCTATATATATATACAATTTGCTTAGGGGGCCTCCACGATGGCGCAGTGGTAGCGTCATCGCCTTGTAATGAAGGGGTCCCGGGTTCGATACCCGGTGGAGGCACATAGTGGTTCGGATCCCACTTTAAGCTCTAGGCCCAGTCCCGATTAGCCTTACTGTGCATAAAGTGGACTTAATACACCAAATCAGACCAATCAGACCAATTTGCTTACAGAAATTCCAATTACTTTTTTTAACAACGAGTTCAGTGTGCGTTTTTAATGTTTGGTGTTTTCTGTATCACGTATCATTAAAAGAATAATAAGCATGCCATTATTCATTTTCACAATGTTGCTGACCGAATTTCAAAATCCGCCGTAAATATGGTATGGCCAGCCATATATTAGAATGTGTTGCACAGTTATTCGTACTGTTACCAGTTGAGCCTTCTTTAGGCTTCCACTCCGGTGCAAGGATTCATTATTTTTAATCCAGTCTTGTATTAATTAAGAACTT
Source organism: Lepisma saccharinum (assembly GCF_977018435.1). Classification (NCBI taxonomy): domain Eukaryota; kingdom Metazoa; phylum Arthropoda; class Insecta; order Zygentoma; family Lepismatidae; genus Lepisma; species Lepisma saccharinum. The sequence goes on along the minus strand of NC_139229.1, from coordinate 209,959,552 downwards.
AAATGTTTTAAGATCACATGTGGTAGCTTAACTTATATTCATGGGTTTCTTAGACCGCCTTTGAAAAAAGTAGGCTGACTCTTGAGAAAAAGGTGCTGGCGCCTAAATTATTTTAAGTTTTGTCTATCCCTTCCCATTGATGACCCATACATGACACATGAAGACTACAGGGGAAAAGGGAGGCAAGTCAGTTATTCATAATTGGACAGAATAGCAAATTTAAAGTTTGAAACCAAATAATATTTATTCTTATTGATGAATGTTCTTTATCACATGCATTATGAAGCAAGTGTATATTTCTTTGTATGAAAATGAAATATGAAAGAAATTGATTCACTCCAGTCTCTGATCATCCAATTATCCACTTCTACAACTCTGAACGGTTCTGGTTTAACTCGTGCACTTTGGAACACTGCAACCCAGGGACTTCAGTTACAGTCTTTGTTTTCATTAATCCCATATCCTTGTTGCATTCCATGTATGATTGTCCTCGTAATGGAAATGTGACTATAACTGACTCCAGACGTTTCTTCTCGTAAACAACATACTGTAAATATCGGAGAACAGTGTAATTTTTATTTTGGCCTCCTGCAGAATCACAGAAAATATGAAAATGCTGAACGTCTGAGCTAAGAATGTTTGTAATGTAGCTACTCATTCAAAAACGATGTTACCTCAGTTGGCCCTTTTCTGCCAATTTTTTCAGGATAAACGTAGAAAATTGCCTTGTTGTCAGACAATTGGTGGATGTTGAAAGAAAAAAAACACTTAATTGTCGTTTGTAGTAAACGATGTTGGTAGTAATGTTTGGACAAGGGAGATTTTTTGAAAATCCATGGAAATTGATTCCATCCGATGATCCTTCAACCTTCATACTTCTTATTCTTGCCTGTCTTTTGCACTCATACAAAGTTTCTGCTTTCCTAATATGAACCTGATGCTGAGTTTCCATACATTTGATTATCTTCTCTAAGTCATGCTTCAACCCTTCGTCTGCAGAAGCTAATTGGGCCGTGAGTGATTTCTTATGTGCAGAAAATTCATCACAGGTACTACATGAATCGCTTCTTGGGTAACCAAAGGAAATGTTAAACCACAGAACCACTTATCTGTGGTTAAACTTTGTATTAAAGATGGTACGGTATGTTTCATATTACACCATGTTGTGAGGATTCTTTTCTGCGTACATATTAAACATTTTAGAAATGTTTAGCTCTTCTGGTAAATATATCTTCTCTGTTCTCTTTCTACTGTAATGGCTTTCACGGCCTTTAAATGAGGATATGTGATCCATAACAAGCTTTTCAGTTTCTGAGGACAATTTATTGTGTCCATTACTATGCTTGCCTCGCATGTCGTTACCCATTTCTTTATGCAGCGCGATTACGACAGTGGTGAAGTTACTTTCGTAAAATAACTTGCCTCCTTGTTCCCCTGTATTCAACTGACTTACCTCCTTCTTCCCCTGCAGGTGAAATCTTCAAGATTAAATTTCTCAGTGACTAACCTCCCTATTGCTCTGACATTGAGTCCACATAAACTACATCATTCAAGCTACATGAATATGCTGTTAACTCATTTTCGACCATTACTGACTTGCCTCCTTTTTCCCCTGTAGTCTTCACCCAAAAATATATAACATGAGGAGAGATTGCGTGAGCTCCAGATGTAATTTCCTGAGATCACCTACTCCGGGAATCCAACCAGGCTTACTCGATCAGCAAAGTTTAATTAATAAATACGTAATTCTAATTTACGAATAGTAGTAGAAGTTGGATATATTTACTTACATAAACCTCGGTGCCATTCTCCACGATGGTGTAGTTAGTCGTCATGGCAACGATGGCGACGCTCAGGTTCACCCGCAAAGCGTAAACGTTCCAGAACCCAAGGAAGGCCAGGAAAGCCACTACGTATCTGCGTGGAGGCGACCAGCATCCTTTACGCCTGTAACAAACAACGGTTGAACAAATGTTAGATTCTCCCTTACTTTCTCTCCCCCTTGGCTCATCTCTGATGAGAACGGATTTGTGAGCATCACGAAGTGGTTGAAAGGACCCCACGCGTCGACCATGAGCTAAACCACTGCGGCAATTGCTTAAAATTAGATGCAATTATTGAAAGTTACTTAAGCGTTGAAATTAATGTGTGTGTGTGGCAATATTTGTCATGTCTCTACTTTTTTCAAAATGCAGGCTTTGTCCAAAGAAACTTACTTTGAGAAGTAAACGCAAAGGAAATTAGGAAAGAAGTCAAATAAGACCATAACTATCTCTAACTTTCGGTCCCGGGTTCGAATCCTGGGCCTTTACATGGGTATTCCTTGCGAATGTCTCTTCATCAATTTCATCATATCATCACTCATCCTCAACTTCGCGATCAACAAAAATTGGCAGAAAAGCGAAGTAAAATAAACAAACTTAATTAATCAATCAATCTTTGAGCCTCCCGTCGTCGCCTTGTAATCAAGGGGTCCCGGGTTCGATTCCCGGTAGACGCACATAGTGGTTCGGATCCCATTTTAAACTGTAGGTCCAGTCTCGATTAGCCATACTGTGCATAAAGTGGACTTAATACAAAAAATCAATCAATCAATCAATCTTTAACTTCGTGACTATGTTTCACAGGATTTGTTCTGTAACCCTTCCATCTTCAATCAACATATCTTTATTACGAATTTACCTTACGTTATCGAAGTCTTGGTAATGTTAAACCCAGGCGTGTGATGAATTTATTCATAAGATTTTTGAACATTCATAATGGTCAGTTATTTGGTTTACCTTTCTGATTCCGGTCTGTTTGCCAGCGCTACATCCACGCCAACCGCCACGGACCCATTGTGCTTCATCCTAGATTTGAGAGGGATTCCTAGAAGAAAAATAGTATGTAGTCATTGGATGTAATATGCTTACGTTTGACAACTCGCAATGAGATTTATTCCCAGGAAGATTGAGAATTGCATAATAATTATTTCCGCGTCGTTTCGCTACTTGAATGTGTCATTGCTCAATCAGGCTGCTCTAATCTAACAGACCTCGAAACGCAGTGGCTTCAGATTAATCTTCGTGTTTATGTTGCTGCATCTCAAACTAGCTTTTGACATTTTATCCGATGCGCTTTAATATATCTTGGGTTAAGTGTCAATGTAATCAATCGTTTCGTGAACACACGCTAGATTTTATAATAGAGTACATTAATTACGTCTGAGTAATTAATACGGACGATACTGGCGCCACCAATCGGACGGGACACTAACAAATAACACCCATCCACCAGATCGGGATTCTAACCCGGGACCCGTGTGTACGAAGACCTTCACTTGACCCAGTGCTTAAAAGGGACTCCACCGCGCATGACAGCACTCAATAAACTTGTGTACAGGAATCCTATGAAAGCTGTTATTTCCCAAGGTTTTCCTCAACAACGATTTCCGCCTTGAACTTCAGCAAGAAGCAAGGAGCATTGCTACAGAGCATTCCCTGACATTCGCTACGAGACTCGGTGGCAAGCGGCCCGGCATCAGCGCTTGTCTATACCGGTGAACGGGTCCGCGACAGTCTCTTATACCTATATTAAACCTCGTAAAGAAGTTTAGAGTAACAGGATCAGTTCTGAATAAAAGTGGAAAGAAAAATGTGGAAATAAAGTATACAAAGACAATCCGCACACCATCCGTGAAGTAAAAGAGAGTATTGTACGAAAAATCGGGAGAATTACAGTAGACGAACTTGTAGTACGTGTAAATGCCAATTTCCTTCGGAGATGCCAGGAATGTGTAGCAGCAGAGGGACATCATTTTCAACACCTTCTATAGTCAAGGTTAGTACACAATATGAAAACTGTAAATTTAATAGCCGACTCTAGCGACTGACGCTGACCCGTTCACCGGGAAAGACAAGCGCTGATGCCGGGCAGCTTGCTGCCGAGTCTCGTAGAGAAATGTCAGGGCATGCTCTATAGTAACGCCAACTTATATACGCTCGTGAACTCGATTCAATTATTGTGCTTGACACTTAAACACCTCGGAAAAAATAACGTGGTGGGGAACATAACCCTCTTTGGCCCAGTATATCTAAAAATATATACAGCGCGTTCATTTTGGCTCGGGTCCGAGATAGCACCTGACTGTAGACGGCGAGGCATGGTGCAGATGCCCAGCATTTTCATCCCGTAACATCCCGCTTATTCTTACTCGCATATCTTTAGCGTGCAGACAATTATATTTATATTGCATAACGAGTACTAACCTGTGTTGTAAGTAGACCTCGGATTTAAGGTTCTTAACCTATTTTTTTCCTTTGCAGGTAAATAAGAAATAACAAGTCAGTGTTTCATTAAAAAACGCACCAACTGACGAAGTTTTATAGTGCCTAAAATAACCTATTTTGCTTGTTAGAACCTATTTTAAATGTGTGTGTCTAAATTAAACCTTTTATTTAGGTTTTTATAATTTTTTTTTAGGTTTAACAGGATTTTTATATATCTCAGAGCTATTTACTCAATTTGGTAACGAAACAATTCAATAACACACACACACCCTTTCGAAAATCCTGGGCACGCCACTGGCCATCTCAGACCTCTAAACCCCTTTGAGGGCCAAGTTGTACCAAGTGGCTCTTCCTTGGGTGTAACTCACCACACTGTAAGTACATATAACTTCAAAAATTAGTGCAAACGGTACAGGCACCAAATAATGAAAGATAACTCGGTGTTGCAACTAGACACGAGAGTTCAAACAGTCAAAAAGTGCAAGGAGCTTTGAGCTGTTGACCTCACCCAGTGCCTTGAACTAAGTACAACACCGCGCAGGCAGAGAGCGTGCGCAGGGAAGCTCAGATTTGCATTTCGTGGCAACTGGTTTAGAAATACACACATTGCTTACAGTTCTTGAGGACCTCCCCGTTCGCGTAAGGGTCATCGCTGTGGATTTCTAATCAAGGGATCCCTGGTTCGATTCCCGGTAGGAGAACATGTCTGCTTCCGATTAGAATTAAACAAGACATAACAGTTTTGACACTCACCTTCCAACTGTCCGCGACGTGAATTACAGATACCCATTTTAGCACCACAAAAAGAGGAAACAAGCCGCAGAGCTAACTGTACGAATACTGTTAAGCCCCCTCCTGTGCGACAAACAATCAACATGCTCGGTATCTACGAATCCAAACATTGCTGTAATTTGCTATCGTATTCAAGAACTTGCGACATACATTCTCCGAGCTGCACCGTTGAATTAAGAACAAGACTACACGTTGGGAGGCGGTAAGTTTAATAATCAATAGGGAACGGAACTTTATGTGCTAAGAAACTCAGAAATATTTATTTTTTGTGTGTCATAAATGTTGAAAATATGTGATAAAAACAGGACAATATGTGACAAAAATAAAAAAACATTTGGTAACAAAAACAAAATATTACATGCATTTTAAACACCTGAAATGAGTTTCTAAATATTTACCTCTTAGTGAGCTATTTTTTGGAAGAGTTGCAGTGGATCACCATAGTTTATCCCAAATTCTCCATTGTAAATCTGTGACGATTATCTCAAAAAAGCATCTTATATTGTAATCGCTGCACGTCACAAGGAACAAGTCTTGCATATTTGAAGCACGAAATGTCACTTACGCTGAAGTTTTCCAAAGCTTCCTCTACTTCACTTTCCAAAACACGTGCAATTTGGCACAAAGTTTGAAAACCTTCGTTTTCCCCAAAAATTTCCGTACATTTAGACATTGGCACTTGTGCATTAGATCCAGTGGGGGTAATATTTTCCCCCAAATAGGCGAGGCGCCAGAAGTCTGCCAGCGAGCGTGCTCAAAGACAAAACAAACCTAGCACTCTCGATATGAAAGAGGTGCGGAGAATAAACATTATTCCTTCGAGGATTTCGAGGTAGCTGAAGTAAATGAGCGATTTTATGTATTTAAAATGAAAATTCGCAAAATATGTATTTACATACGGAAAACTGGAAAATATGTGTTTTTATGTCAAATAAAATTTGCTGTGTTGACATATAAGGCTATGATCAGAATTTTGGTAAAAATGAGGGTCTCTATCTTATCGCAGAAAAAAACATTTATTTGCCTAAAGTTCCGTTCCCTACTAATCAATATACAAAACCAAATACTGACAATAACATTGCTCTTTACATGTGCACAAGTCAAAACATGAACAGCTGTTGAAAAACTCACCTGCGCTCGCGTCCCGTTACTTCGTGTTCGACCTTGAGACGTCACGTGCTTACTGCTATACTTTCACGGTGCTGACCAAACGTTCGCAAACGTGGAAGTAGAGCAAGATCGTGAGTGAATGCTCGCCGTGCTGTGTCGCTAGATTGGACTGTGCTCTAAGCACGTTTATCAGCAACGTCTTTCTAGTTTTTGTATCAGAAGTTTCGATCACGAACAGTGGATGCGCTAGAATATTTTAATGGTGGCAAAGTACCGGGGGCAGGAGCGGCAAAAAACTTATCTACTAAGATATTCAATAATTGCACCAATATATAGGGACAAATCCGAGGCGAGTACGTTCGTTCATTTTTAAACGACACACAAATATGCTAGGCTACAATAGCCAGAAATAAAGAGCGATTGATATTTTGGCAGCTGGAACATAGAAAAACCGGGCAGTTCGAAAAAGTATCAGAGTCCCAATTGCGTGTGGGAGGGCAGCTGCCCCCTACATTTTGACACTTTTACCTTCACGCTATGTTAAACCTTATCTACCACGTGAAAATAAACTATCCTTGTCCCCACCCTGTTTTGGAACCCAATCGCCGCCAATGTGTGTTCATATATTTGTATTTAGTATTTCGTAAACGAAACATGCCGGCTTTTACCTGAGTTTGCCCGCCTCCTGCCAAAATTTCTGGCGGCGTCAATGGTCCGAAAACTTGGTGCCTTCAATATGGAATGAAACAATTAATAATCTGTTTGGAATGTGATGAGTATCTTTTGGAGTGCAGTCACTTTTACAATATCCATAAATATCACATGAAACTGTATAATTTCCTTTTTCCAAATTAGTGGGCTTTTTTGTTCTTCTTCCTTCCCGCTCCAATCTTGACACGGCACTGGCACACTTGCTTGGAAATCGTGACTTCAAATCCGGATCCAGTTCCTGCAAAAACGGATTCAGATTGGCCACTTCTAGTCTCGCCATGGAAGTTCCCGGGTTTTAGTCCCGGCGATTTGTGGCCAGACACTACATGTTGATTCGTAGGAAGCCTGAAGTTTTTTTCCACCATCGGTGAGTCACTCTTCACTGGCAATATCGACTTATTCCAACACGGCATCTGCTTCTACTCCTTGTACTGTAAATGCAATTCCCTCGCTATCGTCACTCCCTACGTACCAAAGGTCAAGGGAACAAACTAAGTCGGCTTCTAGTGTCAGAAATAAATCAAAGCAAAAATGTTTATATATTATGGAAATTCACCTGTTAATACAGAGCACGGGTGTGGCAATGTTTAAAATTATTTCGTCTCTAAGACTGAGAGGGAGTCGGATTTCTGAGAGCAGCGATACCCCTGACCTTCCCTTACCGTCGACACTGGTCATGAAGACGTTTTCATTTCGGTAATTATGCATTTTGGATTTGGACCCGCGTCTTATTTAGTTTATTTATCACGGTACTTAAATCAGTCCTGAAATCAGAATAAAGGCTGGTTTACATTGGTCGAGTGAGCGGGAGAGTTACTGGAACGAGTTACTGGCCTGTCTGCTCGTGTATTCTATGGCGAGTAGCTGTTTACACACTTTCTACTCGACTCTAACAAAGTGGCTGTAGCTGTTTGGTGCTCTTTTGACAGAATGAACCCTTCGACGTCGTTGGCGATTTAAAAAAGCTCTGAAACGGTTTACACACTTCTTTTTTTTACGAGAAATGAATACTCCCTCTGTCCCATAATTATTGTCCGGTACACTTTTGTTTGTTGTCCCATAATAATTGTACGATATTCAAACTGTGACATTGGTGTATACAGAAGAAGTAAATGAAACACGGGAATGTGTCATACAACGTTATTACTCAAGGATCAGTACAAATTGGCCGATCAAGTATCCAAAAACACCTAAATAAAAAGTTACCATTTTGGCATACCGGACTATAATTATGGGACAGAGGGAGTACAATAATGCACGAGGACATGTCTAGAAAGAAAACTAATGTCCTTGTTCTTCTATTTTCAATTGTTTTTGGTTCTACGTAGTACGTAAATTCTTTATTTTCAATTTTACTTCTCCTACGCCAAATACATCAAGTATCATCTCCTGCACTTATGGCCTCATACGCCCGTAGTTTCTTTTGTTTGGACATTCATATTCACGGTACAGTTCTGCAAAGTTTATGTTGTCGCCTGTCGGACTTGGATCACGGTAGACTTTTATTTAATACAATTACAATTAACAATATGCAAACTCACAACACTCTACGACAGCACAGACTCTGAACTCTCCTCAAAAGGCGTTTACATTGATCGAGTGGTCTGTCGTGTGATGGGGGAGGAAGCTACTCGGTCCAGTCGCTGTCCTCCGTGGACAGCCACTCGACTGTCCTGATACTGCAGTGAGTGCTGGCTCCAGTACTCTTCCCAGTTGTTTACACGAGGAGAGTAGCTCACTTTACTCTATACTCGTTCCAGCTACTCTTCCGTTTACTCGACCAATGTAAACCAGGCTTAAGGCTCCAGGATCGCACGAGAGCTCCCTGTCCTCACGACGGGGCCTTTGGGCAAATAATGTGAGTAGAACCAATAATCAGAAAGTTCAGATGAATTCAAGAGAGCTTCGCAGTCCTAAGCATAATAAAATAAATGATGTAATTTATCAATTGAAAACTAGAAAGTCAAAAGGAACTAAGTCATATTTGTGAAACATCACATTTTGATGCATATATGAGTCATATACCCAAGGCTCGTCAGATTAAAAAGGAGCTTCCTGTCTCCCATAGTATGCTGTACGAATGTCAAATTTGTTTTATGCTCGGATAGGACTATCGGGATTGACCGTACAGTGGAATGTTGACCCGAACGACTGTGTAATTCACCGTAAGCGGAGATCGAACCCGGGACTGTGCTTTACAGTCCCAACGTACTAATGGAGGAAGGAGAAATCTTTAGTAGGAGATTAGTCTGCTACATGGATTACGGCCCGTTTCGCCTTATCCCGTTTCTCCTTATTGCGTTTTCACCCCCCAATACAATTTCGCGTGCTTCATGCGACACTAACTTTCTAAGGCGAAATGGGACATCCCATTTCGCCTTATGCTGTTTCGCCTTACACACAAAAAATTTCCCACCAGGCAATATTATCGACATCAAGGGTCATTATTATTAATGTAATAAAACATCATGCTACATTAATATAACGTGAATTTATCGCGTGTTTTTTGGACTGATACTATGAAACTAACCTAACCTAACCTAACCTTGGTCCGACTGAGAACCGCACGGAGGGAGATTGGCCGAGGTCGGTGCTCCTGGGGATCGTGGTGGGGAGCCAAGGTAGGCAACATCAGAAGCTCTGCGCTCCCATTATGAATTACCGTTCAAGTCGATAATATTCCCAGCTGGGAAATTGTTTGTGTGTAAGGCGAAACAGGATAAGGCAAAATGGGATGTCCCGTTTCGCCATAGAAAGTTCGTGTCATATAAATCATTTGAAATTGTATTGGGGGAGATGAAAACGCAATAAGGCGAAACGGGAGGACACGGCTACATGAATCACATAGATCAGCGGTCCTCAAACTTTTTTCTCATTGTAACCTTTCGTCGTAACTAAGGTTTTCTTCGAATAGTGGGTTTTGGAGATTTTCTTTTGATTTTTTTTTTTTTGCCTGATTAGTGGGGTTATATGTTGGCGTCGTGTGTCTGCAATAGAGCAAAATTGCATTAGGGCTGTATGTGGAAAGATGGTAAACAAATAAACATTAGAGTTTATTGTTTATTATTTTACAATCTTCATGATTAGTTAGAAAAATAAAAATGTGAAATACACGTATGCTAAGAAGAATATAAAAAAACTTTAATTTTCATATATTTTTTCCAAAGGTATTGAAAAATATAAAGAACAAACATAAATTTGTAAAAGAAACTGTCAAGCATAATTTTGCAGTTTTTATTGTAAATCCTCGGAGTTTCTAGTCAGAAGGATGTGCCTGCATAGCCTGACACAGATCCTTAACGTGTGGTTTTGCACTTGAAACTTTGAAGCGGACATTCGGCTCAAAATTTATTCTATTTCGCTACTTGATTTTTAGGTACACCATGGATGAAAAATTGCTCTCACATAAGTATGAAATCGTGTAGGTATTCTGACATTTCTCTTCCTAGCTGATCGCGTACCGCGTTCAAGTCATTCATGTACACCTGGGGGTACACGTACCACAGTTTGAGAACCTGACATAGCCAGAATGTTCAAAAAATGCCACTAGCCCCTTTGGAATTTAGAGTCATAATTATAATTTATGTTCAGTATTGTGTGTGTCCATTTCTTGAATTGCCATCAATATCTATTCGATATTTGTTAACCAAGTGCTACAGTAAAGAAAATTTAAAAGAATTGTAATAGGTAAGAAAAAATATTTTCAAATCAATTGCAGTATATGTTGGGACAAACCGGTAGCCCTGAAATTACTTATGCAGTGAATATTATATCATCCGGACAAATTTGTGTCTCCAGCGGAAAATGAGCAACATGCACTGGTTAATTCACTGTGGTCTCAAATGAGGGAAGAAGGAAACACTATTGTATAGGTAGATAAAGAAGATAAACTTCAATACCTCTTAAACGCGTTATCCTCACACATGCGAGTCTTTTGTCTGACTAATTACTAAGCACCTAACACACAGCATAATACGTCCTTACATTCAAACAGCATATTTCCGGGTATTATTTTGCCTTTACTTACAAATATACGGGGAAAACATCGCGAACAAAATTGGTCGTTGAAGTGCGAGTCAAAATTGATAACATGAATTTATGAAGTCTGGGAAAATCAGATTCTCAATCTGAACCATCATCGGTTTGAAAACTGGAGTTGTTAAAAAAAAATGAAACAGTTTTTCGTTGGAAAACGTCAATGAAGCTGCTCGAAAACAAGCATAGGAATCAAAAGTTTAGTTTAATTTTAAATCGTCGTAAAGGCAAATAGAACTTCAACTATACTTTGCCCTTATTCAAATAAGAGCATCAATAAATTTCTAAATGTTCCATTGGCTCCCTTACTTATATACAATTCAAACACGTATGCATATACAGAGTGGCTACTCTAGGACCATGATAAAATTCAAATATAATTCCCGGTTTTCAAGGCGAATTTTCCAAAAATTGAAGGGTACATGGAAATGTTTTCTTTATTTCAATCTTACGTATTACTATCGCCATTCATCACCCACACACATAGGCTACACACACAAATATATTAACAATATAAAGAGACTGTGTGATTCCAATGTATCCAAAAATTCTAATTCCATTCAATTAAACGGTACATATTTAAAATATTTAATTTAGGTTGCGGGGTTTACATTTGTATACTCAGGCTCGAAATGCACCTGCAAACTCAAGTCACAAATGTTGTGGGATATACTAATCTATTCGAAAAATTGTTAATTGTATGATACAGTAAACCCTCCTTAACACAAACTCGCTTAAGACTAAGACTCGGTTAACATGAACAAAATGTTGGTCCCGGCAGGGAAGTATTACTATATCTTATAGAAAGTTTTATCAGTTAACGCGAATTTCGGTTACCACGAATTACGAAGTGTTTTTTAGTCCGTTGTGTCATTAGATCTCATTTAACACGAACTTTCAAAGCTTTCATTTTTTTTTCTGTTGTTCCTCTGTCGTTCCTCTGCTAGGTATGTAAGAAATTGCTCAACAATCTCTATCATCTTGTCAATAATCAACGTATACAGTATTTTAACCAACAGATTCAGATCACAATGTGTTCAAATGTGTTTTTTTATTCTTTAAAACATAGCCAGTACGAGTAACATAAAGATTTAAACTTGGGTGCAATTGCTCGACAATCGCCATCATTGCGTCAACAATAGCTTATACGTATTTAACCAACAAATTCAGCTGTGTGTTCATATGTGTTTTTCGATTCTTTAAAACGCAGAAGACTGAAACCCCAAGTAGGAGTGTGCTTGGTACAGTAAAAGCTATGGCCACATCCTGAGAATCTGTGTCATCACAACACATACTGAACTGTTTTTCACCAGAAAATGGTCTGTGAGTACTTTTTTTAAAAAGTTAATTACCATAGTACTGTAGCAGTGTCTTCTATGATGACATACATAATACGTATTGTAAATGGTTAATGTGTAGAAAGAACTGTATTGCAACAATAAAATTTGAGTCCCCTGTTAGCACGTTTTTTTTTAACCCGAACTCTTGATTTTTCGGTCCCTTGGGATTCGTGTTAACGAGGATTTACTGTAATTTCAAACTCAAATTTAACTTATCAACTTTAAGATATCTTATCTTGCAATAATCTTCTGTCTGTCAGATAGATTGTTCTGCAAAGGACTCTAACAAAGTAAACGGATTCAGAGAATTCTATTCAATTTTCCACGAAGGTTTCTTTTCTTTCATTTGATAAAAATAAAAGCTAAACTGTGAAAAACGTGCCTCAGCGCATTTATAAATATGTATAAATTCAATGGGATTTGGATTAATAAAAGTTGCAATTTTCACGTTTACGGAGAAAAATCCACGCAGAATGCACGCATAACTCCGGAATTCAAGGAATTCCCGGTGAGTGGCCACCCTGATATAAAACGATTGTTTTCTACTTTCACTTCACAATTTTGTCCATAAGAAGGTGAGACCTATACAGTCTCAGATTGGAAGAAGTAGTGCCACTGACTTCCAATAGACCTAATTTGGGAATAGGGTTGGAATAATACGAACAAGTTTGACATACATGACAAGCAAAAAAAATGTATTACCATAAATTGAATAATATTCTCACAAAAGCAGAAAATAGAGTTGTCCTCTGTGCATCGCACCATGCAATTTCCTTCTTCTTGTTTGCATGCTACATTCGCGGAAACACTCCTGGCTCGTCGAAGCACTGGAAGGAACAGTTTTCCACACTGTGAGCACAGAATAACAAAGACGCATCATGAAATTACTTGGTAGTTAGGTGATTTTCCATTTAACTTTAAGCTCGGTGGCAAAGCGATAACTTTTGATCTAATTCATACGATTTGTTGTTTATTTTGTTTCAAAACATTATCACTTGCGAGGAAAGGTTGTAGTTCAAAATGTGACACCCTATTTTCCTTGCGCCAGAGCCAGCACCAATGCAATGGATTTAAGGAGAGTTACGAGACAAGTCAGTCATATTTACAGTTTTTGCGTGTGTAAATTCATATTCGGATATTGTCTCGGTGTTCATGTGTATGGTAGAGAGAGCGTGCATGTATATCTGTCTATACACTACTTTAATCCCATAGTACGTAAGATCCCGTCCTTAACCTTAATTCACAAAGCTTGTTTTCAAAGCCTGTATCATTAAAAAATAGCAATGATTGCTATTGCAAAGCATAAAGGTCCTGGTTTCTGACGTCAACGGTTTACAGGTGCATCCACAATACGTTACGTTGAGTGCTCAGCTTCTGGTTGACATTTGATGAGAAATAAAAGAAAATATAGTGACGATTCATAAAACCACTCAAATTATTTTTAGAACAACTTATACATTGACCACTTGGTAAGTAACTACTTAACCTTGCTTAATGTTTGTTTCTCTTTCTTTTCTTTGGTATTATTATGTCTAATTATATGTTATTTAATTTCGCAATAAACTTTAGCAACTATAGCACCGTCTGCAGACTCGATCAACCTACTAAAGCACTTAGTGCTAAGGCACTAACACACACTGAGGGGGTGGAATATAGGGGGGATCCCAGTAATGCAGTAGCTTCCTCCTTGCTTCCTTAATATTCTGCACACTGGGCGTTACAACTGTCGGTCTTCCTAGTAATATGCCATTTCTGTTAGGAATTCCTTTTAAAATTCCTCGTAAAACTATAACACTAAACAGTAGATAATATTCAACTTGCGTCCAGCTCCCTTGCTAGGTCTCGCTTCACTTATAACACCCTTAAGCCTTGTTTCCATGATATGAAAAACTCAATATGCTGACCAAGGCAGAAATTTATTTTATTATAAAATATAAACTAAACGTAACGTTTTAACCTTCTAGCAAGGTCTTCTTCAGACCTTCTTCAGTACTTGGTGCAGAGTCTGAAGAAGACCTTGCTAGAAGGTTGAAACGTTACGTTTAGTTTATGTTTTATAATAAAATAAATTTCTACCTTGGTCAGCATATTGAGTTTTTCTCGCTTCACTGTAGTTACTAGAACGTAGAATCTTTACGGGATAACTACGAAAAACTATCACAACAGTACACTTTCATATTGTTATCTTAGCACTATTACCTACAGTGCAACATAAACCAGATATGTGTATTCGAATACAAGCTTCTTAGATCAGCTTCGCGCAGACATTCCCTCGTCAATATCTCTGAATATCTCTAGCTCACGAAAAAAGAAATCATGAATCGGTTACAAGGCGTAGAAAGCCAGTTTCTTACGCACATGTAAAAAACTAATTATCTTTTGTAAATTATTAACATAAACACTAATTACATTACATTTTAAACTTTAATTTTCTTACATATTTCAGCACAAAATCGTTATTTTCTGAATATTGTTTATACAGCCACCTCACGCCCTCACCATCAATAACAGATTTTTAAAAATAAAACCGCTCTTTCACATATTTTTATTTAAAAAATGATAAACATGTTGATCTGGTGCATAACGTAACGATTAACGACAATTTATTTAGTTTTATTTCAAGGTTTTAGTTGTGTCGCCCCTGTCAACACATGCTTTTTCAAGCACAAAACTGTTCAATCTGTATTATATTAACCTATGTTGCAATCTTTTCTTTAAAAATGTGTTATTGTTAATGTTACAATTGTTTAACTTAAATCAGGAAAAAATGTTGAAACTATGGAAATATAAAACAACTATGTAGTAACCTTGGTAAATTGTAAACAAAATTATGATATAAAAGAGCTAGACTTTTGTAAGCCTAGGGGACATTCTCCTGGTTGCCGAAAGGCTGATGGTTCAGGGGACGTTGGGTAATATCTTGCTTCAATCTTCGGATTGGCTGGTGTACTTGTACTCCATTTGGCAGATATTCCACAAACCAAACTCTGAATAAGGCGTTCTACTGCATCATCAAAAAGACCAGGGTTATAAACTTCGGTAAAACTAATAGGTTTAGGCCTACAAGTTGTATCGGGTGAATTGTCTGTTTGAAAAGTGTTTTGTATATCATCGGAAGTACGAGTATAAATAAATCTTCGAGTAAAAGATCTTAATGATCTTTCATTTCAAACCTACGTAGGTGATAAGAAAAAATAAATCCTGCACCACAGAAGCCTTTGAGAAGTCCGATAAAAGGGTTATAACCAGACTAACATTGCACTTTCCACGGTGTATGTACTACGTGGAAGTGAGGCTGACGTTTGGATGTCTTTAGAAAGAGTCACTACCTTACCTCTTCTCTCCTCCCCTCTCTCTCTCTCTCTCTCTCTCTCTCTCTCTTTCTGTCTTTAGCCCTCCTATTTCTCTACCGCAGTGGTTCCCAAATGTGCTCCTCGATTGATTGATTGATTGATTTGCTTTATTTTACATCGCTTCTTCTGCCCGACCCTGTGGCCGAGTGGTTAGCACATCGCGCTGCGACGCCAAGGGTCCCGGGTTCGAATCCCGGTCGGGCTTGGTTGTTTGTGAATGTCCATTCATCAATTTCATCATTTCATCACTCATCCCCATCTTCGCAAATTAGCCAAGAGGCACAAAACGCGAAGTAAAATAAACTAAATCAATCAATCAATCAATCAACATCGCTTCTTCTGCCACTTTTGGCTAATTTGCGAGGATGGGGATGAGTGATGATATGATGAAATTGATGAATGGACACTCACAAACATCCATGGCCACACTAGGATCCCTGGCGTCATAGCGCGATGTGCTAACCCCTCCGTCACGGGGGTCGGCTGTGCTCTGTGACTGGGGTCTGGTAGGGGAATCCCCTCTCCCTGATTAATTCGCACCTTGGTTATGAGTAAGTTCGGAAGTTGATGACCCAAACATTTTCTTTAATTACACATTGAATAACATTAAAATTATTGAAAAAATGACCTAAAAATTTCAAAAAATATCCAAAAAATCATTTTTGCTCTTTAAATGAAAGCTTGATTTTTTTCATAAATTACAACAGACTACATCAATAATTGAATAAAATCTGTTGTTTGGTGTTTTAAACTACCGAAGAAAACGGAAAATAGCATTTAAGTGATAAACCTCAAGGTTTTTCTGTATAAGTCATTCACCCCCTTTCAGAGTGAGCCTTCGAAGATACAGTACTCGGTCAGCATCTGAAAATACAGTTGTGTTTCGTCTGCATCAGATCATATTTTTTTTTAATATTGTGGTTAATTTCACTTTAAAAAACACAGAGCAATAATAGTGGCCAGCAAGGGAATCTCACAGTAGGCTTCCTTTGTATTTTAAGTTTGCTGGAGGAAAAGTAAATTTACCACAATTAACTATTTAATCCATTGCTAAAGATCTTAGTTAAAATAATGTTGCGCTTTTGCTTGACCATATTTACGATTAACGACGTACTTGGTAAAATACACCGTGTTAGGGAATTTAAATATGTAAGTTCTGTTAGCAAATGTATTTAAAATTCACTGAAGAACAGGGAAGAAGCAAAAAGAAACTTATAAAATGCAACAAAAACAGCAAAACAATACTGAAAAATTACCTAAAAACCAAAATAGGCGAAGAATGCAAAGAAATGCAAAATGAAAACAGTGTTTTCTGGTTCTAACTGAAGTGAAACGAACTACTACTATCAGGTTTAGCACTGTTTACAAAGCCCAGAAAATAAAAACATGATTCTTTATCAACTTCCGAACCTTATTTCCCAGTGGTCGCGTCGTCGCCTGTAATCAAGGGGTCCCGAGTTTGATACCTGGTGGAGGCATATGGCACAGTGGTTCGGATTCCACTTTAAACTATATGTCCGGTCCCGATTAGCCTTACTGTGCATAAAGTGGACTCAAAACACCAAATCAAGTGAGTGTTCAGTTTCCTTCCACAGTTGGTAATTGTTACACCAAACCTTTACTTTCGATATTATATAATTCGAGCTTGACAGCTATAAAGTGCCTACGGCCTTGAATAGAAGCCACATGAGCACTCTTTACATACCTAAAAGAATTTCTTCCGTAAAAACAAGAGTTTCACTTTTTAATATTTCCTCTCCAAAGGAATAAACGGAAATCGCGAAAAATGTTCCACTACTTTGAGTAACGGAAGGCCAGTCACAGATCCTGAATAAGCGATTACCCGAATATGAACTTTTATTTCCATCTTGTTCTTATTGGACTTAGAGTGTAATGGGCGCGTCAGCTATTTGGCTGCGCACACCCCTTACAAGGCACGTGCGACTGACGAGTAGATTATTGCCATATCCCTTTATTATTATTATTATAATATTATTATTATTATTATTATTAAAAAAACAACTTGTTACAGGGCCTGCAAACCAGCAATTTATACATAAAGATAGCAAAGAAACTCGCTCCTTGCATCAACCGCACGAAGTGTGCCAAAGGTAGTTCTGGTTGGTTGAAAGTTCACTACATTCAAATGTATCTATTTCGTTCAAATTTAAGTCTGAATCAATAGTCCAGGGAAGTTACAGAGATTTTAGCTGAAAATCTCTCCACTTACCGCCAACGCTTGAAGTGCAAATTGCTAGCTGGGGGAGCTCCTATGGTTTAACTTGGTGACATTGAGACAGTTAGGTGAATGCTTTGTGAAAATGTTGCTAGCTGGAGGAGCTCATCCTCCTTCACATCGAGCACTACCTACCGCATATAAAGCGTACGTAACGTAAGAAAAGTGAGTTTTTCATTCACCATCTTGAAATTTGTTGTTATGCAATGCCGAGAAGTCCTGATAGTACTCCGAGATTTTAACGCCTAAACAAATTTCATCTCACGAGTATGATAGTCACAACATTGGTGTCTGGTCTTTGACCGCAGCCCCCCCTCCTCCTCCTCTTCTTTCTCATAAATCAAGAGTTTTCAGTCCTCCTAGACCTGTTACTTAGCCAGTTTCGTGCTCCTAGTATATATATATATATATATATATATATATATATATATATATATATATATAATATATATATATATATATATACATATATATACTACTTGTATAGTTTCAAGACCACTTTATTCACATACAGGCAAATTGGAAATGTGCCTACAATTGAGAGTGGAACGCGAACCAGTAATGCCGCCACCGGGAATTAAGCCCGGGATCCCTTGATTACGCTTCGACAAGGTTAGCCATTGTCCTATCGAGAAAGTCCTGAACGTGTCGTAGTTCATTGATTGATTTAGTTTATTTTTACTTCGCTTTTCTGCCACTTTTAGTTAATTGCGAAGCTGAGGATGATACGGATGAAGGGACGAACAGTAACGAACACACATGGATGACACAACTCCCACAGAGGATTTTACTGGCTGCAGGTCCAGGCGCCAAAACCTCGTTAGCCTTCCAGAGTGTACTACGTGGAAGCGAGGTTGACATTTGGGTGTCCTGAGAAAGGATCACGTGTGTTGGAACAGCAAGTTTCTCAGGATTAATCTCGATTAACGATGGGCGATTAGTTTAAAACACTATCATGTTCTACACTTAACCACAAATAAAAACATCTTAGAATGAAAACAATACTGCATTTTCACATTCTTCGATACTGTATTTGTATGGAAACACCTCGCATTGTGCACACGTAGGCTATTATATCTGGATTTATTCTTACCCAAGTCTGAATTGGCGCTATATTTTGCAGCACCATATGGAACGATCAATCTATAAATGGAATTTCTGAACGTACCTGTGTCACCAGAGAAACCACCGCCGTCGTTATGCAGACAGCTGAAAAAAATACTCCTTGCACTCTAGCAGTGTTCGTTCAGATATCACAATTGCTCCGCAATAAAAAAGCTAACAGCTGAGCCACGTGAGGGCGAACAATTGACTTGCAGGAGCAGGTTTCACTCCTTGGGAGGGAACGTTTTTTTTTAAATTTCTTTCTGCGCAATCACCTCGCGCTTTCTCCTTTCTCGCTAGCTGTTCTCCGTGGCCTTTGCAGTCCGAGTACGAAGACATACATTGGAAGCAGGGGTGGCGTCCTCAGGTTGTGTAACTTAGGTTATGGCATGGTTTATCTAGCCAAACACTCACTGGCGCGCACATGATTTTATTATTTTTATACTGAATTCTGCATAGCTGTGTTCAGTGACGCAGGAACGTTTTTCATTTGGGGTACAAAATTCAACCTCAATACACACACATATACTAGGTGCATGGGTACTTTGATTTTAGAAGATCACACACGGATTTCCTGTTTTTTTAATGGAAAGTTTACATAAACAAATTTTATTATTATTATTATTATTATTATTATTATTATTAGATTTTATGGTTATTTTAAAATCAAATAATTCCGAAACAAATAAAGCCCTATACATCTTTCTGCAATCATTTCTAATGCACTGGAACGGAAAATCAGACCTTTGGTACATGTAAGTAGCGAACAAACATGCATCTATTCATGATAATGCAGGAAGCGATTGAAGAGGAGTGGGGATATGAGGGATTCCTTCCTCCTCCTGTCTCGAACAATCAGGCCTCTGGTTACGAATGACACATCCCAACGAGAAAGAGGGATAATTATTTCGCACTCACTGGATATATAAACTCTATTATTCAATATGTGGTACTTATAGTGTTACAGTTCAGTTCAATGAAGTTTACAGCTATATATGTACAAAAATTTCGTTACGCAATTTATGGCGGCTGTGCCCACGGGGCCCAAACCCACCCAATAATTTGTGATGCTATTATTATTATTATATTTGTTGTGATTCGTGGTGGAATGTTTGATAAATAACAGATTTTTTTAAAAAAAAAAGTTAGGATGCATACATGTAAGGATTTATGAGATTTTTTGTCAAGTTATAATTCAAGTGTTTTACCTTACTCAATGTTTTTTAAAAGTTGGCTCCCCTTGATGAGTCTCTTTCAGATGCCGTGTATTCCGTATTTTCTCAGACTTCTGGTGTTTCACAGTACATTTCTATAGAATGCTAAAACTGGGCTGTGTTTTATGTATGCTGGGTCGGTTCGAGCGCTTATTGAGATCTATAGCGTTTTGTTTTAAAAATTAAATCGAGATGGTCCCCGATCGACTCGTGAGATGCCCAAGTTTAATGAATTGTTAAAATATTTGACAAAGTTATTTATAATGAAATTTGCTATATTTTACGAAGCTCTACAAGTACTGGAAGTACTGTCATTGCATGTGCAAAATCGAAATCCTTCAGTTCTTAGAGCAAAGCAAGAAAGTTGCATGGCTTCTCTTGAAACATTGAATTCACCTTGCAGAAAGACGGTATTAAGGAGTTGGAGAAAAACCATACGTTCGGAAGCTATTTTTTCAATCTTTGGTAGATAATATGAATAACCGGTTTGAACACTAAGGTTTCTTTTCTCATGTAGTCCTATTAAATGCACATATATGGCATTTATATATGAGTGTCAACATGTGTTTTATGGTGATATGTCCGGTGAACTTTAATGTAAGTGAAAGCATCTGTGCGTCACTGAAGATTTTCGCATTTACAAAGAAAATCCACATGATGAAATTGATGAATGGACACCCACAAACGGCCATGCCCATTCCGGGTTTCAAACCCGGGACCCACGATGTGGTAACCACGGGGGGCTGCTCCTTTGAGAAGACTCGAGGGGGAAAATATAACTGATTTCACAGTCTCAATATCGCAGAAATTCCACAGAAATGGGCAATAGCCAGGGTTTAAATATTAGCTGAACAATGTACAAAAAATTATATAACTGATTTGACAGTCTCAATATCGCAGAAATCTATCTATCTCACACCTTAATTCTACCACCCATTACCTCACACAACCTAGATAGAGTAAAGGTAATAGCTGAAGCTAACCCAGATGCAGTTACAATCTCCAATAGGGACACGTTTCCCATTCCGATCTAGAGTTTGGAAAATGGTTTCTCGACTTTCGGGATTATCAAACAGTTAGGAAATTTCAAATTATCAAAAAATTAGAACTTGGGGAATACTTAAAACTTGAATGGTAACAAACCACATCGGGAACTTCTAATGAAATTATAATGTTCGCACTATAAGTTCACAAGCAGCTGCTTTGGGCAGAAATTACATGTGGCATTATAGATTTTGTGAAATGTAAGGAGTTGTCTGAGTATTTTCCAGAGAAATTCCGAAACTATGAGGAAATTGCAGACTTTTGCTTTGCTGTCCCATCTGGTGTGTGGAATTAATTTCCTTCCCATCCGTATCCCGTTCTATACGCTTGTAATTTATGAGAACAAAATAAGTCTGAAGAAATTTTTATGAACAAATCTCTGCGCATAGCTGATAGAACAGGTAATCTGGTAATTTTACTGTACCTAAGGGGGGAAGGGGGTTGTACCCATTGAACCTCCCCTTAAATACGCCCATTCTTGGATCATTTCGGTAATACCCCGTTGTTTATTTTATTTTGCATTAGATATAAGCTGGAATTATCATTTTTAACCTTCGTTTTAAAAGTTGTTCAGAGACAAAAATGCTTATCGGAGGTAATTTCAAGGGTTTTTTCGAACTTGTTTACAGCTTTAATTTTATTTTTAGAAAAATCGGGAGGGGGCTGTAGCCCATTGTGAGTTTTAAGTCTTCGTAGTTACTCAAACGGCGCTTTTATAGGGAAGGGAAGTTCTCCCTTCAGACCCGGAATTTTCCACTCCAACGGCTCTTTTTGAACGACAGCTCTTCAACTGTTAGCACATCGCGCTGCGACGCCAAGGGTCCCGGGTTCGAATCCCGGTCGGGCTTGGTTGTTTGTGAATGTCCATTCATCAATTTCATCATTTCATCACTCATCCCCATCTTCGCAAATTAGCCAAGAGGCACAAAACGCGAAGTAAAATAAACTAAATCAAATCAATCAAATCAAGCTCTTCAACTGGATAGCTAAGCATAGGGGAATCTAATGTCCAGTGAATCATAATCAAATAAGTACATGCAATTACATATAAAATTATATAGTTGAACCTGAGTTAAACGTAGGTGTCAAGGTGAAGAGAAAATAATACGTATAGCTGAGAAATACTTACAAATCAGATTTAGATACCATGTCATATCATTATTAAAATACAGTAATTGTATATATTTTGAGGAATAAGATATTACCTAATACAAGTATTTCTGTCATAAAGTGGTAAATTTACTAATCTAAAAGTTTGATTCAGATTTGATTTGAAACAGAATTATGCAGAACTGAGTTACGTACAAAGCAGTCTAAACTACGTATATTAATTATCTATTTTACGTAGTAGATTGCCTGCAATTAATCAATATAACACAAAAACCAATAAAGATAAATCTGATCGTTACATAGTTCCCCCTTCAAAAGGAACAATTATAAAACAACACTAAAACAAACAAAAAGACAAGAACACGATACTTACAATATCTTCCCACACAATTACACATCACACCCAATAAGAAATATCAACTGATCTCAGAGTATCTGAAATTGAAAATAAAAGTGTCTAGTTCATTCACACTTATCACATTGCCCACCATGTCCACAGAAGCACCAAACTTTCTCTTCCTTGCGAAGTCAATCACTTCAGTATCCTCCATGGGATGAAGGTTTTATAGCAGCATCTTCCCTATTTATTCAATTGCGATATTATTCGAGCAGGAGCTTATTGATTTTGGCCTCTCTTAACTTAGTTATCGAACTACATGTTCTACTTTATTGTAATTTTAATAACAAGAACTTGTATTTATCTGCGAACAAGCTGTTTACTAGAATTAGCCACATGTATTTGAAAAATATGTTAAAGCTCCTCCCTACACATTGCAACGTGCCTTCAAAGCATATGAGGGGTGGGGTGGGGGAGTGATGACGGTACATATTTACAGTCCCGGTTATTTATGGAAGTGATGCGAATCGCCTCTACCCCCTCCCACTAAATAGTAGAGCCCCATACAGGTGAACCCAATTGTTGGCCTACTTGAAATAACACCCACCACCCTACGGAAGTCAATCGCCCTATCAACTGCATGCACCACTGTATTTTTGGCATTTGGCGTGTTGAGACCAAAACAACGCAAATAGAAAATTCCTCGCTTTGCGAGTCCCACACGAAATAGATACAGACAATCTAAGGACGTATTTAGAGGGGGTTCAGGGGGTTCGGACCTCCCGAAAGACTTATCAAGTACTAAATAATTAAATTATGAAAAATATATTCGTTTAGTATTTGTTGTATAATTTCGTCTGAGCGTATTGGAAAACAAGGATTTTATTGGGATCATATGGCTTTGAAAAACAGGAAGGACGTATTGGAGGGGGGGGGTCCGGAACCCCCTCCTCCCCACCCGAAAGACTTATTAAGTACGAAAATTAAATAATGAAAATATACTCGTTTCGCATTGGTTGTATAATTTCCGCTGAACTAGTTGGGATCATACGCTTTGAAGAACAGGAAGAACGTATTTAGGGGGTCCGCCCCCCCCCCACGTGAAAGACTTATTAAGAAGACTGAATCTGCTCTCCGAATGAAATCCTCGTATTCTTGAATAAAATCCAAAGCTTGGATCCCTGATCCGATTACCCAGCACACCCTGGAATGCAAACACACGAAGCCACAGATCTCATTGTGAGGAAGAGAAGATTGGATATCACCTCAATACGAAAATTAAATAATGAAAATATACTCGTTTAGCATTTGTTGTATAATTTCCTCTGAACTTATTGGAAGACAGGGATTATATTGGGATCATACGGCTTTGAATGACATTACAAAGAAGATTTATGTACACTACTACTCAAAATAATATGCATAAAATATTAATAAGAAACTTACTTTTCTTCAACTACAGTAATATCAATTTTGTTATTCTATATTCATCTATTTGACATTAATTTAATTGCCAAGTCACTTGTTTTTATGTAAGTTTTTCCGATCTTAACTACAGGTAAGCTACGTAATGAATATGCGCGGTTTTATCTCTATTCTTATACAGACTTTTTACCCATTCGTTTAATAATAATATAATATTAATTTATGTATTGCAATAAGTATTAATTTGATTTAATATATATTTTTAAATTAAACATTATTATTATTCCTGAGACACTTGGTTTGGACCCCCCAAAAAAACATATTTCTAGATACATGCCTGAGACATTCATATCCCCCTCATTCCCTACCCCAAGACCACATGCCTTCAATTATTCTGCTAGAGCTGTGTCTGCGTCGGGTCCTCCTTATCAGATTGGGAACCAAGACCGTGTGTGTGAGTGTACACGACGTGGAAATGCCATGTTACAGTCTATAAAAGGTTTTTGTCTTCGGTGTTTGAACGGAGGGAATTTTTTTAAGATATGTGACTGAAATGTTTTGAGCCTCAAGAAAACCAACAGATTTGACAATGCTTTTATTTTTCATCATAATCCCTATCAAAGGCTATATACTGTGTTGAAGCGTCTTTATCATCTAAAGAACACTTCATGTTGGGACCACGGCTTCAATGACGTCATCGTCGTTGAAAAGTCGTTGGCCAACTAAACCCGCAGACATTGATTGTTGCCATGGCAATCGCTGTGCAGGAGCATTGTCCTGGTGGAAGAGGACCTCTGGTCAGCATACCTGGCCACTTTTCTTGGGTTTGCATTCTGAGACGTTCCAGTAAAATATGCGTAGTCTCCAGTGATGATGTGATCCCTTTCAATCTCGGGAATCCCCCAAAAAACTGATGCCGTCACCTTCCTATCTGACGGTGTGACCTTACCTTTCTTCGGTGTGAAAGATGGTGCATGCTTCCATTGCTTCGATTCTTCTTTTCCTTCTGACTGATAGTGGTGGACCCATCACTCATCCATAGTAATGAATCGAGCAAGAAACTTGTCCACATCTGCTTCAAACAGTTACAAATTGTCCCATGACATCTTGTGCCGAGGGCGCTTCTGCTCAGGAGTCAGAAGACGTGGGACCCATTGAGGAGACTTTTGAGAAGCAAAGCTCTTTCTTCAAAATGTAATCGGCTCTCTCCTATGAGATGCCTGATTTGTCTGCTACATGACGTGCTGAAAATTGCTGATCTTACATGGTGATGTCCAAAACAAGGTAAATGTTTTCTTTGGTGATGGAAGTTGCTGGTCTACCGGACAACAATCTGCCTGCAACTCTTGAATTGTTGTACCCAGCGTTTGACTGTGGCGTATCAAGAGGCATTGTCATGCAAGGTATTGAGCATATCTTGGTGGATTTCTGATGGTGACATTTTTTTGATGATGATGCAATATCTCCATTTTCACTGCACCTTCTTCAATCCATGACACTGAAAAAAAACAACGATATCGTTAGAAACATGACAATGGGACAATATAAATTGGTTTGCCTATCTACCCATTTTCTGTGTTAGGTTCAACACTAATCAGCCACCCCTCGTATATGAGAAAAATACGCGATGTCTATGCCCCAATCTACGAGACCAAAGCACCTGATAGATCTACTTTTATATGTTCCACCTTATCGTACAAGATAACAAAAATTTAAATGTCTAAGTTTCAAGTTATTTTTAATATTTTAAATTCATGGACAAAAATGGCTTAAAAGCAGCAAGCGCAAACTTCAATGGACATGTCACAAATAAATACACTTTAATCACGTAGGTTTCTAGTGCCCTTTATACAAAACCATATACTACATGGCTAGTCTCCACTACATGGAAACTGGAATATAACAATTATTAAGTTTCGATTTGGTAAATACAATATTGTAAATTGCAAAATTCGTTTTGGTGATTCAACTGGAGCAACTACAAAATATATTATTAAACTAAATACTATTATTGTTCTATAAAATAACTGAAACGTGTCTGTGTGGAATACTCAACCAACATTAATATTAATAAGCCCATTTCTGTTTTTACATTCGAACTGCATTACTTCCTTTTGTTATGTAAATATTAGTTTCTACTATAAAAGGTAAGAAATCTTACTTTTACATGCTGCATTCCTTCATCTGGAAGCTTTCATTTGACGCAGATTCCTTCCCTTAGCTTCTGACTGTACATTCTTTTCCCCTTTTGCTATGAGGCCGCGAACTGGAGTTCCACTCTCTGATAGATTCCTCAGCCTTAGATGTTTTGGTGAGTCAATCGCTCACCCACCCCACCTCCACCCTAAATCCCTTGAGGGTCACCAGGCCCCCTTTTAGAGACCACCATTTCTCTCTGGGGGGAACACCAACACCGAGGAGGAGATCCTGGCCAATGGGAAACTTCCAGGTCGGAAGGGACGTGGTGGTAACTCCGTCTTCCACCCTGCTTCCCACCAGATCCCTCCCGCCACTTGGGGATGGATCCCCCGGGTCCCCAGACGCTGTGTCGGATGGTGCAGTGGTGGTGTGCCCAGAGGACGACCCACCGTGGCCAAACGCCGTAAGGGGCAAGAAAGGCCCAAACACAGATATACCTAGGTATATGTGAAAGGCAACAGTGCTAATAGAATAAAGGAAAGAAAATGCTAATGAAACAAAGGAGGGAAAGTACTAATAGAACAAAGGAAGGAAAGTACTAATAGAGCAGAGAAGTAAGGGAGGAATTGAGGGAACTACGGTGACTCCAGCTACCTCCTGGCAGCCGAAGTGCACCCTAATGACAAAACATTGCGCTTCACAGGAATGCTACCTCAGAAATAGTGGTAACACCTAAACACCCCCGCGTACTCTAACAACAAATTTGGACCTAACTCTTTGTCATTGCTCCTTGCCTCTTGTTGCCAGTCACCACCTCTAACCAGGATTCAGTACTTGAGAGTATCAGGGTAGAAAGCTATGGACGCCTACAGGAGGTGAATACCTAAGTAAACGCCGAACTGACATTAGCGTGACCTATTAAGACAAAGATTCTGGTCTGAAGCGGAGGAACTATTGAACACTTACCATCATATTTAACCTAAATGTTGTGAAATGATTTATAATAGCATTTTATACTACGTGTGAATGACTGCAGTGGCCTGGTAATCTACGAAGCCAATGCTTCTACGTTCGAAACCTGGTAAGGACATAAATACCTGATTCTGATAACCGTATCATCTGTGTTGAAAAAAGTTGCCTGAGAATGCTACGTACTTTCAATTGACTGTTTGATAGTGGCACCATGAGTCACTGGGGGAATGGCTGAAACTGACGAAAGAATGAAAAGAAGAACGAACTGCCTGGATGCGACAGAATACATTTTACAAGCAACCCTTCCCCTAAGGCGCAGAAGCGGAATACTTCCTACCACAACTAAGAAGAAAAGAGGGTGAAGAACGATTGCAGCGGCAGCTGGTGTATCCGAATTAGGTGAAGAGCTAGTAGGAAAATAATATAGAGAAAATTAGATCAATAGTTTCATATACTTACTAGAAATCCAATTTTCTAATAAATATGTATAACTTTGACCAAATTTTAAATTTCTATTACCACATTTTTCCTACTAGCTCGTCACCTACAAGGGTCAGTCAGTGTAAAACAGGCCAACTCGTATGTCTCGACGTGTAGATGCCACGGCTCCACGAAACTCCTGCTGCCACTAGGAGGGAGTTCCGTTGTCGCCCGGTGACAGCAGTCGCGTCGCAAACTTGTGTGAAGCAGTGCGAGTGTAAGCCGTGTAAAGTGGAGATGTGCAGGGACTTGCTGTCAGGCATAAGGCTGTCAGGCCAGTAAGGAAGAGCAGTGAGCAGTCGTGCGTTTCCTGGTGGCGGAAGGTGCTAATACCCGAGACATTCACCATCGAATGACGCCAGTGTACAGGGAACATTGTTCATCTCTGTCGCCGGTGAAGGAGTTGAGTTGGAGGCTCCTTCGCGAAGAAAGAACGTCACTGCAGGGCGATCCACGACCTGAACCACACACCAATGTTGCCCGAGACCTGTTACACAAATTTCGGTCGGAAACACTCCAGCACCCACTTTATAACCCGGACATATCCCCTTACAATTATGCCATTTTTGATGAGCTGAAACGGTCACTGCGTGGCCATCACTTGGAAGCTGATGTGAAGGATGCAGTGAGTGATTGGTTCTAGCAGCAACCGCTCACTGCCAAGACGGTGGGACAAATGTCTACGGGTTTTACTGCTAAGGTGTTTCATACTTACACAGGATTTTCCACTGCTGACTGACCCTTAAAAGTTGAAAATAAACACTTGACACGGTCGTGCCAGGTTTAACCATAGAATATTAATAGCCATAAGAATATATTTATCTCAATACAAATTGAGAATGAGCAACATGAGACTGTATATTGGTATACGCGTGATACCTCCCAGGGCACGGGAAAACATTAAGATTTGCAGTAAATAGAAACAAAAACACAGAACTTACGGTTTAACATATGAATTCAGAATCTATTTCTGATCCATTGAGAAACAAAATCGACGACGACTCGTGGAAGCACACACAGTCTACGAGATTTTGGATTCAACCTTCTAAAACTATCTTCCTCATGTCTGGAGAACAATTAAAAATCTTCAGATTGTCGAAATTCACCTTGCACACTTGCTTGCGAGTTTTTGTGTCCAATAACACTGCCGTGTTGAATTTCACTTGGGTAGCTATGAACGGTCCTGTCCACAAGGAAAACAACTTGGAAATGGTCCGGTTAACAGCTGCACTTGGACGATGACTTCTTAGCAGCACCAGGTCCTCCTCCTTCAACTGCAAAGCATGGAACTTGTGCTTCAGTTTCAGCCTCTGCACAGCACATCGTTTCCTTAACTTCACTTGAACAACCTTACTCTGCCAGTCTTTTTCACAATCTTCGGATTCAGGCTAGAAATTTAGTACAATCTTGGATAGAACTGCACTTACAAATACAATTTGTAATTGTTATTAACCAATGAGGCAATGTTGAAGAGCATTTTGAACAATATCAGGTAGACACACTAGCAATACACGTGAAGAAAACATAAGATTTTCTCAATTTCTCAACTCTACTGGATAAAGTTTTTCACTCACTGGAACGACACTGGACACATGAATGTCACAAACTAAGCCCCTTTCCGTGCCAGGCCTCCCTGAAAACACCTTACTATGTGCAATAAATATCTCAATTAATTCGGCTCTTTGTTCCTTAGCCAATAATTCACTGGAGTCAATCTTCTCTCTTATATCCTCTAGCGGTGTAGCCCATTTGTCGTAGCTAGCATCAATCCTCCGGATGCTCATCTGCTGATCAACGGAACCATCGTTATCTAGCTCTTGCTCAATTGGCTCTCCATCCTCCATAAAATACAACTTTTTATGCTTGAGATTGATCTCTGCTTCATATTTCTGCAGGAACGAATAACCCAATAATAAGTCTGAAGGCAAATCCTTCACAACAAAAATTTCTAAATGCATGGTGCTCTCAGCCATTTCCAGCACGATACTGCGTTTTCCCACAACTCGAGTTCGACTTTTTCCAGCGAAATCAATAAGTCGCACCTCTGGAGTAGCTTGTAACAAAGCCCCTGGCAAATTTTGCTTTATTTTCTTCCAAATATCTAGACTCAGAACAGCTGCAGTGTCCACTATACAAGTGATATCAACATTTGCTACACGTGCCTTGAACTCAGGCGCTCTTCCAAAGTTTTTAGACTGACTAGCCTGACACAAATTGTAAAGAAACTCACTCTCCTCATGATTAATAACAAACACCTGCTTCAGATCATTATTTACAGACTGGGAAATATTTTCTGCAGGCCCCAGTTCTATTCGAGACCGCCCGACATCAGAAGGGGACGTGTCTATGCCAGGCGTGGGGTAAAATCCCGCACCTGGTCGAGATTTGCTCCATTCTCCCAGCAAAAATTTCTGGTCAGCTCGATGCTCTGTTGCTGCTCGTTACTAGGGTACGACACTGCAGCATCGGTTTGTAAGCCACTGCTCGCCACTTGCAATCGTGGAGAGCTACGACCTTCTCTCAAAGGTTCACTGTGCTCCGGTGAAGATAAACGGTTCTCTGTTCGTGGTATCTCACAAGGTTCGTATCTGGCAGCAGCATACTCACGTCTCTACCTATTTTGGCTTTGTTGACGATAACGATTGCCGTTTCTATATAGACCTGCAGAGCGATTTTCACGGTAATTATTCTGCCTCTGGACCATACGAACCCTCTGGTTTCTGTTTACCGAGTTGCCTGGAATATCTCAGTTGTTCTGGTGAGTGAGTAGGATTATCCTTCCTCCACGCAGTTCGCCAAGCATCCTGCTCTTCCGCTTGCTCGTATCTCTTAACAAAATCTGCAAGCAAATTAACAGTTAGAGGAGCGTGGGCCATACACAATTGCTTCACTCTATAAGTCAATTGACCGATTATGAGGTTTACCACCTCCTGCTCTGTGTAGTGGCTAGTCAGGTTTCTGTAAGCAAAATATACAGACCATACATATTCTTCCAAACAATTGTCATTGTTTTTGTTGTACCGTTTGGCCCTAACAGATGCCAACTCCCTTTATTTTGCCTCTGAAGGAGCAAAACGTATCTTAAACGCCCTACGGAAATCTGAATATGTGTGGAAATCATTCTTAAGAGAGTAGAACCAATGATAGCCATGCCCGTTAGCAAACGAGGAATAATCTTGTATGTTACGCCCTCCCTTGCCCGGGAAAACAAATACTACCACTACCTAGATAGAGGCGGCAAAATCTCCCTCGGACAAGCGAAATAGCGTTACGGTCCAGGTTAAGTTCGTGTGTAGGAACCGGTGACCAACAGTGCATAGTAATAAGCCATATCGAATAAAAACAAAGACATATGTACTTTCAAATTACCACCTCTTTACCTGTAGCCGGGAAGCGGCTAGCTGCATACCTGAAAATCACGGGTAGCGACATGTATACGAAAATGATATAGCCCAAAATTAACATGAAAATAAAAAGTATATTCTATTCATAACCAACAAAAATGGAATTATTACAGGTCCCCACACTTGCACTCTCACATTCTCTCTCAGATTCAATCCTCATGGGGTCATCGACACAAGAAATTATACATAACATGTACAGGTTTTATGACGACAAGCCCTAATTATTGCATTCTCAATTAATTTTATCTTACTTTTTGTCTAATCAGGTCATTTGTGATTTTGCTCCAGTGCTACTTAAATCCTAGCCAGCCCTTACTTAAGTTCACCTTTTGTTTTTTAAAAAAGAAACTAGTCGGCGCGGTGACCATACATTACTTGACCAGTATAAACAAAGGCGTCTCAACGGCAATTACATTCACGTGGGCGGACGTTTTCCTTTTACAAGACCTCACGCGGTTCCAAAAATAACAAATAACCTCCGTTGAGTGGCGCAAACATATACTCTCTAGCAGGCGGGACTTAAACACTTCGCCGCGACGAGCAATTCATATTACCAGGCAAATACTTTAACAAATAATCACATATGCGACCTGACATAGCTAGCAGCGACACAGCGCTGACACATAAAAATGAACAAACCTCAAGTAGAATATGCAATTAAGCGGGCGGCGCTTTACTCTAATAGTACGCACTTTAAACAAATACAAAGGAGCACAAACAACAATGAATTTAAGATCATAAAAAAAATATCACCAGGAATAAGAAAAATTGACCTAAGACGAATAGATTACAAATGACAAGCGCGACGGGAGTTTGGTATGAAGTTCGAGTTGAGTGGGCGTTTTCCAAATGTCGACGAATTTCAAGGGCGTTCTCTAAATCAATCGGGCCGTCACGTGTTAAGGTTCACACAGATGAATACATTACCAACTCTCAGCTTCCGAGGTGCATCCTGGCGTCGTTATGGGCGATTGAAAAACACATAGTATTCACACGGAAGGTTTCCTTGGTCGCGACGATGAAGATGCAAAAAGGGTTCAAACACCTAGTTCCCCGGCTCCTCTTCCTCTCGGGATCGGTGGATCTCCGTGGTATGGCGCGGTTCGGACGTCGCATCTGAGCGGTCGTTGTAGGCGTCGTCGGCGTCGTCGGGGCGTCAACATCTCTCTCTACGTCTCTCTGTCGCGGCTGGTAGGCGTCGTCGGGGCGTCAACATCTCTCTCTACGTCTCTCTGTCGCGGCTGGTAGGCGTCGTCGGGGCGTCAACGTGGCGGATGGTAGGCATCGTCGGCGTATCAATAGGGCGGCGTTCGACGTTCTCTCTCTCTCCATGGCGGGTAGGCGTCGTCGGCGTCGTCGGGGCGTCAACATCTCTCTCTACGTCTCTCTGTCGCGGCTGGTAGGCGTCGTCGGGGCGTCAACGTGGCGGATGGTAGGCATCGTCGGCGTATCAATAGGGCGGCGTTCGACGTTCTCTCTCTCTCCATGGCGGGTAGGCGTCGTCGGCGTCGTCGGGGCGTCAACATCTCTCTCTACGTCTCTCTGTCGCGGCGGGTAGGCATCGTCGGCGTGTCAATAGGGCGGCGTTCGACGTTCTCTCTCTCTCCATGGCGGGTAGGCGTCGTCGGCGTCGTCTCGTCTGACCTCGGGCGAATCGACGTAACGCCCCCATCTCTCTTCTTCCTCTAGCCCGCCATAGTTTCCGGTGTTTCTCGTTTGTCAAAAATTATAAATGGCGTAAGGTAATCACGGAAACGCGGTTTCGCTTCAACTTCCCCCCAGCGGTTGAGGTAGGCGCACTCGTGTAGACTTACTGCCTATCACACACACTGGTGTTCGCACAACAGAACAAAGTCCACTGTACACGAAAGGTAGCACGAAGGTGCCCTCGTTCCAAGAATCGCGGCAAAACTGTATATGAAGAGGTAGCACGGAGCTTCTCTCGCTACAAGGATCGCGGTAAGACTGTATATGGAGAGGTAGCCCGGAGCTGCTCTCGCTACAAGGATTGCGGTAAGACTGTGTAACGAAAAACCATGTCCTTCGTTTTATTTGGATTTTGAAAAAGGACGCTATGCGCACGTTGGAGTGACGCTTCCGAAGAGGTTATTCCACCACGCTCTATTGTCTCCAAATTAGGACGGACCGTGTCCGAAGTTTACTTGCGCGGATTAAGCTTCCGCCTGGCTGTCGCCCATAGCTCAATTGCAATCGCTGTCCACAAACTGATCAATTAGAACCGATTTGATCTGGCGTCCGTAATTGTCGCTTGATCGTGACGAAACTCCACACATCCGTCCTTGCACACATGCCGCTGCGCTGGTATAAGTTTCACATGAATCTGACCGTTGGAAACCGAGATATTTAAATGTTTGTCATTACGGTCGAATTTCCTAAGCTTTAGACGCATAGCGTGACCCTTCAGGTGCTCGCCCTTAACACAC
The DNA here is from genome assembly GCF_977018435.1 of Lepisma saccharinum. Classification (NCBI taxonomy): domain Eukaryota; kingdom Metazoa; phylum Arthropoda; class Insecta; order Zygentoma; family Lepismatidae; genus Lepisma; species Lepisma saccharinum. The sequence goes on along the minus strand of NC_139229.1, from coordinate 209,926,034 downwards.
GCGAACGTCTCGTTCCTCCCGTCGGCTTGGCAAAAATCAAATATGTAATCTTACAAATTAAAACACTCAACACTTTGAATCAACACGTCTTTTTACCGCTACATACATGAATAATAATGATGATAATAATAATGACGGTAAATCTGACTGTCACAATCTTCAGCCTGTATCTATGCGGAATCTTAAGGATCTTAAGGTTGGTATCTAATTCTTTCAGATAAATCTCAGCCGAAGTGGCTATAATATTTCCGTCAATTTCCGCATGGAATTCAGGTCAGCCATCCGGGGAGTCATCCCACCACGCGTAGCATTGGTTCGAGATTTTCTTTCTTTTCTCTTTTCCGATAAAGTCGACTCGCTGCCTGAAGAACTGGAAACGACCTCTCTGTGGCGTCTTTTCTTTACTTGTGTACTGTTTCTTTGCTCCGAAGAGACCTCAGAATGACTAGGAGACAGTAACCTTCGAAAAGGTGCGACCAGCTGGTCCACCCGCGGTAAGTCTGATTCACTGGAAAGTGGCAACTTGCTTAAAGTGGTTGAAATTTGAGCCACTTCGTCACAAAGATTACGCATGTCTGAAGAAAGCTTCCCTTGTTTGGAATCCATATCATTTTTCCACTCTTCAGCATTCTCTCTAGGACCCTCTGTGCCTTTACGTTTTTCCGCCACCGTCTCTTCAACTCGCAAATTCAGGTTTTTTCTCAGCTGATATGCCATACTAGTCACCTGGTTGTCCAACTCTCCGGACATTTCTTCCCTGAAACCGCTCTGCGTTTCAGTGATTTCCTTTCGGAAGTCCTCCTTGGTCTGCTCAGCTTCTTTCCTCAACAGAACAACTATTTCATGGAGTTTAGATTCCAGCTGCTGAGAATTTGACTGGCATGCTTGACGTAAGCTCATCATCTCAATTTCAAGGATTTCCTTCAATTTCTGCTGTCCCTCAGACATTTGCAGAGTCAGTTGTTCGATCCTCCGCCCCATCTCTGAATGGGACGCAGCGAGTTGTGAACAACTCTGGGACAGTTTCTCCTCCATCCTTGCTTCTAGCCGGCACTCAAGAGTTCTACTACTTTCTTCCAGTTTTAGTTGTAAACTGTGCTCCAAGATATTCATATTTTCCTGGATTCTAAGTTCTAGATTGTTAGCATGTTCCGTAATCCTTTCCTGGATTTTAAGTTCTAGATTATACTAGAATTTTCTGCCATTTTTCTGGATTCTAGTTTCCAGGTTACTGGAATTTGCCTCCAGCATTCGCTGCGATGACGCGATCAAATCAGCAGTAACAGGAACAACAGGAACTGCAAGTTTTTCTTTGCATGCGAAACATATTAATTTTGCACAATTCAAATGACAAGTATTGTGACACTCAGTGCAAACAAACGTATCATCAAACCTTGATGTAGTCTCACAGCAAAACACATAAACTGTACTTTCATCAACATATAAAGCTTTGCTTCCACTTCCTATTATTTTCTTTTTCATTGTTGCGCGCCAAAAGTTCTGAGTCAACTGCAAATCTAAAACACATTACCAAAGATTAACGTAGCTAATGCACAATGTATTTGTGGCCCCACGTTCTGTGCGCCAAATTATTGACACGATCGTGCCAGGTTCAACCATAGGATATTAATAGCCATAAGAATATATTTATCTCAATACATATTGAGAATGAGCAACATGAGACTGTATAATGGTATACCTCCCAGGCCACGGGAAAACATTAAGATTTGCAGTAAATAGAAACAAAAACACAGAACTTACGTTTTAACATATGCATTCAGAATTTATTTATCTTGATTATGCAATTTAAAAAGAACCAAAGTTGTACATCTTAGCGAAACTCACAAATAAAAATCGCAGTAACAACACTATTTTTCTCTCATGCACTTCCATTAATCTCGTAACTTCCAGCACAAGATTCATATCTATCAGGCGGGATGGTGTACTTCAACAGTCTGTTCATACGTCCGGGAAGGACATGTCACACTTCAAATACACATGTTCCTTACATTGAGAATTTAAGAGGCTTAAAGATCAATCACAATGTACGTACATTTACAACGGTAAAGTTATCTGTTAATACTTTAAATGTTAAACAACATTAAACTCAGTGCTCGAAGAGTCAGATTTAGAATGAAAAGATACATACGACTCCAGCAACTTCCATCATACACACCTTTGATCCTCTTATATTATTTTTTAAAATTTACTAGTATTTATCTTATTGCGGGTTTCTACTGGTTTGCTTTCGTGTTCTCACTTCGAGTATTGGGTGCAACCAACCAAAGCAACTTACTACCCGTCGAATCCCCGTACCGTTCTTCTCTGAATCTGCGTCACAGGCTGAGTTTGAGAGAATAGAAGGAAGGTGCGACAAGTTCACCCTCAATAAGCCATTTCCTTGTCTCCTTGAATTAAGCAATAGTTAGGCTGGATAGTCCAATGAACTAACTGATTCTCTAACTATGCACTGGTAATGGCCTCAGCCAATCTCCCTCCGATAGCGAATTACTATCGACAAGTGTACCCTTGAGTGGGCGTTTAACGTCTAAACTGACACCTGGCGGGAAATGCGACAACAGTGCTACTCTTTCGCCATTTAATCAGGACGCCTTGAACGCTGGAGGAAAGCGACGTGGAACAAAAGGGATTCGAACGCGGCTTCAAGTCTCGGGCCAAACGTTAAGGCGACAGATAAAACCGGGAAATATTTTCTGGTGAGTCAGGCACATTTATAGTGCGGTTGGAAAGCAAGAAAAAATGGAAGAATATTTCACTTCCGGCGGAGAACGTGCCCTTTGAGAGGCGGATACTACATTACTTCCAGAAAGTAAAACGCCCCAGACCCCAAGTTTTTAAACACTCGTTTGTCTGTAATGGCGTCCTCAAAATGGCGGTCATGACGAAGATTCTATACCTGAAACCTGTTAGTTCATTGCAGTTATTTATCATCCATGACATCTTATCTTCACCTAATTTGCAGCTTATAACGGTATTATGATAATAAGAAATTAAAAAGGCCCACTTTATCAAATAATATACTAGATATGGCCGCGAAAAGTCTAAAAATAACCCTTTCAGCTATTTGATCATGTTTTGGATCAAACCTCATGCTTTGGATGTGGCAGAACTCAACGGTAGCATCCAAAATATTGCCAGATTAAGCCCATGAAATAAGAATAGTTCAAATTTTGACAATATGTATATGTACAGGGTGTTTCAAAAGTATAACACCATAGGACAAATGCGTTATTAGTCCAGATGGCGAAAAATGGAAAGAGGGGAAAGTTGTTGGAAACATGAGGTTTTCAATATAATGTGCTTGAATTTTCAACTGTTCGCTGGTACGAACCTCAATGAGAACTGACATTGTCTTGTTGCCACATACTTCGTCCTTAAGAGGGCATTTACATTATCGCAACACCGTAATGGAGAATGACGACGCAAAATTAGAGGCAAAGTATGAAGTGTGTGTGACGCACACATACGCACAAGCACACAACTACAAAACCTGTAATTGCGGCTAATGTTATCTGAAATAGAAGTTGTTCATTAGGGCATAATGATATGAACAAAGGATAACATTTCGTAACGAAAGGGGTCTTAATTTTTTCCTTCTAATCGGGGCAGATCACCACTAAAATATATTTGCGCTCAGCCAACATCTTCTGTTGGCGCAAACCGGATAAGCTAACAATAATGACGATTAAGAGGGTAACGTAACGGTTCACGGAGACTTTGCATTCGGTGCTGTAGGTTAGCCGTATCGACTAAGCTGCCTCAATGAATAAGGAAATACATCTAATACCGTTCATCAAAAGAAAGGAAGCAGTGGAGTGGACCAAAACCAGCAGAAAAATATATATAAAAAATGTAATGATTCGTGGTTGCTATCTTCCGCCATCACGCTGCTTAAGGTTCAGTACACTGACAATGGCAGTGAGCCTCAGCAGTTTTGTACGTTTTATGTTAGCAAACATGAAAGACAAAGTACCTAAAATAAACATATATTTCTTAAATATGTCTGTATTATATTGTTTCGAAAATTTTATCTGACCAAAATGATTTGAGTAAATAATTCGGCATAAAAAGGGGGGCGGGGCGAATGTTCTACCTTTTGGGGGGAGTGCATCATAGGCCTTGGGGTACCCCTGGATGGGACTCACCCTCCCCTACCCTTCCTTCCCCTAAGGCTGAAGCGATCCTTAGAAAATGGAACCTTAGTGTTTCCCCCGTGGCGAAACAGGCCTTATCAAGGAAGTTTTTTTTTTTACTTAAGGGTCAGATTTTTTTTCTTAAACATCAGATTACTTGGCCCTGAAAAAAGAGTATTAATGTTAGTCTCGTATGCGGAAAATCATCTAAAACAATATAACTATACTAGTTTTATATGTGGTATACTGACATGAAGCAATAACAATTGTTGTTTGAGGGTTGTTAAGGTGTAGTAAAATGTGAAGATTGAGCTAGGGACAACAGAGCAGTTATCAGGTTCTTCTTCCTGAAAGGCAACGTACCCAACAACTTTCCCAGGACATGACGACGGTGTGTGACCCAGATGCCCTATTCTATGAGGTCATAAAGCACTGGCATAGGCAATTCTAATGCCTATGTGGAAACGGCTCGTATTCTCGGGAGACCACAGTCGGCCATTGAAACACCCAGGGTGCTAAATCACTGAAGATAAATTACACGCACGCCCGTCCGCACCAAAATAGTGTTTGCATTCTTTGAACTTCAATAACAGAGAAACTATTGAAGATAACTTGACTGGCCTTTTTGCATGGAAGCTGCAGTGACTATGTTGAACATGTGTGAAAGCATATAGGCCTTATTTTGTTTTTAGTTCCGTCACAGCCTGCCAAGCGGTAGTCATTGGTGTACACAAAATGGCAGAGGTGAGTAATTTTTATTTCGAGTAATGTAAGGAGAGCAGTGGCGGCTGGAAAGAAATCAATATGGTCATGCTCACCAATTAGCAGAACACAGTCCTCAGAACGCTTGAATTTCGTAATCGCGTTGAGACAGACACATAAATTATATTAACAGATAAAATACACAAGGTGCAAACACCCGTTCGAACGCCATAACAAACCACTACTTGGACCTCGGGAGAGGAACCGCATACCGCAGCTGACCCAAATCGCTTGCGCGAATGCCCTTTTCAAACCACTGTGGGGACTCAAGTGTCACCGTAGATGCTGTAAAAGTCTCGACCAATCAGAGGAATGGCATGACTTCCCTCGTAACGCGAAGCGACGGGAGCTTCTGCAGCAGACGCGTTCCCATTGCAAAAGTACTGCTTCTAACGAGGAGCATGACTGTATCTTGCGACTGAGAAAAACGAAGAATTCGAAGGAAAAATAAGGCAAAAAAAGGATGTCACAGTATGGATTTTATATTTTCATGTTAATAAGCACAAATACGTTTTATTTTGCTGTAAAATAGAGCATGCCGAGCATGACTAGAATGACCATCAGAGCAGCTACGGAAGAAGAGCCGAATGAATATCCATTCATATCTCGTGATTTAACGCAGTTAAATTACTACTTGTGGGGAACTGTGATGCATTTTGTGTACGGCACAAAGACAGAGACACTGAGTGACGTGGGACATGCAATTAAGACAACCTACGCTTCCCTTCTCGCAGAAACCGTACCTGCCGTTTATCGATCTGTTCAGATTGCACATAATGTATTACTGCCAATGGTGCTCATTTCGAACATCTATAACTTTATGGTATCTGACACCAAAAATGTGGTTCCTGCTATTAGTGTTTCTGAAATTGACGTTCAAAGAGTGTAAACACTATTTTGGGGCACTCTGTGTGTATATATATATATATATATACACACACACAATCAGATATTTATAAAGTAGCAAACTTTATTACTAACTGGTTAAAGAAGACAATAAAATACATAATAGTTGAAATTCTTTCATTATATAATATCTGAAATTAAATAGTTGATTAGTTTTCACTTTCTATTAATAAAAATCAATTAAATTTCATCCTTATATTTGTCTTGCATTCTTGTTTTGCTGATGAACATTTGTTAATGGTCTTTTGGAAGCGAGAGAGAGAGAGAGATAGATCTTGTTTCTCTTACCCACGGAGGACTACAAAGACTCTTATCATTAAACACGACATGAGGTATTGTATTTCAGTTTTAAACACCGAATGAACGAAAGGAAGGAGAAGTGTTCATTTTTCTGTTCATTGTTTTTTGCTCTTTTACATAAGTATGTTTCCAAGTTTTTCATTTTTAGTGTAATTAGCAGTGTGATAATTCACGAAACGAAAACAGTGTCAACAAGAAAATAAAATACATTAAGGTAAAGTGCCCGAAATTCGTCCCCCTCTTTAAATTCCATGGAAAGTGCTGCCATTTTGCGAGAGCAACAGGAAAATCTTCAGAACCATTCGGTTGCGTACTGGCAGTGACGTAGTTGCTTTTTTCTGTTCATTCACGCTTTAATTTTTCAAAAAAAGTTTGTCTGAAAGCTTGCTACAGCATGAAATCAACTTGAAACAGTTATATTGACGCCTCGCGGGAAGTTTTTCATCATTTAGTGATTGATAATACTAATTGATAATAATATATTAGTACTTGAATATTGCTTTCCAGTTGTCGCAGCCATGTAGCTGTAGTCGTTTGGTCAGGAGCAGTCGCTATTGTTGTTATAACTGAGTCCTAAATCCGTCCCTTTTGAGATTCTCAAATCCGTCCTGGGGACGGATTTAGGACCGCCATTATGTATCTATCTTGTGATATATATTTTTTTTCTGACCAGTTAGACTAGTTTCGATTGATGTATGATCACTTGTCGACCTTTTTGTAATGTGTTTAACACTTCTATGCATTATTTTTTAAAAGAAAACTAATGGTAATTAATAAAATGTATACCGCGTGAGTCACCTAAAAGTACCACCTGAAATAGCGAAGAAACCAGAAACAGTAGCGATGTGAGGTTTGCGGGAAACAATAATATCAAATGGGGCTCGTAAATCGGAGGTATGGGGTGGGTCGAAAAATATCGACAAATGGGGCATCTGGAGCAAAGTCATATTTTTTTTAATGGAACGATATACAATAACATGCATAATATAAAAGAGCACACGCAGAGAAACACAACGCCGTTGGTCTCATGCATCTAATGCACATAGGAACGAAGATATGGCCATGTGAAAATATGTAAACAAACTAACAAGTGGCCCACTTGACCGTCAGTACCACGGCATGTAAGACTTCTCAGGTGCCTGACAGAACTGCCTTTACGCAGAGCAAGTTTTGATAGCAGGTCCACGAGATCGTGTTAGTTCATAGCAAGCAGTCGTAGTGGCAAGAGCGAAGATTATGGTGTTCACAAACATAGAAAAAGCGGACATGATCCTGATTTATGGGGAATGCCGAAAGAATGCCTCAGAAGCCTACCGTGTGTACGCAGAGATATATCCGGACAGACGACAGCCATCTCGACGTCTGTTTGGTAAGTTATTTATTAAATTAAGAGACACCGGAAGTGTAACACCACGAGCACGTGTGCGGAAAAAGCCAACTACAGGTGAGGCAGGTGCAACAAATGTTCTCGCCGCTGCTGCTGTGAATCCGCACGTTAGCTCCCGTGAAATTGCCAGGGATGCTGGGATGAGTCAGCGAAGTGTATTGCGCATTCTGCACACACACAAGTTTCACCCATATCATATCTCCTTCCATCAGGAACTTCACGGGAATGATTTTGTGGACTGTGTTCGGTTTTGCACATGGTTGTTACGACACGACACACCCGATTTGTGATGTATCCTCTTCACTGACGAGGCAACTTTTACCAATCATGGAAATGTCAACCTAAGGAACATGCACTATTGGTCGGTGACAAATCCACATTGGCTTCGCCAAGTGGAACGCCAGCGCCCATGGAGTGTGAATGTGTGGTGTGGTATAGTGAGTGAACATCTCATTGGCCCTTTTTTATACAAGGGACACTGAATGCTGACCGATACATACAGTTTTTACAACATGAACTGCCTGTAATATTGGAGGACATACCACTTCAGACAAGGAGGGACATGTGGTACCAACATGACGGGTGCCCAGCTCACAGTGCAAGACGCGCTACAGCATGTGTGGAAAATACATTTCCAAATCGTTGGATAGGACGTGGAGGGCCTGGCAAATGGCCGGCTCGTTACCCAGATTTGACACCGTTAGGCTTTTTCCTGTGGGGAAAGCTGAAGGACATTGTGTACCGGGATGTGCCAACAACTCCAGAGGATATGCAACACCGCATTACTGCGGCCTGTAGGGACATTCCCTACGAGATGCTACATTCTGTGCAACGATCTTTGCGTGGGCGCCTCGTTGCCTGTATCGCAGCTGACGGCCACCACTTTGAACACACACTTTGACAGGTTTTCGCTTCTTACGCAGTGGTTCTTCGACATACTGTCATGGTCATTTTCATTATGCTGTAACACTGTCAAATACATGGTGCTGACGATGTCTACTGTATTTTTTCTTCCTTTAACACGTTCTGTCTTCATCTTGTCCAATGGCTTCCGACATCTCATACTTGTACATGCCGTGGTACTGACGGTCAAGTGGGCCACTTGTTAGTTTGTTTACATATTTTCCCATGGCCATATCTTCGTTCCTATGTGCATTAGATGCATGAGACCAACGGCGTTGTGTTTCTCTGCGTGTGCTCTTTTATATTATGCATGTTATTGTATATCGTTCCATTAAAAGAAATATGACTTTGCTCCAGATGCCCCATTTGTCGATATTTTTCGACCCACCCCATACCTCCGATTTACGAGCCCCATTTGATATTATTGTTTCCCGCAAACCTCACATCGCTACTGTTTCTGGTTTCTTCGCTATTTCAGGTGGTACTTTTAGGTGACTCACGCGGTATATTAAACTTAAAGTTCTATGAAGGTATCCGAGGGGGCACGTGCCTTTCCTCCTCACTCAACAGACAAGCTACAGCCTTTGGATGTAGCATTTATGTTTCCTCTGAAAACTCTATACGCAAAGGCTATAGAGCAGTGGTTGGCCTCTAACCCAAACAGAATTGTGAGGAAACTACAAGTATCCAGTTTGTTCTGTAAAGTGTACCTTCGTGCTGCTACTCTTGAAACTGCCGTCAATGGATTTAGGAAAACTGGAATTCATCCGTTTGATCCCGATGTCTGTTAAGAGCATGACTTCATAGCCAGACAACTTGAAGAGCCAGAGGTGCCTGAGAATGGAGGGAATGATGACAACCAGAATGCTCCAGCTCCACCTCAAGTGGTCAGTCCAAGAGACATCCAGCCTTCCACATCTTCTAGAGCCGGGATCTCATTCTTGTTAACAGGAAGTCCACATAAGATGTCTCTAAAAGCCTCTATGGAAAAGAAACACATGGCGGAAGAGCGTCAGAAGAAACAGTCCCAATCAAAGGCCAAGAAACGTCTCATCATTGAAGAAAAAGATCAGCTTGCAACATTATCGACAAAACCTCCCAAAAACAAATATGACTCAAGTTCAAGCGACTCTGAGGATGAAACACAAGTTCCACTGGTGTCCGCCGATGACGAGGATAGTTCAAGCGATGAAGACGTTATGTCCTATTTGTGGAAAGCGTTTTTCCCCAAGACAAGCGAGGAGAGATATGGGCAAAGGGTTCGAAATGCTTCTAGTGGTGCCACGAGATGTGTTCATCTTCAACAAAAGTCAAAACCTTTGTTTGCGATTTTTGTCTGGATGGGTAAAAAGATGTAACTTAAGTATAAAAATGTATAAACATGTTTTCATCTCAATAAATTTATTACAAGAGATTTTAACAGTGTTGTAATCAAATTTTGCATAAAATAAATGAGTAGATAAGAACTGGAAAGGGGGGGAGGCGGAATTAGGACACCTTTTTTGAAAATCAAAATTTGCGTTCCTTTGATTATTTACTCTTTTTGGTTAAGAAAGAATTATTTAGTAGAATCAGAACAGCAGCACTAGTAGGTATGAAGTTGAGTTGATTCAATCAGTTGTTGATTATATTAATTTAAACAAATTTTCAAAATTGAAGATTTGGCTTAGGGGGACGGAATTTGGGCACTTTACCCTTTACTATACTGTAGCCTATAAAATACTACTGAAGACAATCATTAAACAACGCGTTTCATATATTTCTTAATTTAAAAATTGTCTTCTCTATAAAATACGCCTTATTTGTGCCAATTATGGGTATATAATCGTCATCGTCAGATTTCTACCTTGAGTGACATTTTTGTAGAAGTTAATTAATAATCTCATATGCGAAAACCTAATGCAAAATTTATATGTAAACCCTTACTAAAACGTTGCGCGAAACTTCTGAAAATTTGGGGTATAAAGCTCTGTCTAAATTTGCGGTCCTACTGATTATCTTCATCGTCTTTCGGATTCACTGCACTTGAAAGCCAGCCACTAAGGGTAATGCAAAAGTTAAAACAAGGCTTCAAGATCAAAGACAGCTTCTGAATGCCCTGTAATGTGTTCTGTCTCATTTTCTTCTGTTATTTTTCTTCCTTTCTTCCCTTTCCTTCTCGCTTCTCTAATTCCTTGTATCATTCATTTCTTCATTTTTCTCTCGTTTTCTATGTTTCTTATTTCCTTTTCCTGTCGCTTCTTCATTTCCTTTCCCTTTCTATATGTCTAGCCTCCATCGTTTTTTCTTGCTTTTTCTGTCTCTCAATTTCTTTCTTTCTCTCCTTGTCTTTCACGTCATCATGTCTCTATCGCTTCTTTATTTCACATCCTTTTTCTTCCTCCTTCTCTCTCTCTCTCTCTCTCTCTCTCTCTCTCTCTCTCTCTCTCTCTCTCTCTCTCTCTCTCTCTCTCTCTCTCTCTCTCTCTCTCTATATATATATATATATATATATATATATATATATATATATATATCTGTATGGCTTCTTCATTTGCTTTGTCTCACTGTAACCCTTTTTATATTATATCTTCTCTCTCTCACTTAAGGGTACGAGGAAGAGTTTCCACGTCCAGCCGGATGCGAGAACCCGAAACTGTTCTTCCCCCACCTAACTTTCCCGGCGGCGAGCTGGGGAAAGAGAGGTCTGTGTGCTGGATGGTTGTAGGAGGGGGAGAAAATTTAGCATTACACTTATGGGAGTGTAATTTTACTTGTTCTGTTGAGAATATCAAACTTCTGATGGTGTAGAGAAACACATCAGCGGGAACAGGAAAGGTTTGAGATTCTGTTTGTGTTTGGAAAAGTCGAAACATCCATTTGATTAGCTAAACTTGAAGTTGTTTGACCACAAGGAATATATGGGAGCCTATAAATAATTATTCATCCCAATTTTTCCCCTATATAGCTTAATAATCAACTTAGAAAACCCTTTCCACTTGCAACATGGGAATAAATTCGTACTTTCTTGTCCTATGTTTTGCTTTCTCAGTGGCAGTGCCCATTCCGACGATATTGAAATAAATGCATACCTGTTGCGAAACTGTCACTCTTCGCCTCAAGTACGTAGGCCTACAGTCGGGACGCGCTAGCAACCGGCGTGGAACCACCCGCTCTGGTAGCGACGCGCTGTTGCCGGATTGACCTACTTCAGGATTTTCGCGAGTCCACAGAAACACGTGTAGGATTAAACATCTCGTTAAACAGTCAACAACAGGATACATCCATTGTTCTCATTCTCAGTAAAAACAACTGATTCTTCAACTACTACTTCTGTTCTTTCATTCATTTTTTATGTTTTTACATACAGGTAGATCGAAGCATTAATTACACATGTACCAAATGTATCATTAATGTTTAGGAAATCGAGCAATTGCCCAGCGTTTCACTGTAATACATTGAACTCTGTATTGCCAGAGCCTGTATTATCCTGTAGCTTCCCAAATTATCTCACTTCACACACCCACACGTGCCTCCCCGATGGTACAGTGGTAGGGTAAGCGTCGTCGCCTTGTAATCAAGTAGTGCTGGGTTCGATACCCTGTCGAAGCACATAGTGGTTCCGATCCCACTTCCAACTGTAGGTCCATTCAAGATTAGCTGTAGTGTGCATAAAGTGGACTTTAAAACACCAACTCAATCAATCAATCAATCAATTCACACACAATTCATTTGTTCTTGATAAATTCTTCTCTGTAATACAGTAACTCAGTTCTGTGAAATTCTGTATAAGAGGTACATTTTTGTAGGTTCCGCAAAATATAATTTAAAAAACGTGTTAACGAAACCAAGTTATACGTAATTTGTTTATACGTAATTCGCCCTAATTTTCAAGAAATACATTTCATTTGTACGTTCTGAAGCTTCAACTATGTGACAGAAGTATAAATTCCATGTCGTTACAAAACAAAGGGCGAGTTTCGTATACAAAAACAATAGGCGGGCATAGCTGCGGTCGGTATTGAGTTGCGAAAAAGACGAACGTCGCGGTGTGACAAAGAAGTCAAAGAGAGGCGGTATGAAATCAAAGGAGAACGATTTGCCACAGTTGTTCATAACACAAGACGCATTTTCTTTTGTAGGTAATTATGATACGATACAACACAAGTAAAAAGATGTCTGGAACTGATGCTTGCAATGTACCATAATAAAAACACAACAGAGGTTCTTTCAGTGAAGGTTTTCGGTTGCTGTGTAGAGCAGGAAGATAAAATGTTTCATGCTTGTCAGAATGTAAAATTCACACGGGAAGTTAACGTAAAACTACAAGAAACTTCAGATTCAAACTTCTAGATTCGTTAAATTATCACTTTACGGCGGAAATAATATATATTAGCATACTGATACGTACGTGCTTAATTTCGCGTGACGTTTTATTTTTCCCGAGCTTGCCAACCGCTGATTAGCCTGTCCGTCTGTTTGTGCGAACGTAGAAACCCCCAGCCACATGGCAGCCAACGAGGAGACAGAATTTGGTCACGTTCTGACGTTCTGCGTTCTGATTGCACGCCGCTTGTTATCGCTGTAAGTTTACCATTTTAACCCCCACCTGCGATGCCAACCCTAGCATAATGGTGTTAAACCTAGCATAATTTAACCGTCATTGGCACCTAGCAACCTGTGTTTGGCATAACAGCCAAATCTAGCATAACCAACAACCGCTCTGAGTCTGATCGATGGAAGTTTAATTCAAAGGAAAGAACTCTGAAGAAGTAAAAAAAGAGTACCTCCACATCTCTATTTCAGGAGTGGACATATTTCCAACAAAATAGAGTAAACCAGTCCAGATCCCACCACTCACCAATGGCTTTCATCTCTTCCGCATCTTCCTATCCTCAAATCGTAGAAGAGGGTGAAGGTGGAGGAGGTCCACCCTCTGGTTTGTCCTTTCTCAGCACCCACGCAAGGGGTCAGCCATTTGTGGTGCCTTATTTTCCAGAGGAATATTTATGACAGGAAATCTTAGAAAGTTGGATTCGCAAATAAAGCTAATGTGCCGCCTTTCCTTGTCGGCGAATTTTGTGACAATGTTTCAAGTCGAATGATAGCAAATCAATTTGTCTTCTGCTGGTGTTCGGTTCGATCCGCATCTTGCCATTTCGGAAACCGTTCTGTGCCGTTGCCCGTTGCAAAAAAGTATTTAGCTAATATTGTTTGTGTGTGTGTGTGATTTTAATTTTTCATGTGTAATTTTTAGCATGAGTTTAAGTGTATCTGTGCTTCTTTTTTTCTGATTCTTTTTATTTGTGTTTGTAAATATATTTGGAAGAATTTCTAAACATGAGTACTAACACTCTTTGGTGAGCATCCCTGTACAAAGTACCACTTGCCGGGAAACGAAAGAACCAGTGTGAACAAGTCAAGATTTCGTGTACAGTGAGAGTGGCAGTTTTTTTATTTGCTCTTTAATAATAATAATAATAATAATAATAATAATAAATGTTCTAGCACCATTGAGTACCGTTTTGGCATAATTTCACTGTTCAATCAGCACTTTTCGCAGCTGAGAGGTTGGCAACGCTGACCCCCACCCAAGTTTGGGCAGAAGGGGCATTTGCTCCCATGAGATAATCTGGAAAATGTTTATGTGATTCGAATGGTTAAATTGTAGTGATATTTAATTACAAGTAATATATGACAGATGTAAATTACAACAATTAACTATACAAACGTGAGAACGTTTTCACTAGAGACATGAGAATCATAATGATTGCTGTAACTGGAGGTGTGCGGGACGAAAAAAATTGAGATCAGAACGGGATTGGGAAGGGAAATTTTTATAATCCCGACGTTCGGGACTGAAAAAAATGCCATTTTCGGACCAGGTCGTGAAATTTTTTATATTTCCCCATGCGGTAAAAATTTTACACACTATTTCCTTCTTAAGTGGTTATTTTGGCACTTCCGGCATAAAAAACGTCAATTTCACGAAACTTCACACTTAGGTATAATGCAGAAAATACCAAGAATTATTCACTCTTAAATACGATCCTTTGGAATGTATTGTCTGTTCGGGATAACGAAAAGTCGGGAAATCATTTCTCTGAGCTGAGATCTGACCTCGAAATACTTTTTGTTAAAGTACACTTAAGCGCGTAGAAACATAGACAAGAGGTGAGATGAAAGAGAGTAGATTAAATGGTGTGTTTCTGACCCCACCAGGAGGATTTTATCTTAGAGTCCGCTGGATTTTAAGAAATCGTCTCGGTCTCTGTTCTACTCCCGTTATTTCTCTTCCAATACTTTTATCGGTAAATGTCTGTTATATCGGAGACACTTTCCTTCAAATTTACGTGAGAAACTACTTACGGAAATGAGTTTCTGTTGCATTTATCAAACTTCGTGGAGGTATTTTGTCACTATGGAATGCTGCACAACAGAAAATAAGCACTTTTGATGTATAAAAGTAGCCTTTTGTGCGAAGCGACATTATGCCGTTGTTGCCATTATGAACCAGCAGATGGCGCGAGTGTTGAAAGTCACGCGGTCTCGCGAGAGGAAGAAGTGTTTCCAAACGTGCCTTTTTTTACCAGAATTTTTTTATTTTTATTTTTTTAACTATGCTTACCTAACCTAACCTTGCCGGAAATGGTTCGTGGGGCTAACGTGAATGGTTTTTGGGGCTATCGTGAATGGTTTTTGGGGCTATCCGTCAATGGTTTTTGGGGCTATCGTGAATGGTTTTTGGGGCTATCGGGCATGGTTTTTGGAGCTATCCATCAATGGTTTGTGATGACATAATGAACACAAAAGTAGGTATTTTTCGGTTAAGAAGGTTGCAACACTGCATGCCCACTCCAAATCGACAAAACACAAGCACGACGCGTGATGATCCACAGCTGTGCGCGATATATTCTATGCTCCGCAACGGAAGAAAGGTCCCAAAAGAATTACTTGTAATGTGAAAAATCGAAGTTATTTTCATGTAAAAAGCATAATGGCACCTTCAACTATGTTCCGCAATACACAATTGGTAAGTACGAACCATTTAAAACTGAAAATATCCGATAGAAATGTGTCTCCGATATAACAGACATTTACCCTTTTATCTTTTCGTTATATAGCCACTTTTGTTTTCCAGACAGTGCCTGTATCTCCTGTGTGCCTTGAAGGATGTATCTTAGATCATGTTGAATATCAAAATTCACGTCGCCTTATGGCTTGCACATTTAATTAATGAAATTATATAAATAAAAAACAGTTCTCACCTACTGCTCGTACAGTACTCCATTTGCAAAGTGCTGTTTCTTCTGTTCTCCTATTTCATTGGCTTCCATGGCGAGGCATCGAAGTCGTGAAGTCGAACTTTGCTTTCTCCAATCAGGAAGTCTTCGATTCGTTTCTTTTTTCACTTGTCGAGGCCTTCAACTGTCATCTGAGAAACAAAAATGTATTCGTTTTACTATTTCATGTACCACAATTTTCACTGCAATAGCACAAGATTTTTTTTCAAAATATAGCTGTAATTGTAATGTTCTGCATCAGGACATATCTAAAATTATTCATGCGTTTAGATTATTTCAGTAACATAACTTGCTATTTTCCTAATACACTCATTGACAAAGAAAGTTAAGCACCCAAAAGAAAAGGTCCAATTTTAACGTCATTTCGTACATGTGTGTACCTTCGATATGTATGCAAGTGATTAGAGTTGCAATGATTTGTTGAATGCCACATTTCTTGAATGCCAAGTTATCTTTTCATCGGATTTAATGGATGGCAGCTACATCTAGGTAGGGGGGTGCATTCGGTGAAGGGGTGCGAAAATCATTCTCTTCCTGGGCGCTGAAATCTCTAGCTACAACTCTGATATGGAAATATTTCCTTTCGAGAGACTATTAATAATTTTACACTATTATAAAAACATAACACAACAAAAGTATGAAAATTAAGTATCATTATTAATAAAAAGCAATTATTAAAAACGTTTCACCTATCTTCTAATTTCTTGACATTTTGAACCAGTCGTTAAGGGAATTATTTTGCTAGTTTATAAATATAAATATATATAAATTAATTTATTGACTTATTGTTTAATAATTGACATATACTTCATGATAATTATATATATAACCAAGGTTTCGGGCTTGCCGCCCCCCCTCAAAAAAGTCCTGGGTACGGGCCTGAATGAGTGTGTATATATAGACAGTATTCGAGTTTATTTATTTATTTAATTACTGCTTCAACAGATGGAAATCCTCCAAATTACGGAGACAGATAAGCAATCACGCAAGAGATAAGTTTATACACCGAGTGGCGGCGTTTAGGCTGCCCCCCACTTTTTTCCACTTCTGCCCCCGCACTATGCTAAATCATATCATATCTACAAAGGGAAATATACTGTCCTTGCCCCCCCTCCCCCCCCGGTTTTGGAACCCAATCGCCGCCATTGCGAGGCCAATACAATTAACATACATATACATACACAGACCGATAATACAAGTAGTCAATTATATAATCAGAAATATTCAAATGAACATCCTTCTATTTTAAGGAAAAATCCTCCCCCAAATGTTGATTGCGGACCGCGCCATTATCCCCCCTGTGGGCACCCTAGTTTGAACACCTCACCAATTATTTTTAAGCGCCACAGTAAAAGGCAACGCTAATGTGTTTCTGTAGAAATATTCAAGCCTGACCGTTAAAACAGTAAAGTGGCAGGTAGGCTAAAATGACTATGTCTTCGTGTATGGGTAAGCTTTTATTACTAAAGTCTTTATTTTTTAAACCAAAATTATGTTTTCGGATTGCAACAACGCAGAAAATGCTAATTTAAACGAATGACTTATTTGTTTAAAAACACACTCACGCTGGTAATGATAACCTCTATTATGTGCAATTTGAAATAGTGAATTTTGACGCTTGTGTGTTTTGGTTCATTATTTTATATGTTCATGGGCGAATTTATCAGGCAACTTATTATTTTTAAAAAAACTGATCACTAATAACCAGTAAAAAGGATTTATATGTAAATACATATTTATATATGAAGCTGAAATCAGTTATATTTTGTTTTATCTTTGCGCGTCATTGCATGTAGACTCAAAAAATTAGGTTTCTATTTTCCATATTTGTACATATATTAGGTTTTAACTCATATTTTACATATTTTAGATATTTTTACATATTATTTCCATATATCAGAGCATTTCTCAACATAAACTCCATATTCGCGCAATAACTAGACTACATGTCCCCGTGTTATCGAAAGAGTTGGCTGAATTTTTTGCCGATAATTGGCAAATTTCAAAAACACTCCCATTACTTCTTGCGATATTGAAAACTGTTTTAGTCAATATAAATCCATCTTGATGACAACAGAAGGAAATTAACGCTCGAACACTTACAACAAAATTTCGTTCCTCATTGTTTTGAAAACAGAAATTTGAAACACATTTTGTGTTGTTTTACAATTAATGTCAATGTAAGCGTACTGTATTTTATATAGCTCGTGTAGTGTCTTATATTAATAAAAAGGTATTTTTTATAATTTTAAGTACATATTGAACTCCATATTTTGGTTGCTACATATAAATCCGTTCCCTGCTAATAATCTTTATCCAGTGCAATTGCGAATTATTAAAGTTTGGATGAAAGTACAGTATACATTTAATTATTATAGTTATTAGTTTTCCTTGTTGATACATTTTGGCTTCAACTTCTTTCCGACTGTGAAAAATCAATAGCTTGCGAGATTTGCTATTCAGTCATAGCTATTTTGGCAAAATTTATAAGCTCTATGGAAACGGTTAACACGTCGTCATTGTTGTGCTGGTATATTGTTGTAAGGCAGCAATGTGAATGTTAAGGCTCGATGGATGGGTGACGATGTTCTAAATTGTTTGAAATCAGAGAATCGACAGAATCGGGTAGACTCAAGAGCAATGGCGAAGTGTGGTAGCGGCGTATCGCTGGAAGGGTAGGTAGGCACAGACCCCCGTCAGTGGCCGAATTGGAAATAAAATTTCTGCCGGTATGCACAGACCTATCTTGTCGATTTTTTTTCTTTTTTGTGATTTTTAAATAATACATCGTTTCTCTCTCTCTCTTTTATCACCACAATGTTTTTCAGTACTTACGGTTTCAGTATTTTGTAGTTCAATTACATTTGTATCGCGTTTGTTGGATTGGAAGGTGTCCGTTTTAGCCTCAAAACTAATGTCAGCCCGTGACACCAACTAGACGAAAATCGAACATTTTATACAGTACAAAAACAACTTATAGCGTGTGTTTTTACACATCAATCCACGACCAAGAGAATCGAGATAAGAAATGAAAATGTGTATGGGCAGTTATGATTTAGTAAACGGATAAACCACGTGCCTGTCAGTGATGTGCGTCTACGCGTAAACAACTATAGTCTACATTCTACACGTAGACTATTTTATGCACGTAGATTACGTAAACTATGTAAACAACATTTTGCGAAGGGTGATAACTTAGCGAAGGGCGCCGTGGAATTAAAAGAAAATTATACTGCGTATCAGTTGCTGATGTGTGAAGGGAACTTTTCATACTCTTTCTTCCAAATTCGAACAATTTCTCACCTAGGAAGAAACCTAATAGAAATATTCTAGTGTTTCTTTGGGAAAAAGACCACTCTTGCCTCACGACTGCCATCTGTTGTCTTTTTGCATACTATTTATCTTCTTCCATAGTTGATGATAGAAGAGAAGATAAATTTTGTTGTGAGTAAGATTCTTTTAATTTCGTTAGGAACCAATATAGTTGAAAATGTCAATTTCCTTTCATGAAACCCTTGAAAATTAATTGTTATGTACTTTGGATTGTCTACGTAGTCTATGTAAACTACAACGCAATATAATCTACGCGTAGATTACGTGTAGACAACGCATGTAGACGTAAACTTATAGTCTACGGCACATTACTGGTGACTGTATATATTTGCGCTGAACATTTTAAATAAGTTTGATCAAAACCAAATAATTAGTAAAGGGACAAACAGTTAAAGCTAAATTCTCCGATACAAAAAGAAAGAAATTTACATCATCAGCACCTATTTAAATTACTATTTTAATTCCAGACGCTATTGTTGCGTTTGTTTCTCATGGCGCATGATCGACAAAGAGCGCTTGGCCGTAGACGTCGGGGGGAGGGGGGGCGGACTATTGCACGGTACAACTCTAACGTGCAAGAGAGAGAGGGAGTACATTGTTGGCCATTGTGTAGCTACTTGTGCGATCAGCTCCAATAAATAAGTGCCAATTTTTAAAAATTTCTGCCGGTATGCTTTTCGGCATCTTAATTTACTACCGGTATGTCATACCAGCTCATACCGGCCCAATTCGATCACTGGGTAGGGGGTGAGGGGTGAATTATGGCTGTGATTTTTTTTAGAAGCAGCAATATTCACATGTTAAAATTTTCAAAATATAGCACCCACAAAATAAAATATACCATATTGCCTGAATCTCATTTTTAAAAATAATATGCACATGAACATATATGTAAATTAAACATGAAACCCTCGCCGACATAACACAGACGAGCAGGAGTATGACATATCTTAAATATCTTCCTTCTAAGTTGAAATCAAGATAGTTCACTGAGTCATATCTTATTGTCAGTCACGCTAACTTGGACGTGGGGTATTTTCTACCCCGTTCTAAACACCAGGCACAATTTTCTGGTCTATGTGAAATATGGGAATCAAATTAATTTCACGCATTCCTCACCAGATAGCAGCAACGTCGCATAGCTGTACGCTGTTCATAGAAGCCGTGCAATCGATTCATAGGAAAATGGATCCAGAGCAGGTCCCATTTCTTGGCCACCGCGAAGTCACGATTTGGCGCCCATGGATTTCTTTCGTTTGGGGTTACGTAAAAGGCATTTGTGTATCAAGAAAATATCCAGTTTCTTGACCACCTGCGTCAAAGAATAACCACAACATTGTCTGGGGGGGGGGACGAGGGGGTCAAGTACCAGGATAAACGTGCCAATAATAATAATAATAATAATAATATAGTGGTGGTGGTGGTACCAGGCCGTAACCAAGATTTTTTTTAGGGAGGGGCCAGATCCGTGTGTGTATATATCAGTGGCGGCTATTTGGGGGTACCTGGAGGGCAGTTGCCCCCGACCTTTTTGCTACTTTTGCCCCCGTACTATATGGCCTCTTTAATACTTGTCTATCAAGAGAAAATAACTGTCCTTGCCCCCTCCCCTTCCCCAGTTTTGGCACCCAATCGCCGATATTGGTCAGGAATATTCGGATAGTTCAAAATTTTGGCAAATTTAAAATGTTTTCAAATTTCCTTTATTTCCTTATAGCAGAACCATTGAACAGCCACCATATTATTCTATGTTTAGAAAATAATATGTTTGTATATTAAATTATACGCGTTAGCAATTATTATTACAATAAAGGATTCTAAATGTGAGTTAACCCATAGCCCGCTACGAAGGATTGTAGCGTTCTATGGTTAACCGGAAAAGAAAGGGAGATATATTTTCACCTGGTAGCCAGTAGCGGCGATTGGGTACCAAAACTGAGGGGGGGCGGGGGGCAAGGACAATTTACTTCCTCTTAGTAGACAAGCTTGAGTTTTTTTTGTTTTAGATCCAGTTTTATGCACAGATAGACTAATCGGGACTGGACCTACAGTTTAAAGTGGGATCAGAATCACTATGTGCCTCTACCGGGTCTGGGTAAACAAGGCCATAGTGTAGGAGCAAAAGCGGAAATAGTGGGGAGGCAACCGCCCCCTCCCCCACGCCCATCAAATCGCCGCCACTGCTGGTAGCCTTGCATCAATTGTTATAAAACTAAGTCTACTCAATATCGCAGACTGCAGACTTCTGGAGACTGCCTCTCGACACAACAAAGCACATTCATTTATGCAAGAACAAAATTCCAATTTTGACAAGTTTGAAAATTCGTTGATATTATTATCGCAGCTTTTTATAGGTTCACATTTAAAACTTTCATGGCTCGAGCGGAGGCCATGGCCCCTCCCCTGGGTACGAGCCTAGCATCAACAGTCTGAAGTACATAGTTGGTCTTACTTCTCTCTCTCTCTCTCTGATAATTTACAATGCATTACAGAAAATAATTACTTTGCTAGCAAAGCGAGCAAGAAAAATTTTAGATCCAAATTTTTGCAAACTGAAAACAATATTGATTTAGCGCAAATAATTCCACGAGGCGCCATGGCATTCTCTATTACAATTTTTTTCATGTATATAGTTCGACTCCCAGGGCCGACTCCCGCCGCCCCCTAGCTATGGCTCTGAACTTGACGAGACCGTAAGAAAAGCAGACATTGCGAGCGAAACGAGCAAGAAAATTTTACGAAATGTATTTTTACTTGTATAGAATTTGAAATCGAGGGTGGGCAATTGCCCCTCTATGCCCCTCCCTGCAAGTGTCCTTAGCTGTCTGAAAGAAAAAAATCAAGAAGTACGTGAAAACCCATTTCATCTTGAGTATCCGTTTGTCCTGCTACTCTCAGATTCTGCAAGTTTTGCTTTTTTTACTTCAATGTTTGCCCCCCTAGAATGGACTTCCGTCCAAAGTTGGGGGAGGGATAATGCCCCCTGTGGTTGCACCACTACTCTCCCTTAATTCACACTCATCTTTTTTTCTGATTTAACGCAGTTTTTACTTTGGTGATTGGTTCGAATATTAGCTAGCTGAACTATATTTCTGTTATTAATAATAACATATGAAGCCTTCTGCTTTGTTTGTAACGTAAAATGAACGATGTTAATTACTAGAGGAAGTAGGTTGACGGACCGGTTCGATGAGTTTGAAGCTGTTAAGACATCTTTATGCAAAGATAGGCTAATCAGGACCAGTGTTGCCACATGAAGGAAAATTTCCCTTTAGGAAGGGAAATTCGAACCAAATTTTGAACGAAATTAGATGAATTATACCAAAATTCCATGAAAATTTTAAGACACCAAACTCAAAAATAGTACAGATTACTACAGCTTATGAATTATTTATTACTATTATTTTTAAAGTTTTTTAGTGAAGGGAAAACTGAGTGCACAAAGGGAAATTTTGCCCCTTGGAAAGGAAAATTATGCCCTCAGATTGTGGCAACATTGATCAGGACTGGTCTGAGCCTACAGTTTAAAGTAGGATCTGAACCACTATGTGCCTCCACTGGGTGTCGAACCCGAGATCCCTCGATTACAAGGCGACGACGTTATCACTACCCCCGGGCCTCCCCCATGGCGCAGTGGTAGCGTCATTACCTTGTAATTGAGGGGTCCCGGGTTCGATACCCGGTGGAGGCACAAGTGGTTCGGATCCCACTTTAAACTGTAGGTCCAGTCCCAATTAGCCTTACTGTGCATAAAGTGGACTTAAAACACCAACTTATCACTACCCCTCAGGGAGGTCGAAATTAATTATGACAACTGGTTGCTATTTTTATACCACACGTGATCAAATAAAAATACTTTTTCTGCATGATCACAAATGCACACACATAAAAAGACATAGGCTACAAATTAAATTGTTTAAAGAGCACCACAAGTAATGGATTAATGCCTATCTCTCATTCGAGGGGTTGAGGGTACAGTTGTGTCTCCAAGGAGGGTGGGGTCACACTCCCTCTTCCCTACAGCTAAGCATTCCTGAAAGGAAATAAGGTAAAATGCAGGAAAAGATAGTAAAATAGGGTTGTCTGCCAAAACTAACAGAAAATTGTTGGCACACTACTTGGGAGAGGGGCTCTCACCCCCATTGTTCATTTCAGATATCTGGAAGGGGGGCAGCCTCTTTATCCATTAATTTTCATAGTCTCTAAACCTTCAATGATATTGTCTTTTCTATATTGGTCTCCCTCATGGAAAATATATTAAGAACACATTGAATGAACAAAATATTAATGCTGTGATCATTGGTATATCCAGAATTTTCCATCTGGTGGTGTAAAATTATTTTTAGGGGATGTAAGGTAAATTTAGAGAAAAAATGACCATAAATTGGACTTCGTGAAAACTTTAAGTGATGATGTTAAAAATTGGAGGAGGGAGGGGAAAGTGTTGGGTGTGTGGATAAACCACTGGTTGTTATCAGTTAAGAAAAAATATTCCTAAGGTGCCCTGAAGGAAACCTACACTTCCCTCCTGCTTTTACATTAGATTAGAACACATTTTTCTCTGTAAATCATACTATGGTTAATTAATATACAAACGAAATAATTAACAATAACTTTTGGTTCTATGCAAGTCATATATCCTTCTGCGGAGAAAGAAATGTTGTGCAATTTTTTTTTGTCAATATAGTCCATATTTATGGGAGGGAAAAACTGAGGGAATTTCCCCTCACCTCCTTCAAATACAGCTGTGAGACCTCTTCGTACAGATTGGTCTGTTTCTTTGTAAGCAAGGGGTGAGAATGCATTTCAGTGATGGGATCCCAAATTTAAGCTGCAGCCTCACTCCAGGTTAACTTATCTGTACATGAAGAAGTTGACTCTGCCCTGCTTCCTGTTGGCAGACTCTTCTTTTTTATCACCTGGCTCTGCATCCTGGTCTTGCACACAATGTAGACTGTTTATGAAATCCATGAATGACAATCTGAAAATAAAACGCACTGCGTATGGAAGTACAGGGTGCAGCAACTGACTAAACCTGATGATTTTTAATTACAAATAAAAACAAAACTCTCTCATGTAACGAAGTCAATTTGATACATGTTGTACTATATCTCAAAGCATTTTAGAAAAATAGCATGAGTGGTAGTTTCATGTGCAATTTCTTGACAAGGACAGTTAATTTTTTGGATGACTCCTCAAAACATAGACCCGAACTCGTTCAATGTTCTCGGGATTTCAAACCTTATGATGTCTACAAGTTTGCTGATGCCATCTCCTTGAAGTTCCTTACCCACAGTAAAATGGTATTCCGACTGGGAACATGCAGATTACGGTGAATGTCGTTACCTCGAGTAACTTCCGTTCAGTGTTGATTTAAACCGTCAGATTCTGTTGCCGCACCTCACAGGTGTGCTATTCAAAAAATTAACTGTCCTTATCAAGAAACTGCCACTTATGCTATTATCCTAAAATGCTTTGAGATGTAGTACAACATGTATTAAATTGACTTCATTGCATGAATGAGTTTTGTTTTTATTTGTAATTAAAAACCGTTAGGTTTAGTTGCCGGACCCTGTAGATTCCCAGATCTAGGCACCCAACACCAGCCGTACGTTTCATCACAACGTCTCATATGCTCCTTTTTCCAGCATAAGAAAATTCATAAAATTACTTATGAAGCTGAGGGAAGGCAGGCAAAGAGTATAATAGACTACATAATTTACGCAAGAGCACTTCGATATGCCTTTATGGATGTAAAGGTAATTCTAGGTGCTGAATTGAGTACTGACCACAGACTGCTAATAGCTATAACAAGATTTAAGAGGAATAATAGAGAAAGAGATAGGAAGTTTGAAAAGATACAAGTAAAGCACCTGGCTAAGGAAGAGAAGAGAAAACAGTATAAGGAACTAGTAGAAGAAAAATTGAATGAATTGGAAATAAGAGGAATGGAAATTGATAGTATGTGGGAAAAATTTAAGGAAGTGATACTGTGTGCAGCAATCGAAGTATGTGGCAAAGTTAGGGTGAATACAAAAAGGAAAAGAACTAATTGGTGGACAAATGAAGTAAAGAGGAAAGTGAAAGAGAAAAAGAAAGCATGGAAGAATTACCTAGAATTAAGATCAGAGGAACATAGGTTAATATATGTGCAAAAAAGAAATGAGAGTAAATTGGCTGTAGAGGAGGCAAAGCGAAAATCATGGGAGAAGTTTGAACAAAGTTTTGTAGAACATAGAAAGCAGTTCTGGAATATGGTCAAAAGTCTGAAAGGAAAATGGGGAAAAGCAGCAAGAGCTATAAGAAATAAGGAAAATGTACTAGTCATAGGAAGGGAGAGTGTAATGGAGGAATCGAGAAAATACTATGAAGAAAAGTTCAAGGATAGGACAAAGGAGCAAGAACAAGATGAGGAGCAGGAACAAGAACAGGAGGAGGATGAGAGAATAAGAAACAGAGAAGAGGAGGAGCATGTAGAAGAAGATATGATGATAACAGAGAATGAAGTGAGAGAAGTAATTAAACGGATACGAATTGGGAAAGCAGCAGGATGGGATGGAATAGCACCAGAACTTATAAAATATGGAGGACCAAGAATGGCTGAAATACTACTGAATAATAGTTTTTCTTGTATGTACGCATTGCTTGCATGATAGAATTATTTTCCTGTAGTTTACGGTTATTACAAGCATAAGAAAACAGTTTTTTCTTTGTGACGTTTCAGGAGAACACACGCTCCTTTCATCAGACATTTATTTTCATTTTGACTAAAGATACAGTTATAACAATGGTTAGTAATTTTTAAACAAAAAGAATCTGTTATATAATGGATGTTGTCAATGTTACATTGTTGTAATATAGCAACTTAACTGTGAAAAAAGCAGTCTATTTTATTTTTATTTTAGAATTTTTTAAATTATGAATCCCAAATATCATCAGGTAATTCAAATTCATCATTGTTTTCACAAAGTCTCTTGATGTTTTCTGTTACATTAAATTTTAAAGATGGTGGCTTACTCCATTTGTGAAAAAGAAAACTCCACACTGGATCTATGTTACCATTTTCATTATTTAATTTATTCCAGTGTTCTTCTGCAATGAACGAGGCTTCCCAGACATTCAACTCTGTGTTTCCCGTTAATCTTTTTAAAACCCTTCTCTTTTTAATCAAATGCTTCTCTTCGATGATATGAGTTGACAAACCTGTTCTTGGGTTTAGATTTATAATGTCCAAATCATGTTCGTGCCATCTTATTGCCATTTTCCTTGCTGTTTGTCCCACATAATCTTTTGAACATGAACAACTTATATTATATATTCCTGTGGTTTCCACATCTGGTAGCGAGTTTCTCATTTTGAATTCATTAAATGTACATTCCAAACTTCTTGGTGCTTTAAAAACAATTTTGAAATTAAAACTTTTAAAAATTTTTGCAATTTTATGTGAGAATCCCTTGTGGAATGGAATGCACACAAATTTCTTTTCAACAGATTTTTCATCTTTGTCTGTATTTCTCTTTTCCTTTAGTTTTCTTGCAACTTGTTTTTTGATTTGGTTTATTCTGTTAGTGTGAAAGCCATTTTCTTTTGCTATATTAAAGAGCCTTTCTTCTTCATTTTTGATATCCTCATTATTAGAACATAGTCTTTGTGCTCTCAGGAAAAAATTTAAAAATATGTTATCCATTGTTATACGCGAATGTTCTGATTTGGCATGGATGTATTTTTCCCCCGCTAATTTTTTTCTATGGACTGATGTTTGAATTGTTGAGTCAGTTGTCTTAATTTGCAGATCAAGGAAAGAAATTACATTGTTATTCATGGGTTCGCAAGTGAATTTTATGCGACGATGTGATTCATTTAACGATTTAAATACGTCCATGATGGTGTTCTCATTTTTAGCAATAATTAGCACATCATCTACATATCTGATGTAGAGTTTGATATCCGCACCTATCGCATTAACAATTGGAGATTCTATGTAATGAAGGAAAATGCTGGAGATGATTCCGGATACTGGGTTTCCCATTGATAGACCATTATTTTGCTGATAGATTTTGCCATCAAATATAAAGTAATTGTAATTTGCACATACAGTAAACCATCGAACCATTTCCCATGATTCTACTGGGTTAACCTTCATCTCAATAAGCCATCTGTGTAATGCATCTGTGGCACCTTCTATTGGGACACTAGGATATAAATTTTCAACATCAAAACTTGCAATACGATACTCACTATTCCAAACAATATTTTTTAGTTTCTGTTTGACTTCATATGCATTTTTAACACTGAATGGTGTTTGCTGTTTAATTATAGCAAGTCTTTCAACTAAATATTTGGATAGTTTGTATGCAGGATGTGTGAAAGTTGCAATGATGGGTCGTATTGGAGTTCCCGGTTTGTGAGTTTTTGGTAGTCCAAAGGCAATCGGCAGGGTTGAATTTTTGACAATGAGTTTTTTCTTCATTTCTCTTGGTATCGTGATACTGCTTTCAATTACTTTCTTTACCTCATTTATTATTTTAGTTATAGGGTTTCGAGAGGTTTCTGTGAAATTGTTTAATTTGAAACATTCTTCCATTCTTTCTTTATAGTCCTTAATTCGGTCACAAAGAAAAAACTGTTTTCTTATGCTTGTAATAACCGTAAACTACAGGAAAATAATACTACTGAATATATTAGGAGAAGTATGGAGAACTGAGACTATACCAGAAGAGTGGAAAAGGAACATAATTGTGCCAGTACACAAGGAAGGGAGTAATAAGGAATGTGATAATTATAGAGCAATATGTCTATCATCAGTGGTATATAAGATCTATACGAATATATTGGAAAGGAGGCTGAGAAAAATCATAGAGGGAAAACTTGAAGAGGAACAAGTTGGATTTAGACCTGGGAGACAGGCTCAAGATCACATTTTTATATTAAGAACAATGATGGGAAAAATGCTGGACAAAAATAAAAGAATATACTTAGCATTTCTAGACTTGAAAGCGGCATTTGACTCGGTACCTAGAAAATATCTATGGGAGGTATTAGAAAGTAAGGAAGTACCTAAGGAACTTATTAAAGCAATAAGAAGTGTATATAAGGATGTAAATAAAAGGAATAGTAAGAATAGAGGAAACGAGTCTAAGGAATTTCAAATAGAAAAAGGAATTAAACAGGGAGATAGTCTCAGTCCTTTACTTTTCATTAATGTAATGGATGAAATAATTAAAATTTGCAAAAGAAGAACCCCAAGAGTACATATAGGATATTGGAATATGAGAGTAGTACAACTGCAAGTACTGCTATATGCTGATGATATAGTCTTAATTGCTAGCAGTGAAGAGAATCTACAGAGGAGCGTAATAGAATGGGGAGAAGAACTTGCGAGAAAAGATCATGAAATAGCAATTAGATATGGAAACGAGAACTTGGAGGAAGTAGATGAATATGAATATTTAGGAACCATCATAACAAGTGATGGTAGGTGTGATGAAGAAATCCTAAATAGGGGAAGAAAAGCAAATACAGTATATTATCAGTTCAGTAAAACAGTAATGGGAAAGAAAGAAGTGGCAGTAAAGACAAAAATGCAGCTATACAAATCAGTATTGGTCCCTACATTAACATATGGAATGGAAAGTTTACCACTTCAAGATAAACATCTGAGTAAAATTCAGGCCAGTGAAATGAAATACCTGAGAAGAGCTGTTAATAAGACTAGGAGAGATAAAGTGATGAATGAAAGAATAAGAAGAGAAGTGGAACAGGAGTCCCTAGAGAAAATAATTGAAAAGAGACAGCTAAAGTGGTGGGGACATGTATTCAGAATGAATGAAGAAAAAAAGGTAAAGCAAATTCTAGAAGTAAAGGTGCAAGGTAGGAGGGGTAAAGGAAGACCAAGGATAATGTTTGAAGACAGAATGGAAAAGATTGGAAGAGAAAGGAATAAGACAATAAATATGATGAAGAGAATGATGAGAAACAGACGGGAATGGAGGAGATGGATCGAGGCAACCAACCCTACGCTATGATGGCAGAAGGGGACTAGAGGAAGAAGAAGCTTTGAGATGTAGTACAACATGTATTAAATTGACTTCATTGCATGAATGAGTTTTGTTTTTATTTGTAATTAAAAACCGTTAGGTTTAGTTGCCGGACCCTGTAGATTCCCAGATCTAGGCTAGGCACACAACACCAGCTGTACGTTTCATCACAACGTCTCATTTGATTTTTTACAAACAAAATTTACATTTACAGCTCCTAAAACTTCACAGACATCTCAGATTGAAAATTCTTAACTACCCCCTGTTTTTCTTTGGCCAATCAACTAGGTACAGTACCATGGTAGAAGTCCTTGCTGCCTTTGTGACTTGCTGGCATAGATACACTAAATGGGATTAAAGGGGAATTTTACTCCATTTTTCAAAATGGAAGAAAGAAGAAGATGGAAAAATACAGAGAACTCAATAACCAGTTAAGAAGGGGAAACAGAAAAGGCAAAAGAGAAATGGATGAAACGAAAATGTGAATAAATAGAAGAATTAGAAAAAAGATGGAGATATGACCTGACATACCATGAAATCCAATGCCTGGACTTTACAAAAAAGAAGTGGGAAGCAATGTGGATGATAGAAGATGAGAACGGAAACTAAATTACAGACAAACAGGAAATATGAAAACATGGGAAGAGTATGTAAAAGATCTCTAGGCATATGCATAGAAAAAGAAAATGATGTCAATCTGAGGACGAAGAAGGCTTACCCATCATGACGGAAGAATTTGAATTAGCACTCAAAGAAATGAAGAACGGAAAAGCAACAGGAAATGACCAAATTCCTGTAGAACTCATAAAAAATCTGGGTCAAGGAAATAAATAAATGCTAGTCTTATGCAATGAAATCTATGAAAAAGGTATGTGGCCAGAAGATTTCGTGGAAACAATCTTAGTACCTATAAAGAAGAAAAGTAACGTCAAGAAATGTTCTGAGTTTAGGACAATCAGTTTGATATCACAATCATCAAAAGTTCTTTTGAGAATTTTAAATACACGCCTATACTCTAAAATGAACTGAGAGATAGAGGAAGAACAGTTTGGATTTCAAAAGGAAAGAGGTACGAGAGATGCCATAGTTCTACTGAGAACACTTGGAGAAAGATTCCTGGAAAAAGGTAAAGAAATGTTTGTTGCATTTGTCGACTTGGAGAAAGCATTTGAAAGAGTGAACTGGACCAAGCTGTCTGGGGCCCGTCAAGTATCTGAGCGATGCTAGCTCAGCAAGATTTTCGCTCGTTGAGCAGACAGATCATTTACTTGACGCAGTTTGCTCATTGATCAAAATATCAGTGCCTTTGAATAATCTGTGATCAATGTGGCTACGTCGAGTGGACAAGATTTCGGTGTTTAAAAATCCTTTGTTAATTATGGATGTGGATGTACGTTGATGTGAACAAAACTGTCGAAATTTTCATTTTCACACCCTTGCACAACTTTCCAAAACTACAGTATATATTTCATATTTATTATTTGGAATAAACAACACTTTCATTTTAATACAATTACAAAAACGGAATATTACATCACCATCTGTTACTTGAACTTCCTCTCTAATTACGCTATATCGCAAGCCGTTCATCAATAATATAGGTAATACCATAGAAGTAATATTTCCTCTCCGCCATCCTCATACAATTTTCCTCTTCTTCCCTTTGCCTCACGAGATCGATCACAAAAACTCTATATTCTGTGGCTCAAACCTGCTGCCTTTCCCCTACATTATTCAACATCTATTTAGAAGAAATGGTCAAAAACTGCTTCCAGAGCAAGGAAGGAGTAGCAGTACGAGGAAGGAAAATATATTGTTTAAGATTTGCAGATGATATGGCTCTGTTGGAAGAAAATGAAAGAACCATAAATGACATGCTAGCAGAAATGAATACCCACTGTGAACAATTCGGGATGAAAATAAATGTGAATATGATGAAAGCAATGGTGATCGGAAGAAAGCAGAAAAAGGCAAAAGTGAGTATCTGAGTTAAGAGAATCGATCAAGTAGACAGCTTTAAATATCTTGAATGCATCATAAGCAATGATATTAATTGCAGCCAAGAAATAAGAATAACAATGGCGAAAGAAGCCTCCAATAGAAAGACAAATATTTTCTGAGGATCTATGAACAAAGAACTGAGGGAAAGACATAAAAATGCTTTGTATAGAGTGTAGCTCTATGGTGAGGAAACATGGACACTATAGAACATGTGAGAAAACACGACTGGAAGCTCTGGAAATGTGCTTATGGAGACGAATGGAATGGGTGAAATGGACAGAAAAGTGAGAAATTAAACAGTGCTAGAAAGAGTTGTGGAAAAGAGATCAATGCTGGAGATAATCCTGAAGAGAAAAAGCAATTGTTTGGGCCACTGGATGAGAAGAAACTGTATCCTAAGGGATGCTATTGAAGTAATGGTCGAGGGAAAGAAGATTCCAAATGATTGACGACATCAAAATAAATGAGTCCTACGCTGCTACAAAGTGAAGAGCTGAAGATCCAACAGCATGGAGGTTGTAAGGTAAGAAAACAATAAATGAAAATTGTATTGAAAATGATTTGCAACTTTTTTAAACCCCACATCTTTAAAAAATTACGTACACACATATGTATATGGTCTATTTTTTTTTTAAAAAAAATACACTGTGTTCTATATTACTTCTTGCTTGTGTGTTTGCTGGATGTGCAACCAACTCAGTATGTCACAGTACATGGTGGAGTTCACATCCACAGGTTCGACATTGTGCTTTCTAGATGAATGGGTCCAAATAGTAACATAGTAGCCACCCCTGCAACAACCGCAATGTGAGGGGGCACCGGGGTATAACTTTTCTATAAGTGCTTCTCCAGACCAAGAGGTTTGTCATTCTAGATTATGCAGCAATTTTCATGAAGAAATACAAAAAATTCATAGCATCAGTGCTTCAAATTAGGGAGGGGGGGGGGAGGGTGGTAATCTCTCCAGGTACTAACATTTTCGCAAATCATCTCCTCAGCTATCTCAGTCGCTGTAGACTGTAGGAGCATCCCCCAGCTAACCCCAAGGCTCAACCAAACATCGCCCAAGCTAACATTTTCCATTTCACGTACTGTTTTGCATGTAATAAATGTGAATGTGAAAGATGTTTCGTAGACAAGTTGACATCCTTCTGTCTCGTCCCTTGTTCACCTGACAGAATTGGTGGGTTGCAATGCATAAATATTTTCTCCCTGCATTCTTCTCCAACCACCACCATTAAAATCAAATTACAAATATAAGCAGGGTACAGATTTATATGTGAATACATATTTATGTATGAAGCTGAAATCAGTTATATCTTGTATTATGATTGTGCATCATGGCATGTAGACTCAAAAAATTCAGTTTCTATTTTCAATATTTTTACATATATTGAGTCTTGGCTCATATTTTATTTATTTTTACATATTATTTCCATATTTCAGAACATTTCTCAACATATACTACATATTCGTGCAAAAACTACAAGTCCCCGTGTGACCGAAAGAGTCGAGTGAATTTCTTGCGAATTCTTTCTGACAAATTTTAAATACACTCCCATTACTTCTTGTGATATTGAAGCAGTTTTAGTCAATATAAATCCATCTGAAGAGAGAACAGAAGGAAATTCATGTAAGAACACATATTAATTTTCTGTTGTTTTACAATTAATGTCAATGTAAGCGCACTGTATTTTATGTAGCACATGTAGTATCTTGTATA
Organism: Lepisma saccharinum; assembly: GCF_977018435.1. Taxonomy (NCBI): domain Eukaryota; kingdom Metazoa; phylum Arthropoda; class Insecta; order Zygentoma; family Lepismatidae; genus Lepisma; species Lepisma saccharinum. The sequence continues at coordinate 209,893,245 of NC_139229.1, read as the reverse complement.
ATTGAAAACGTAAATTTTTATACTTTTAAGTCCATATTTAACGCCATATTTTGGTGAAAATAACTAAATATATATTTACATATTTAGCACATTTTTACTACATATAAATCCGTTCCCTGGTTATCAGTTTGCCAAGCATAATAATACAGCCATCAACTTTCCAATTGAAGGGCTCGGGTGTAAAACATGGTAAGTGAAATTGTGGTTATTTTTGAGTTACAAAGTAAAATGTGCCATCCTTCAATTTTTGACGGAATTTCCCATGTCATACAATTTGGATTGGACTCAGTGAAGCCTTGTGAAATTGATAAACACAAAAACAATTTATCTACAGTATAGCTTCTAACAACATTTTTCCTTAATGACCAAAATGTCACTTACCATGTTTTACACCTGAGCCCTTCAATTAGTATTAATCGAAATTTTTTGGTATTCAAAAAGCAACTTACCAAATTAATTTCACCCTGCATTGTGTAACAACCCTGTGTGATCGCCATATTATATTTTGTTAACAAGGTTCGGTTAAAGAATGCATGATAAATGTCCCTGCGAGGCATACGCTTTTGTTTTTAAATCCAACTTGTTCTTTAAAAGTCAATAATTGTATTTTACATTGTAAAACCCATTGTTAGTAATGCAGAGTCCTACACGACTATTTATTAATTGTATTGTCTAAATGCGCACAGTTTTAGTTTATGTTAACACGTGCATCTAGTGATTTTTCCACTAGTGCTTTCTCAATATCAAACTATGATAATTCTTAGTACGGATTTTGCAACATGTAATCAAAAAGTGAGTTGGCAACGCGTACTCTTAGTTAGGATTTTCACTGCCCATGCGCCACCGCGAGTATAAAGTCAGTGCAGCGAGGCCCGGACCTCAGTTGGCTCCCTGATGTCAATGGGCAAACATCTAGGGTAAACCAGACTCCCAGCCAGAAGCCTAGCAGCCATTCCAAAAGGAAGGAGGGAGAAGAAAGAAGAAGAGCCTAGCATCAACCTACCTACCTGGTCCAATCGCCTCAGCTGATAGGTACTCAGGTTCTACCTGCCCGGCTTGACTGGGAGTAACAGGACCGTTCCTTCCTAACCTGCCATCCCTGCATAGGAGACACCGGTTGGCTTGCCAATTCCCAGCTAACGCCGGGGGTGTTGCGGCATCCTGCCCCTCCCTTATCTCTTCGAGACCAAAGGCGGTGCAGGTAAATGCACGTGCGTGGTGCAGGTAAAAGCATGTGTGTGGTACAAGTAAATGCACGTAGGGGTTACAGGTAAAGACACGTGTGCTAACAGACATTCTTTTATTAAGATTATAATAAACCTACCTATATATATATATATATATATATATATATATATATATAAAGCTGGTGTAACCTTTCATTATCCCAGTAAGCCCTGAGATATTTGAGTCTATGTTCAACGACTGGTAAGATGTTAGCACTTATGGGTAGACTTTTGCCATCCTCCTAATTGAAGTGTTTTGAGTGTGGTAATTGTGTGTATGGGGTATGGACATTGCAATTGGTCGTGCACAGTCTCTAGTTCCAGGTGTTTGGTTTAACTTCACCATTTATCAGTGATTGTTTCGTCAACACCCACCCTCTCTCTAGCTGCGTTTCTCGCCTTCCTACTTTACCCCACGATTTTGTTTGTGTTAGTTAAACCTTTGAGCCACTAGGAGTATAGGGGAGGTTCTCAAAGCCCTGGTCTCCGAGTCCAGGCAAGACTAACGGAGTAGCTAGTTTTTATTGAAAACCCAGTCTGCCATTCTGTACATGACTAACAAAGAGTGCCTTTGTTTATTTGTGTTTGCGATTTCTTTTAAACTATGATATTTGTGCAATAACTGAACAGTTGGTGTAATAAGATGGACATAATGGAAGAAGAGCGAATAACACAGTTATTCCTGGAAATTCCCTAGAAAAGTGACTCAATAGATGGACAGTTTGATTCAGATGATCATTGAGACCCATCCGTGTAACATTTGTTAAGTGCTGTGAAAAATGAAAAAGATTTTCAATCACCAGTTGTTTTATTTGCAAAAGAAACTCATTCTTCCAACTGCTTCCCTGATATAGCAGTGGTATCATCATTGCATTGTAATCAAAGGGTCCTGGATTCGGTACCCGGTGGAGGCACATAATGATTCGGATCCACTTTAGTGTAGGTCCAGTCCCAATTAACTTTTCTGTGCATAAAGTGGGCTTAAAAAACTTATTTTTTCAACTTAATGGTTGCACATGTAACATTGAAATGTTCATTATGTGGAATATTTCTAATTTTGTCCTGTGTATTTATTTTATTAACTAAAATGTATTTTTAGAATCTCAATTGTTTGCAAAGAAAATATTAATTTTCCTTATGCGACCCATGAAGGGTTAATGCTGTTGGGCTGAGGAAACTATAAGATTTTATTAGAGCAGTGATTGACTACTAATTTAGACCTAATTTTATATTCATCATCAAGCCTGGGTGTAATCTAACTATTACTGTTTATTATGCAACAATATTTAATTTCGAGGGTACTTATTAGTTAATGTATAAAGATAAAAAGTTACAAAGATATTTACTAGTAAAATTGCTGGAATAGGGGCATCAATTTTTGCCAGGCTGTGGTCCCACAATTGTTAAGGACTGGTCTGTGACTTCATGAATTCACCATGTAATGCAGCATATACAGCATGTTCTACTTAGAGGGATCGAGAAATAAATGCTCACAGTTTAAAGACAGAGCAAGATATTATGATTTTCATTTTCCAAGGTACAGAAACTCTCATAGTTTATACACCAATAGTGAATACATCTGTGTGCCAATGTGTAATGCAGGAACAGGCCTGGCACTATTCAGTAGAGCAATAGTATTTACCTCAGCCAAGAACTTAATTGATTGAATACCATTTAGATGTCTGCAAGGCAACTCAACACACACACATTGGGTTGCATTGACCATTTGGTGTTAATATACCATTATTTACACTTCAAATTACGATTATTTCTCAATCCCTCTAAGCAGAACATGCTGTATAAAAATATTGATTTAAGGAACGAATGTATGGAAAGTTGGCCTGAACTTAATAGACATTATTTGATTTGGAACAAGAACCAAATGAATTTCCATTAAAGTGAAAGAGAAATTCCAATTTGATCTTCCGGTTATTGAAGTAAAAATTACTGTATTTTTCTGAATATTTTCAACTAGTTACTTGCCTTCCATACACAATAACATTAGCAGAAAAAAGTGGAGAGGTAAAGGGTGTAAATTGATTGGGGGAAGGTTGTTCACTATGCATATTTGAGGTAGAAATCCATATTTAATAACACGTTTTTCATGTCTGTTGTAGGGGTGACTAGAGGGCATTCTCCATGATTTTTTTTTTTTATTAACGACCTCATGCTATGCCACTGGAGCCAATGCATATTCTTCTCAGCATTCATGAAGGTTTTGCTGCACAATTGCAAAGTGCAATTCAAGGCCAGATCAGAACTTAGTGAAACTTTTTACAGCCTTTAAGATAGGTGGTGAGATGCTTGTATGGTTCAGATGAGCGAGTGCATTCTTCCCCACTCCAGCACTGGAATGGACTCAGAAAGGGTGTCTGTATAGAATACCATATGATCTTCTGAACACCCATAAGATCATAATGAGACATACTTGTGTTATTAGTAGCAAAAAATATTGCCAAGATTTTCTTAGAAGGGGGTATATAAGTGTGAGAACAGAAATAGTACTCCTCCTATGGTATCTTATCTTCTTTTTTTAGAAAAGCTGGGGAAAATTAGATAAACCTACCCCTGCGAGCATCCTGTTAGTTGGGATCCCTTCCAAACAAGTTTCATTTAGATATTGTAGACAGTTTTTTTGTTCAAAGTGGTAATTTGTTGCACATGAAAAATATATTAAATTTGTATACTTATAAATACAGACAACTTCAGAAGAAATATTATACGTGGAATGTAATTCAACATCTTATATTAAAAGCAGAGTAAATAATAAGAAATAGTAAAACACAAATAAATATAATTTTTTACATTCCTGTGGCTCCTTCACTTGATATTCTGTTGAACATTTATGCAATTATTAAAATGTACAATGTTTAAAATAATCCAGGCACATTCAACATAATGAAAAATAAATGCAATATATATGAGCTTTATATAATAAACCTAAATATGCTTAATAGAACAAATATTATTCCTTCACTTAGTCTCACATTCCAATTCAACAACAAACAATACATCAAGGCATGTTAACAAAACAACAAATTACAAGTTCTTTATCGGAAAACATAATAGAAATATGGACCACTGCAACATAAAAAATATTACAAAAATATTTCTGTTTGATTCTTTTCTACTACTTAATGTAACATTAAAAAATACAAAAAATAAAAATTAAAAATATTATTGGAGATAATACAATGCGAGAATAAAAAAAATATATGTGTGATAATATTAATAACAAATTCACTTCATACTGAGTGGTTTTAATAAATATTAAAACTTGGATTTTTTGTTTTAGCATTACATTCAATAAATCTTCAACAACACTTCTATAAAATTAATAGTTAGTTTCAGCCACTTTACATGAGATTTTTTAGTAT
>NC_139229.1:209845936-209888542 GCF_977018435.1 Lepisma saccharinum | reverse complement strand
CACCTCCCGCCAGAATTATAACCTCCGCCTACACCAGGCCCTGGTTAACCGTGGATATCCCTCCATCCTGGTCACCAAGCAAATATCACGAGCTGCCTCACATACCACTACCACCAAGAAACCTGCTGCCACCAACCCACCTGCACTCATCACCCAATATCATCCCCACCTCAACAAAATCAGGCACACACTGCACTCTCTTCTCCCAATCCTCCACAGTGATCCCGAAACCAAAAACATATTTCCCGACAAACCCAGGGTGGTTTTCAAACGCCCCCCTAACCTCCAAAACATCCTGGTCCACAACACTCCTTCACCACACATCCAACACCCCCCTGCCCATAAATGCAACCGACCCAGGTGCAAGACCTGTCCCATCCTCATCACTTCTCACACCCTCCAGGTGCACACGGCCACTGGCAAATTTACCCTCCATCCCAAAGGGACCTGCCATGCCTCAAACCTTATCTACATCCTCACCTGCAACATCTGTGGTGATTTTTACCTGGGGGAAACATCAACGGCCCTCAACCTCCGCATCAATAACCACCGCTCCTCCACCCACAACCTGGACTTCACTGTCGCCGTCCACACCAACCACCACAACATCAGTTTCAACGACTGCTTCCGGGTAGCGATCATCCACCTCCTACCCCAACCAGCCAACACCTCTGTTCGCAAAAGATGGGAGAGGGCCTATATATCGGCCATGAGTGCAACCACTCCACCTGGCCTGAACAAGGCCACCCAGTAATGCCCAACCCTCACCCACCCTCCCGCCCTCCCTCCCAACTCATCCTACACACTCACAGTTTACGACGAGCCTGGTGACGAAACAGTGTTTTTTTCGTTCTACGCACCGCTTCTTCTTCAATGGGAACCTGGCAACTCTGCAGGACCCCAACTTCCGGTTCCGTCTTCTGTTTCTTCTCACACCGATGATGCTATAAATTAGCGAAAATTTTGAATTTTCCTACTGTCCGGTGAGCGTTTCCTTTTACCTTATTTGATTTATATATATACACTGCAATTGGTTGTGCACAGTCTCTAGTTCCAGGTGTTTGGTTTAACTTCACCATTTATCAGTCAGGTGTTTGGTTTAACTTCACCATTTATCAGTGATTGTTTTGTCAACACCCACCCTCTCTCTAGCTGCGTTTCTCGCCTTCCTACTTTACCCCACGATTTTGTTTGTGTTAGTTAAACCTTTGAGCCACTAGGAGTATAGGGGAGGTTCTCAAAGCCCTGGTCTCCGAGTCCAGGCAAGACTAACGGAGTAGCTAGTTCTTACTGAAAACCCAGTCTGCCATTCTGTACATGACTAACAAAGAGTGCCTTTGTTTATTTGTGTTTGCGATTTCTTTTAAACTATGATATTTGTGCAATAACTGAACAGTTGGTGTAATAAGATGGACATAATGGAAGAAGAGCGAATAACACAGTTATTCCTGGAAATTCCCTAGAAAAGTGACTCAATAGATGGACAGTTTGATTCAGATGATCATTGAGACCCATCCGTGTAACATTTGTTAAGTGCTGTGAAAAATGAAAAAGATTTTCAATCACCAGTTGTTTTATTTGCAAAAGAAACTCATTCTTCCAACTGCTTCCCTGATATAGCAGTGGTATCATCATTGCATTGTAATCAAAGGGTCCTGGATTCGGTACCCGGTGGAGGCACATAATGATTCGGATCCACTTTAGTGTAGGTCCAGTCCCAATTAACTTTTCTGTGCATAAAGTGGGCTTAAAAAACTTATTTTTTCAACTTAATGGTTGCACATGTAACATTGAAATGTTCATTATGTGGAATATTTCTAATTTTGTCCTGTGTATTTATTTTATTAACTAAAATGTATTTTTAGAATCTCAATTGTTTGCAAAGAAAATATTAATTTTTCTTATGCGACCCATGAAGGGTTAATGCTGTTGGGCTGAGGAAACTATAAGATTTTATTAGAGCAGTGATTGACTACTAATTTAGACCTAATTTTATATTCATCAACAAGCCTGGGTGTAATCTAACTATTACTGTTTATTATGCAACAATATTTAATTTTGAGGGTACTTATTAGTTAATGTATAAAGATAAAAAGTTACAAAGATATTTACTAGTAAAATTGCTGGAATAGGGGCATCGATTTTTGCCAGGCTGTGGTCCCACAATTGTTAAGGACTGGTCTGTGACTTCATGAATTCACCATGTAATGCAACATATACAGCATGTTCTACTTAGAGGGATCGAGAAATAAATGCTCACAGTTTAAAGACGGAGCAAGATATTATGATTTTCATTTTCCAAGGTACAGAAACTCTCATAGTTTATACACCAATAGTGAATACATCTGTGTGCCAATGTGTAATGCAGGAACAAGCCTGGCACTATTCAGTAGAGCAATAGTATTTACCTCAGCCAAGAACTTAATTGATTGAATACCATTTAGATGTCTGCAAGGCAACTCAACACACACACATTGGGTTGCATTGACCATTTGGTGTTAATATACCATTATTTACACTTCAAATTACGATTATTTCTCAATCCCTCTAAGCAGAACATGCTGTATAAAAATATTGATTTAAGGAACGAATGTATGGAAAGTTGGCCTGAACTTAATAGACATTATTTGATTTGGAACAAGAACCAAATGAATTTCCATTAAAGTGAAAGAGAAATTCCAATTTGATCTTCCGGTTATTGAAGTAAAAATTACTGTATTTTTCTGAATATTTTCAACTAGTTACTTGCCTTCCATACACAATAACATTAGCAGAAAAAAGTGGAGAGGTAAAGGGTGTAAATTGATTGGGGGAAGGTTGTTCACTTTGCATATTTGAGGTAGAAATCCATATTTAATAACATGTTTTTCATGTCTGTTGTAGGGGTGACTAGAGGGCATTCTCCATGATTTTTTTTTTTATTAACGACCTCATGCTATGCCACTGGAGCCAATGCATATTCTTCTCAGCATTCATGAAGGTTTTGCTCCACAATTGCAAAGTGCAATTCAAGGCCAGATCAGAACTTAGTGAAACTTTTTACAGCCTTTAAGATAGGTGGTGAGATGCTTGTATGGTTCAGATGAGCGAGTGCATTCTTCCCCACTCCAGCACTGGAATGGACTCAGAAAGGGTGTCTGTATAGAATACCATATGATCTTCTGAACACCCATAAGATCATAATGAGACATACTTGTGTTATTAGTAGCAAAAAATATTGCCAAGATTTTCTTAGAAGGGGGTATATAAGTGTGAGAACAGAAATAGTACTCCTCCTATGGTATCTTATCTTCTTTTTTTTAGAAAAGCTGGGGAAAATTAGATAAACCTACCCCTGCGAGCATCCTGTTAGTTGGGATCCCTTCCAAACAAGTTTCATTTAGATATTGTAGACAGTTTTTTTTGTTCAAAGTGGTAATTTATTGCACATGAAAAATATATTAAATTTGTATACTTATAAATACAGACAACTTCAGAAGAAATATTATACGTGGAATGTAATTCAACATCTTATATTAAAAGCAGAGTAAATAATAAGAAATAGTAAAACACAAATAAATATAATTTTTTACATTCCTGTGGCTCCTTCACTTGATATTCTGTTGAACATTTATGCAATTATTAAAATGTACAATGTTTAAAATAATCCAGGCACATTCAACATAATGAAAAATAAATGCAATATATATGAGCTTTATATAATAAACCTAAATATGCTTAATAGAACAAATATTATTCCTTCACTTAGTCTCACATTCCAATTCAACAACAAACAATACATCAAGGCATGTTAACAAAACAACAAATTACAAGTTCTTTATCGGAAAACATAATAGAAATATGGACCACCGCAACATAAAAAATATTACAAAAATATTTCTGTTTGATTCTTTTCTACTACTTAATGTAACATTAAAAAATACAAAAAATAAAAATTAAAAATATTATTGGAGATAATACAATGCGAGAATAAAAAAAAGTATATGTGTGATAATATTAATAACAAATTCACTTCATACTGAGTGGTTTTAATAAATATTAAAACTTGGATTTTTTGTTTTAGCATTACATTCAATAAATCTTCAACAACACTTCTATAAAATTAATAGTTAGTTTCAGCCACTTTACATGAGATTTTTTAGTATATTAATACTACACGTTTCCTACCAAAATGCATAAAATAAATGTCAATGGAAGTTTTCCAAATCATACGTCAAACATTTCAAAAATTATCTTACATAACAGTTCTTACATATAAATTTTCTCAACACCATAAACTTGTACTGGAAATTAAATTACTTTAAGATATTTCCATATTGTCACAATTAATAATTAATACATATTTACAAATTACAGAAAACTATTTGCTAAAGTTACTTATTTTCGGGACATCTGAGATCTACATTCAAAAGTGTACTCGCTTGCAACAGCTGGTCAGTATGCAGTCATATCGTCCCTTGCACACAAAAAATAAACTATATTGAATATTAACCATTTAAAATACACCTTCACAAAAAAATAAGGAAAAAAACATTAAGTATACAGGAATTTTTGTGTACAAAATTATCCATTACACTACATATTCTAGTGCTACACACACACACATTCAAATGAAATCTATATATTGTTCCTCTTCATTATTTTTACCTATCTTGAACCAATTTAACTATAATCCAATATTACGTTGGTTCTTTGTAATCATAATTGTTTAAGATTACACATTATACAGTTAACACACAAAGGTATGATGTGAATATTCTAAACTATAATTCAAGCTACATCTATAAATTACTTTAGAATCAACATGTTTGATATGTTATTCTTCACAAAACTAGTAATTAAAAAATCTTCAAGATTCCGTTATTACAATATATAAGCAGTCTTAGAGGCAAGTAACTTGATTTAAAAACACAAAATTTATATTTAAAATAATTATGTATACCAGAGGGCTCGAAAAATCCCAGTCGACAGGTCGCCATGGCGGCTAAAAATTTCAGCCTGGCGTCTGATCTTTTGCTGTAATATTGAACACTCACAAACATCCATGTTCAGGCCGGAATTCATACCTGGCAGCCCTGGCATCGTAGCGCGATGTGCTAACCACTCTGCCACAAGATCACCTTCTTATAGTATGCACAATTGCTAGTAGGTGGTTTCCTGGCGCCTGATTTTCAGAGCTGGCATCTAGGTCTGAAGAAGATTTTTCGACCACTGGTATACCATATTTACACATATATAATGCGCACCCTGGATTTTGATTGGGAAAAGCCATAAACAAATATCTCGTATATAATGCTCAGCACAATTCAGGTGCAAGAAATGGCTTTCTTAGTTGTAGGTTGGAAAGAGCTGTTGCTATGCTGATCAAGAGTGAATGATATCATACCCATTCAATGAGTCACCAACCCACACCACCTCCACTGTGTTTAGCATCTCAATGCTTTCACATCTGTAACCACCTTGTTTATTCTGTAGTATAAGAAGCGAGATCAATATTACATTATGGATTTGCAGTGCTCAGGAAGTTATTTCCTATTATTTCTCGCTGACAAATACCACTGATATGCATCCCATGTGACAGGAAGTACATGCTCGAATTCTACAACAATAGTGCCACTTTTCACAATGCTTCAAAATGCTCTGATACAAAGTGATAAATCATGGGGAAACAGCCATTTCACTTTTGTAGTTTTTCTTAAAAAAAATATTATTACTCAAGAAATTCAACCTGGTAATTTTTATTTGGGCCTCTTGATATATACGTGCTAAATGCAGTGACATAGTGAAAACATTAACGGTTTTATGTTGCCTGTCCAAATTATCCCATACATAATATACACTTCACAGTTTTTGGGAATAAAAATTTTGGAAAAAAAGTGCACATTATACATGAGTAAACACAGCATATATTTTTAATGTCAGTAGTACTTAGAGAATTGTGTACTATATTAAAGGAAACTTTCATTGTTTGAAACACAAGAAACCATTTGTTCTAAATAGCTTGGAAACAATTTATCATTTATTTCTGAAGCTTCATCATAGATTCCAAAGAAGCAAATAAAGACAAACATGCTAACCTTAACCTTAATAAGTTTTAATATCCTTTAAGTCCACAATTCATGTGGAAGCTTTCAGATCGAAGTGACAAGCAACAATTGTCACTTGAAAATGAACTTTCAGAAATAAGTAGTACATACTGTGCTGGAGTGGACAAGTTGTTTGTCGCTTGTATGTTACTCAGACTGTGACCTTTTCTAGAGTGTGCATCATGTTATCTTGCAGTGAATGCTTTACCCCAACAAGTTATAAACTCTACAAGATAGGCCAAACTGGCATCCATTCTTTGGAATATTTAAACTTCTAGTATGATAGTACAATAAAGCATCAATATATGAAGGGTGTGCCAAGAAAGCATTCGGGATTTTAAATGAAATTCAGAATGGTGCTGGACGTGAGATGTGTATCTAATAGGGATGAACAATATTAGATATTTCGATATATCATCAAGAGAAATATCATCACAGACAATACGATATGATATTTTCTCTGTATCATGATATCGGCGATATATCGCCTTCACAATATATATCGCCAAATATTGTGATGATGTATCACTACGATATCATGATGATATATCACCAGCACGATATATATCACCAAATATCATGACGTTATATAGCCGATACAATATATACCACCAAATATCGTGACGATATATCACCAACATGATATATATTGTAAAATATTGTGATGATATATTGCTGACATGATATATATTGCCAAAATATCGTGACGATATATCATCTAGTTGATGTCGCCTGGACAATAATTTTCAATATCACGATATGTCATCTGGACGATATATCCTAACACTAGTATCTAGTAGTGGTGTGCAGGATCCTGAAAAGTCAGAACCGGGATTGGTAAATAAAATTTCCATCCTGATCCTGACTTTTCGGGATCTCGAGCAGTCGGGAAATACTGAATGGTCATTTTCTCGATGTTTTCTGCATTGCAAGTGTCTGGAACTTATCAGAAATTGTTAGTTTTTATTCCAGAAATGCCAAAACAATCACTTAAGGCGAAAATGGCATGTAGAATTAGAGATTTCCAGAGATTCGGGAAATTTCTATAATTTGTCGTCCCAAAAATTTCCAGACTCCATCGGAAAATTGCAAATTTTTCCTGCCCCGAATGTTGGGATTTAAAAAAATTGCCATCCTGATCCCATCCCGACCCAAATTTTATTACGAGGCATGTCAGGAAAGTAAAGATACAACTGATATATATCTTAGGGAAAATGTAAGGCATAAGTTGACAACCTTACTCTTTCCAGTAGCATTCATTCTCAGTGCTGCAATGAGTCTTGTGAGAGTCACATGTGCTGGAAATGGCTGCGGCGATAAAGAATCGTGCCAAATGTGAAGTGCAGACTGGAATGAGGTTTCTCCAGGCAAAAGGCGAATGTCCAGCAAATTGCGGCAGTTTATGGAACATTATCTGTCCTACCTCCTGCAAAGGCACGACACCACTTCGTCACATTTTGACAATTCATAGTGTTTGCATAAACTGCAGTTTTTTTAAACAGTCGTGTGTTTTAAGCACTTAAAATATAATGTTTTAAACCCTTGTTTTAAACATACACACCCTGGTTACTTGTCAATTTGGTGTCACATGTCACCTGTCACTTCACTGTGAAATCTTCCTTACACATTCTAGAAAATGTATGGTCACATAATTAGAAACATGCATTTTTTCATTCTTCAAAAATTTGAAGATAAAATGTACAGTAAAAAATCTTATTTAAAAAACATACAGATGCATTACAAATTATTCTCAGATGAGTATAAGGAAAGTTCATTTTTGCCGAGTTTAATATGAACAGCAACAAGTTGATACAATATTTAACCACATTATATTTCAATATCATGTCCAATACACCATATTATTAAATACGTATACATTAAAACGTTTTCTAACTTTCAATACTTTTATCTTGCATATTTTAACACTGCAGTATATAAACTGTATGATACCATAAAGTCTAAATGCAAGAACATTTTATGGCAACAACCATATAAATATTCCAAAACATATATTATATACAAATTACTTCATATAAAATATAGTTAAAATCACAATTTATCACATCAATTAATGTTGTAAATACTTCATAATTCCCAAGTTTAGCACAGACTAATAAATTAATGAATGTTATGCCTTGCATTTTTTAATGTTATAAGATAGAATCTAGCACAAAATTTCTAATGAAAAACTCGGTAAGTTTTGTTCAGCCTTATTTTCTGCATAGTTGGGAACTATGATAGTTCACTGGGAAAACGCAAGAAATATAACTATGTAATAAATTTTTCAAATACATGAAATACATACATTATGATCACACCAAAGAGCACTTATACACTTGTACTGTAACAACACATTTACAACATACAATTATGAACATAAATTTGTGCATTCTCATTTGATTGCACTAGAGTGTATCGATGGAATAAATAGGAACACGACAAGACATATTCACAGACTAACCTGATATTCTCAAGAGATAAAGAATGACCTAATAAATTTTTCACATCGGGTAATTTCACAGAACATAACAAAATGAGATAGAGAATTGTACTTAAATAAGATCTAAAGTGTGCTGCAAAGTTTTTACTCGCAAGACCCAGAACCAAAGGGCATGTCTTCAGTCGAAGCCCTCGATTGATTGTCTTGACACAAGGAGTATGAGTCGGGTATTTCTGCCCACTTCTGCTTCTCTCCAGATGCAAAGAGACCGTAAAATATTGCACCGCTCATGTATATACCACTTGCAATGTAAAATACCACCTGCCACTCTTCAGCACTCTGAAACAAGAAAAGTCATTTCAGTACTGGTTGGCAATACAGTAGATAGAATCCTCGTAGTATCCACATATTTATCATTTTAGTTTACTGTCCTTATTAGAGGTACATATTTTTGGTAAATAAAAAGGCAAAATTTCGGTACGAAAACAGTCAAAATTGCAGGTTCAAAAGCGGTAAATAAAATACAATTTTGATGCTATAGCGGTAAAAAATTGGATCAAAAGAGGCATATAAAATGAAGGGTTCGGGTGTAAAACATGGTGACACTTTGGTAATTTTTTAGTTACAAAGTAAAATGTGCCTTCCTTCAATTTTTGAGTGAAATTGCCATGTCGAACAATTTGCATTGGAAAACACTTTATCTACAGTATAACTTCTAATTAACTTTTTTTTCCTTAATGAACTCAGAAATGACCAAAATGTCACTTACCATGTTTTACACCCGAGCCCCTCAAATGACATTTTGGTTTTAAAATCGTGAATATAATTCTAATTTTGATTTAAAAGCTGCACTTATTACACAAAAAAAAACATCCCTTCTAATAACACATTTATGTAGTTACCAGAGTACTAAGTTCGTTCCTGTACAAAAGGGTCCATTCTTGATTCTCAAATATTTACAGCCGAATTAATCAATTTTCACAGGATAATTCAAACTTCAGAAAGTGTCGCGGCAGTAAATAAACTCTAAATTTCGCATTTAAGAGTCTATTTTGCATTTTGCAGTTCATTTCGCATCATTTCCTGACAAAACAGAGTACGAAAATGCACCTCGCACCTTTCAGAAACATGAAACATTAGCATTACAATGTGTTATTTCATATTTTGTGTTTTTGTCAAAAACAAAATATACATGCCTCTAGTCATTATAATTTTGTCCCTTTAGCATTTTGTCATTCACTGGTCATAACTGGAACATGCATGTGATGATTCATTTTTAATCAAATTTATGATTATCTTCTTAATTTAAGGATAGCAATTAATTGACAAGACAGGCATACAGATAAAAAATTAATATTTAAACATTTTTCATGTGATATTACACAGACAGTGTTGACAATATTATCACAGACAAAGGTAAAGCCTCCGCTTTGAGGCGCCTGCTTTCACTTCTGGTCAAACTCACAAACAGCAGATGGCGCTGGTAAATTTCAAGCAACTGGGAACGGGACTTAACGGGAGGCACTCCGCATGATGTGTGTTTGCAAGGAATGGTAAAGCGCTTATTATCTGTGGATTGATATTGGAATGTGAGTTGTGGGCAAGGCAGTCTCCCTGCCTGAGAAAGTTCCTCCATAACTGCACTTTCTACTAACCCCCGTGTTTGCAAGGAAGCTGTCCCACAGGCCATAGCATTGAAGAAAGAAACTCATCGGTAAGGGGTGACTATGATTACTTGGGAAACAAAAAGATTAAGCATATCGTACATTAATGTAAAGACTAAATTCTGGAGAATGCCGGCTTTTTTACTCATTCTTCACAAATACGAAGTTAGTGAAGATATAACCTTAAAAGAAGTTGTGTACTTTTTAAAGAAACACATCAACAATTCCCTACAGGAACATAGATTTTTGAGCTTTCTGCTATTTTTTTCTTGTGTGTGTAACGTGCTTTTGTATTTTATGCAAATACTGTATACTTTCTATCTAACAGCATGTCGAAAACTGGAAATTGTCATTTCCATCCATCATTTCCGTCCATTGCATTTGGCTATTTTCTTTTTCGTACAAAAGGTTAGATAGAAAATTTACCACCACAGATATGCTTATGAAAGTTGTACTCACACTGTCATGTATTTGCAGACCCACTGGTGTACTCAAGGGGTGGGGTGAAGGTACTACAGCCCCCCGAAATTTATAGAAAATAAAAAAATCAAAGGAAGGCAGTGATGTAGTAAAAAAAATACCTTAAAATAACCCCCAATAACATTTTTGTGTTTGAATAACTTTTAAAACAACGGTTTAAAATAGTAATTGAAGCCCATATCTAATGAAAATTGAACACCAACAGCGGAATATCACCCAATTTGCTTTTTGGTGATGCATTCTATGATCTCACTCTGTTCAGTAAAAGTTACATTCATGGCACTGAACCCTTGTTCACATTCAGCTGTAGATATTGATACAATTTGAATTGAATTCACATAATCCTTGAGTGAGGTGGAAATGTGTTTTGGATTTTCTTTGTAGATGTGAAAATTTTTAACTAGTGACGCACACATGCTTTCGTTTACATTAAAGTTCACCTAACATGTCACTATAAAACATGCGTTCTTAATCATCTTAATGTTATGTGTGTGAATTAAATAGGACTACATCAATCGTTTTCAATGTCTCAAAAGTAACTATGTCAATTTTGCTATGCTATAAGAACCAAAGAATTTGGTGTTTTGTATACAATGACAGTACATTCAGTACTTGTAGAGAGTCTTAAAATAGAGCAAATTCCATCATAAATAACTACTTTGTCAAATGTTTTACAAATCCTTCAAACCTGAATCTCTCACGAGTCGATCAGGAACCATCTTGACTTCTTTACGATGACAAAACATTGCAGATCTCAACAAGTGCTCGAACAGGATTAAAAGACGAAATGACCCAACACAGCTCATCGATAGAAAAGTACTTGTGAAACACCAGAAGTCTGAAAAACACTGAATTAATAGCATCTTAAAGAGAGACAGCCAGGGGCGACAACTTTTCAAAGCATTGGGTGGGCTCAAACACTTGAATTACAAGTTCCCAAAAAAAGTCACATAAATTATTGGATGGTCTCGAGTAATATGAGCCTATGTAAATTGGCGTCACTGTTAGCAGTCGCCATAAATTGCATAACATAAACAACATATGTACTGTAGGTATGGTGGGGAACTGAAACACAATAAGTATGACACACTATGTTGCCATTCGTTACCGGACACCCCATACCAGTACGTTAAACCGGTCACAGCACCATATCAGTATCGTTGGTTGATTTGGTTGATTTAGTGTTTTAAGTCCACTTTATGCACAGTAAGGCTAATCGGGACTGGACCTACAGTTTAAAGTGGAATCCGAACCACTATGTGCCTCCACCGGGTATCAAACCCGGGACCCCTTACATCAGTATCGTGTAGGGCTACCTTTCTCCACAATGACATCCACAACCCTTCGAGCAAGACTTTCCACCAATTTGCGATACGTGTCGACAGGAATCTTGCCCCATTCCTCCTGCAAAGCAGCAAACAGCTCAGTGGTGTTTTTTGGGCGGCATGACCTGGCTCTCGAGTGGCACTCCAACTCGTCCCATAGGTGTTCAATGGGGTTGATATCTGAACTTTGGGCTGGCCAATCAAGTTTTTGCACACCCATATCCTCGAACCACATGTTGATAATGCCTGCCGTATGACATGGAGCATTGTCGTGCTGAAACAGGTATGGGCCAATACCGAATTGTTCCCACAATGTCGGTAGCGCAGAATTGTCCAGAACATTTTGGTACGCATCGGCATTCATGTTTCCCCGAACTGAAACAATAGGACCAAGACCATACCACGAAAAGCAGGACCACACCATAATGCCACCTCCGCCGAATTTCACTGTGGATACGATACAGTCCTGTAAACAGCGTTCACTGGGCAACGCCACACCCACACGTTCAACGGACCGCCACATCTGGTAGCATGATTCATCACTCCATAGGATGGATTTCTATTGTTCGAAAGTCCAATGGCGGCATTCCTTGCACCACTGTAACCGACGGGTCGCATTACGGGCTGTGATATGCGGCTTGTGAACTGCTGCGCGACCATGAAAACCAAGTGCGGTGATCTCCCGGTGGACAGTATGATCACTTGCAGCACTACTGGAAGCCGATCGAAACTCCTGTGCCACCAATCTGTAAGGACTCCTTCCGGTTTGACTTCACAACACGTTTCAAGCATCGACGGTCACGATCTGTTAATATTTTCAGTTTACTGGGTCTGGGTCAGCATGTCATGACCCCCTCTCGCTTCCACTTCACGATAACATCACCCACTGTCGACCGGGGTATCTGAAATTTGTTGGAAATCTCACGGGTCGAATGCCCAAACCTGTGGGCTCCAATGATCATCCCTCTTTCTGTCTCACTCAGTTCAAGTCGTCTGTCCATATTGACTGCTGTAGCTGATATGAGTGTGTTCTCAACCGGCAACACCTTTCATAGGTTGTATGACGTGTACAGACAATCCCAAGCACTTTTTGAGGGGTATCCGGTTACGAATGGCAACATAGTGTATATATGGATAAAAGCAAGGCGGGCCAAAAGGGCTAAATAAAAATCAAAGGAGAAAGGAAACACTCACCGAACAGTGGAAAAATTCAGTATTTTCGCTAACTTAGTAGCATCTTCCATGTGAGAAGAAAGAGACGAAACCGGAAGTTGGGGCCCTGCAGAGTTTCCAGGTCCCCATCGAAGAAGAAGCAGTGCATAGAATGAAAAAAAACACTGTTTCGTCACCAGGCTCGTCGAAAACTGTGAGTGGGTGGGATGGGTTGGGTTGGGTTTGGAGGGAGGCTGGGGTGAGGTGGGGACGTTACTGGGCGGCCTTGTTCAGACCAGGTGGAGTGGTTGCACTCATGGCCGATATATAGGCCCTCTCCCATCTTTTGCGAACACAGGTGATGGATGATCGCTACCCGGAAGCAGTTTTTGAAACGGATGTTGTTGTGGCTTAGTGTGGACGGCGACAGTGAAGTCCAGGTTGTGGGTGGAGGAGTGGTGGTTATTGATGGGGAGGTTGAGGGCCATTGATGTTTCCCCCAGGTAAAAATCACCACAGATGTTGCAGGTGAGGATGTAGATCAGGTTTGAGGCATGGCAGGTCCCTTTGGGATGGAGGATAAATTTGTCAGTGGCCGTGTGCACCTGGAGGATGTGAGAGGTAATGAGGATGGGGCAGGTTTTGCACCTAGGGCGGTTGCATTTGTGGGCAGGGGGGTGTTGGTTTTGTGGTGAAGATGTGTTGGTTTACAAACGCCTCCCCCCCAACCTCCAAAACATCCTGGTCCACAACACTCCTTCACCACACAACCAACACCCCCCCCCCTGCCCATAAATGCAACCACCCTAGTTGCAAAACCTGCCCCATCCTCATTACCTCTCACATCCTCCGGTTCAGTCCCTTTCTTCTCACACCGAAGATGCTACTAAGTTAGCGAAAATTCTGAATTTTTCCACTGTCCCATGAGTGTTTCCTTTTTCCTCCTTTGATTTATATATATAATGGATAAAAGCAAGGAGGGCCAAAAGGGCTAAGTAAAAATCAAAGAAGGTAAAAGGATATATATATATATATATATATATAACCAATTTCATAATCCATAATCATCACTCATCATCATCATTGTGATTACCCAAAAGTAGCAGAAAAGGGCGATAAATAAAAGAAAGTACAAATTCCCATACTAGGGGGCTTCAACGGAGCCTTTTCAAGTAATAATTACTTCCCGGTACGAAAACAAAGGCTATAAGAAACAGCCTTATAAAATATGGTTATTTTGTGGAGTTCACTCGATATGGGGACAATCTGAAAGAACTTTACATAGTGGTAAATACACATTTGAAAACTATTTGCCACAAGTTTCTTTAATCACGTATCCACTATATTCTTTATTATTTTCTCATTTAATATCCCTTTTTCTGTCTCTGTAGGCTAATCTGGACGATGAGTATGAATTGTGATTAGAGAAACTTAATGAGGGTAAAATTACAATGGAACACCCATGTCCAGCCAGGATTTGAACCCGGAGCCGTCAGTGGTGAGAATGTGAATGGACCACTCAGCGTGCATAGCCACCGATGTTGCTGGCAAATTTGTACCTGGGGGGGGGGTCTATATTTTAGTATTTGTATTTGCCTCACGAACTGGACTTTTAAGTTGAAGAATATTTTCATTTCAGAATAATGCTTTTAACTTAAATTTTAACTGAACTGCATCTGAAGGCGAGAAATAGATGGTTTTGCTATATAATTATTGCTATCTCTTTCTTGCATCAATCATGACACGTAAGGATGGGCCGTCCTGTGAATTCCAACAAACTCTCGGAAGTTTGAATGTGTATTCTTTTACAGCAATGTAAACAAAAATAGCGACATGAATGACCACAATGATCATCCCCTAGGGGATCGCCTTGTTTGTGTATAGGGAATCACCATTCAACACTGTCAAGAAATGGAGCAAAGTGAGAATAAATTCTGTGCAAGCAGAATAGGTGACGTGTTAAAATAGTAACCACAGACAAATCTATTAGGTTAGGTCTGTGATAGAAACGCACATTGGCTTGGTTGTCCATTGACAGAGCAAAGAATGAGGAATAGGTGCACTGCAGGGCATTTGCCCAGTCAGTTGGAACTCTGTCGTTCATTCAGGCGAGAAGGTATTTGAAAGATTTTAGTAGCAGATAACAACCAAACCCTTCCTTGGTTACATACACCTCACATTTCCTCTGGGACTTTCACAACATTGGCATTGGGAGGGAGGTGGTTGATCCTGTCTGGAAATCAGCACCCTTCATTTCAAATTATTGTTATTATTATAATTATTATTAATAATAGCAGTTATAAAGTTTGGTTAGTCTGAATTTAAAATCCACCAGCTCTCATGCAAGTTAAGGGAAAATTAATTGAATTAAAAATTAGCATGTATTATGTATGTGAGGCAAATACTAAAATTAACAGGAGTATATTTAGTGTTCTGGCACGGAAATTGTTCTACTAATTTAATATGTTACGGGCATGCATGCATGACACCAAACTGGCAACCTGCAAGTACATGACAGTGTGAGTGCAACTTCCATAAGCATATCTGTAGTGGTAACTTTACCATCTATCCTTTTGTACGGAAAAAAAATAGCCGAATGCAATGGATGAAAATCCCAACTGCTGGTGCTGTAATTATAGTCACCCCTTACCGATGAGTTTCTTTCTTCAATGCCATGGCCTGTGGGACAGCTTCCTTGCAAACACACGTCTCGCGCACCTGTCTCCCGTGACGTCACGTTCCCAAGTTGCTTGAAATATGCGAGTTTGACCAGAAGTGAAAGCAGGTGCCTCCAAGCGGAGGATATGCGAACTTCTTGCAGGTGCTCTTTTAAGAATGCAAAAGTTTGCTCCTGAGATGAAAGTCTGTCTATTATCTTTGTCTGTGATATTACTGCCTACATCTTCTTGCACTTCCAAGACAATAAACTTACCTTTAAAATTATTATACATTAGAGTCCCGATAATTCAAAGTGGATGGGATCGAGACTACTTCAAATTAAAAGAAAACTTACATTGTATGGAATAAGCTAGGGAAAATCTGAAAAGTCAAAACTACAATGGGATACAGTATTGCTACATTGCTCAGTATAGTAGTAACAATGACGTGGGGGGAAAATAGTTGAACAATATTGAACTTATGGTTTTAAAAAATGGTCAAATGTCTTCTGCTTCAGGATGTTGTATTTTAACAAGCAGCAATATCATGCTATTGTCTAAGTATCAGATTGTTGGTACACATAGGGTATTACTGCCTCCAATGCAGCGAAGTGTTTCTCTTCTTCTTTTTTTTTGTTGGTTTGTTAGTTTTGTTAAGTTTTTTTCTTTTGTTTTGAATTATATGGATCATTGGACTATCAAGACTCAAATTATCGACTGTACTATACTTTATTACCTGTTACAATTATCTTTTGAGTGATGGTTTTTATGAAAGCTTTTGTAGTATAATAGAGTCAGAGAGAAAGAAGCAAAATTTTACTCACTTTATGCTGAACAAGATGTCCAGTAAGAAGAGGACTAATCATGCCAGGCAAGGTAGCCATAGTATTAGACAGTCCCATGAGTATACTAGCAAACTGGGGAGCAATATCTAAATGGTTCACACTGAAAAAAAAAAAGGAAATGATAATATTACAACAGAGCATATAAAGTATCAACACTACTGACATGTATGTAGACAGAACTTAATTTGCACACACACATACACATGTAGCTTCTTCTTGAAATAAAGATCATTATGAGGATTCACAGTATCAAAGATTTAATACATAATTTACGAGGAGTGTTCAATAAAAATTTACCCTCACCAGCTTACAGTTGGAGGACACGGAAGTTTGCTCACTTATTAGTCCTTCTCTTCCTTACGCTAACACCCAGAGTCAGACATTTCTCCCATCGTTTCATGCAGCTGTGCAGGCTATTCGTACAGAACTTGGCAGGCTGACAGCATCTCATTAATTAGCGTGTCGTCATCTGAAAAGTGCCTCTTTCAAAAAGAACTTCAAAGAAGGAAAGAGGTGGAAGTCAGGTGTTGCAAGGTCAGGATAATAAGGAGGATGGGGTAGAATTTCATAGCCATAGAAGCGTATTTCGCTTTAGGTGACACTCGCATTGTGGATAGGAGCAATTTACACCTTTGGAAAGCTTACCGTGCCTTTTCCAAGTGCACTTTCATACCCATGTGGACACAGGAAGTGTGTTATGGGAAATCTTTATTGAACACCCCTTGTATATGCTTATATCAAGGTGTCTGAACTTCCCTTCTTCATACAAACAACTTTACAAACAAATTAATTGTTGATAATCTATTATTACATAATACAATCCAAACATTCACCCTATTCCTTATTAACATTATGTATACATCAGTTTATAAGGTAGTTTTCTCTGTTGAGAGGACCGAAGGCTGCTGGAAAAGTTTCTGCAATCAATATGAAAAAAGACATGTGAAATTCTGGGAATGGCTTTATTGTTTTTCAAAGTATTCACCCTTACGATCAATACACTTTTGCATACATTCAAATCAATTTTCAAAGCATTTTTTACACTCTGAAGCTGATACCTCAGAAACCGCTGTTCGGAATGCGTCAACAGCTGCTTCAGGCAAGACAAATCACTCACCCCGCATCTTATTTTTCATGTGTGGGAACAAAAAGAAGTCATTAGGTGATACATCAGGTGAGTACGGCCAATGAGTCATTAATTCAACAATTTTACTGGACAAAACATCAACAGTTTGGTGAGCTGAGTGGGAACTGGCGTTGTCGTGGTGAAGAATAATCCAACGATTTGGGTTTGTTTTACACAATTCATTGATGATGGCCTCTGGCAAACAAATTGTTGTATACCACTCAGCATTTACAGTCCTTCGATCTTCTAAAGCTATTGTTGCTACATGTCTGGTATAACTGAAGAAACAAGCAATCATTTGCTTGGTAGCATTCCTCAAACGAACAACTTTTGTTGGTTTCGGCTCACTTTGAAACACCCTAACAGTGGATTGCTGTTTAGTTTCGGGTTCATATGAATAGATTCAACTTTCGTCCCCTGTAAAGATGTAGTACAGCAAATTTGACTTGCCTCGGTTGAATTTTTTGAGCATTTCTTTACACCAATTTAAGCGACCCTGTTTTTGAGCTTTTGTCAAGTTGTGTGGGATCCAATGGCATGAAAGTTTCCGTACATTCAGATGACCATGCAAAATCGTATGTATTGCTTTCATGTCAATGTTCAAGGATGCCTGAATCTCACGGTATGTCACATGTCGATCTTTCTCAATCATTTCATGCACAGCATCAACATTACTGGCAACAGCAGACGTGGATGGACAACGAAATTCATCACTGAGAAATGTGCGACCACGCTGGAACTCGGAAAACTAATTGTACACAGTCCTATTGGATGGTGCTTCATCCCCAAAAAGCCAAATGAAATCGCTCGATGCAGTGTTTCGGTGTTAAACTACATTTGAAATCATAAAAAATCATTGCCTGAAAATGTTCACAAGAAATTTCCATTTCTCACACAAAACTACTACTTCAAACTGTTGTGAAAAATAAATGAATAGGCTTAAACAAACAATCAAAGATAATTTAAACATAAAAAAGGTCTATTCTTCCGATTTTTATAATAGCGGAACACTAGTGCCACTGTTGGTGGTAGTTTGCAGAAACTTTTCCAGCAACCCTCGTACTGGAATCTCAAGGAATCATCATAATACGATGTAGAGGGTTTGTCATCAGGCATTGACTCCTCAGGCACCACAGTACCACTGTTATTGTTTTAACTTTTTTTCACAAATCACACAACACTGATGAGGCATCTTGACCTGTATCTGGTGTGTGTACTTGTTCACCATTATCATCTTTCTTCTTTTGACTTTCAATGTGATATCTATCTATCTTGTCTTCAGTCCACTTCAACTGATCCTCATGAACAACCTGATTTCTACCTTCTACTTTCCCCAGCCATACAACTCTGCTTTTCTGTGTTATAATTTTTCCCTCCACATATCTCATAGGATCCCTCTTGTTCTTAAATAGTAACATAACCCATACTAAATCACCTCTTTCTTCAAACTTTTCCTTGTGTTATATCTTTTTTGTAATATTCATTTGCTATTCCTTCCATTTGTACATCAAATTTATTCCTGGGAATGTAGGAAAAGATCACTTGTAGGGGCATTTTCTTATCTACTGTGCCATATTAAGGATGCAGATTAATATAATAATCACAGAATGTTTTAAATTCCAAAGATGAGAATGGCAGACCTATACCCACCACAATGCACTTTGGTAGTTCCGAAATAGCAAAATGTCTTGACTAGATAATTCTCGAAATTTGTAAACAATGTATATGAAGCTCTATTACAATCTACCCATTTACTGTATGCATCCACACACTATTATAATGTTAATGTTGCTTCTGTGCATGAAAAAAAAATTGCATCCTTTCATCATGATTATTTGCATTCAATCCATGCTGTTAAACTTCTTAGCACTTGTATTTGGCTTGGTAGTCACACATGCTTAACGGGTGTTTACATATTCTTCAATAGCCTTATCTATTCTTGGCCACCAATGTCTTTTCCCGAAACATTACTTTCACTTTTACAATACCACAATGAACTTGGTGGGCTCTCCGAATAATGTAATTTCATACATGTTCAGGACGAATCAGTCTTCAACCCCAAAACGTAGCTCATCTGTAATGCTCAATTCGGAAAGTTCACTAAAGATTCTATCAATTTGTCTTTTTCAAACCCTCTCACTTCTTAAGGCAATTCATTCCAGCAACAAGGCCAGCCAGACTTAGGAACTTGGACAGAGGTTAATTTACACACACATGTAGCTTCTCCTTGGAATAAAGATCATTACGAGAATCCACGGTAACAAAGATTAAATACATAACTAGCATAGTTATTTCAAGCTCTTTGAACTTCCATTCATATAAACAATTTTACAAACAAATGATTGTCAATAATTAATTATGATGTAATGCAATTAAAAGTTTCCACACTTAACAACTACTGAATGTTCAAGTACACAGTAATACTTTTTACCTTAGGCCCCTTGTTCTCTGCAAGTAGATTCATGTAGAAAGAGATGAGAACTAGGGATCAGATTTTTGGGTAAATCAATATTTTTTTAAAATTTTTATCTGGACAAAAGCTGTAAGCATGGTAAAAAGTACATAAATATGGAATTGTATGTACATGTACAGAGATATATTTCGTGACTTCCATCATCAACAAGCCCACTTGTTACATCAGTCATAGAGCAGGAATGCAATGGATGTCTGGTGTACCTCCAACTGTTCTCTTCTATTTATTTCTTTTATGCCTATTTTTAACCATACCTTTTAATCAGAATGTTAGTTGTTAGCTTCTTTCCCATCTTCTTGAGTAGAGAATAAGTTGGTGGTTCTTGACAATTTGCAGAATAATCAATATCATGAATATAAATACGTGTATTTACCACTTTTCCTTATGGAAATACATATTTCCTAGACTGTACATTCAGAAATTCACAATACTAATTTTTCTATACACTTTCCAGAAAGAAAGTGAATAACCAACTTATTGGCTTGATGGCAAGCAAAATTATTACTTATTGCGATAGAAATGAAGCTCTGTCTCCACTTCCTTTCTCCCCACCTAAACACACACACACACACACATGCATATATGTATATATCAGAACAAACAAGAAACACTCAGTTGGACTTAAATAGGAAGAATCGAGTAAGGCCTTTTTTCTACCGAACATAGCTTGAATTATAATTTTCTTGCAATTATCCTCTAACAGTGTTACTTTAGTCTTATAAATAATTAACAAAGGTTCTGTGAGAGAAAATAAATTGGATGTGGAATATGTAATTTTTTACTTACAATCACTTTTTAGTGATGGGCATGACCCCACCCAATAAAACTCACCAGACAATTAAAGTTCAGATTCGTAGAAGAAAAATGACATCCAACACTGCATATTTAGAACAAATTTAATACTGCAGTAAAATTAACTACTTGTACTGACCATTTTTGTTAACCAGTCTAAGTTTCCACCAAGTAATACAATACACAATTTATTGTAAATGTAGGAAAAGTTATGGACTAATTACCTGAATCCAGCCCAAGCAAAGCCTCCGAATCCAACAGCAAGTGTGATAAATGAAACTATTTCTGTAGGCGTAGTGGAATGCGCTGCAGCCAAAAGAAATATTGTTTGGCAAATGAATGCTCCACAGTTGCATAATTTCCTAACCTATTAAGAAAATTCATGAGACTAACTTTGTATGTGTATATGTGTTATATAAATGAACAAAATCTGAATACAACTTCTATAATTATACAAGCACAATCATTGTATTTATAAATCAAAACTTTCCTCCTCTCTCTACGATGTCTTTCAAATTTATTGAAAAAGATATTAGACTCAAAACATTCAGATAAATTCAAATACACAATTTAATTGCATTCTTTCTTTTGTGAGTGTTCATTCATCAATTTCATCATATCGTCACACATCCTCATCATGATTAGCCAAGAATAGCAGAAAAGCACCACTACATACCAAAAATTAAGTCAAATCAATGGCATTCTGATTGTATGTTGTTAAGTGCAATTACATCCCACTTTACAAACCAAAGAAATCCTTTTTTTTGTATTTTTTAAAGTAGAAAGAAATAAGTTTTCTTTTTATGTATTTTTCTGTTTTTGAAACATGCCATGCATCAGTAACTATGTACTGACATGCATTTATGCAATAATCCGTTTGCTACTTAGAATTTGTTGATTGTTAATATTTTTTCTCTGTAACTTAGAAATTCTTATATATAAATGCACAGCTCTTTATTTTTTTAATGTCAGCATTCCCAAGAAATTGTGGGGTGCACGGACATCAAAAAAAAAAAAAAAAAAAAACAATCAGGACAGATAAAAAATCCTTAGCTTTCCCCAAAATAAAATCATAAATATGCCACAAATGTTGACTTGCACGTATGAAACATATTATCAAATTAACATGACAAGTAGAAACAAGAAATATAAATTTCATAAATTTATTGCATTTAAGAATTAGATTAAGATGCAAGTTAGTTAAATGCAAATTTGTAACTTCAACAAGCAACAAAGATGAAGAGGTGATGGCAAAATACAGAGCAGTATTTTATGCATAATCTGAATTTTATCTGCAAACACCACTCTACTTCGTTTTTTAATGACAAGAGTTTTAAATAGAATAACAGACTGTGAAGAATGTGTAATATCTGCATTGTTATAGTTTTTTGGGGCAGCAATTTTAAAAAGCTGTCCATTTGTAAGTTTTCATATTTTACATGTCAAGAAGAAAACCTCTTTTATGGATAATTGCCCAACCCTGAATACCAGTGATTATAAAACGAAAATTTACAAAGATTATTCTTGTGAAAGAAATTACTAATTGAATTACATTAATAACGATGGAAATGATAGTGATGTTAGGACGATTTTACAAAATTCACACTTTTTACATTGATGATGCAGATGACGACATTCTTGTCTTCCACCTTCTGCCAGCTAGAGACTTGCAAAATGTGTTTCGTTGTTACCTTCTTGACACTTGGCAGGAAGAGTGGGATGCGATAATGGGGAACAAGCTTCAGGCTATTAAGCCCATCATAGGTGCATGGTGTTCCTCATCCCATTCCTCTTCTTGAGAAGAAGTTCTTGCCCGACTGTGTATTGGTCACTTGCTGCAAGGGTTGGACCCTCTGACGTGTCACATTTGTAATGTGGTTTTAAGTATTCAGTATATTCTTGTTGAATGTGCTGATCTTGCTTTCCTCTGGAAAACATTTAATCTTCCCAGCTGTCATTCCTGTTGGGTGATGACAACAGTGTATTATCATGTGTTTTCAGCTTTTTGAGAACAGCTGGTCTCTTCCACTGTCTGTGAGGAAGCTCTTAGTGTATTCTTACTTTTTAATGTGTTGTGTTTTTCTGGTGCAATTTTTGCCAATTCAATATCCGAATTAGTTTGAATCCTTTGAAAAGTCATACTTTCGTGATTTGCTTAGTGCTATTATTCCCTCTAGGGCACAACAAAGATCAGTTATTTTGTTTTCGTAAATTTCATTCTGAAGGGAATTTTATCCCCAATTTAGGTGCAAAGTACTACTTATTCAATCATTACATTCTGACATCACGTGTTGCTGAACACTGAGGCACGGGGTTTCACAAAAGATATAAGATCAGTATTTACACTACAAAAGGTTTTTGCATATTATCATCAACAAATCGTCGTTTGCTCACATTGCTGCAAGTTATCTAGTTCTACAGACCGCAATGATAGTAACATGATGTAAAATAATTGTTAGTTAGTATCTTGCGATATGGGTGCAAATAGCCAGCAGTGCTAACCCACACATTTTAACAAACAATGTAAAAATGAAACCGAGAAAAGATTTAAGATTTCAAGATAAGTAAAGTGACATAAAATTAACAAAACACATAAATATATATTTCAAGACACTCAAAACAATTTTGGAGAATATGTTGTCATCTGTTTGACATAATAATGAACACGTTCTTGTGGAAAAATATTAATTTGAGAAGTTGCAAAATATAAAAGTTATACAAACTCAAAGCCCGTGCGACTAACGCAAATTCAAATGTCTCCATGCATAGAGAAATTCAATTGCTATTGACAAGACGAACAGTGGTGCTCGCGTTGGACGTTGCAAGTACGTCGGATTTCACGTGACGTCTT
This sequence comes from Lepisma saccharinum, assembly GCF_977018435.1. NCBI lineage: Eukaryota > Metazoa > Arthropoda > Insecta > Zygentoma > Lepismatidae > Lepisma > Lepisma saccharinum. The sequence continues at coordinate 209,864,651 of NC_139229.1, read as the reverse complement.
CCCAGGTAAACAGAAAAACATGGCAGGCCTCGAGGCCTGTGGATTCTTGATCAGGGAAGCTCGCTTGCGGAATGTCAAACACCTAGCTTGACGTGCATGTTGCATATTATTTTAGGCACAACACCGGGTTTCTTCCGGGTCTCATGCAGGCCTCTGTTTATGGCCAACTGGCATTCTATTGATATGTATATTTTTTCCTATGATTCATTAACATTTAACAATGTGTTTGTTGGAATATATTTTTTTAAGTAACTTACTTGAGTGGTTGTTAGGTATCCACCAGTCCTCAGATAATCAGCAAAATGACCTCCAACCTGGACAACAATACCCATGACTAGATACGGAAGAGCAGATATAAAACCTGCATGTCTCAGATCATAATTTAAAACATCTGAAAAGAGACATTGAGAGAATACTGAGTAAAATATAAGGCAATAGTGAACCAGTAAAGAACATGTCATAAGAATGATAAAGTTTCAGAGGCTGTCTTTGAAATCAGAAGTATAAATCCAAACCAAAGAGTTTGACAAAATTGTACATTCTGCCCAGTTTAAAAATTTATATGAGACAGTATCATCATAATCATGTCTAAATTATTTGAATAGCACAACTTTCATGTTTTAATCATATATGGGTACTGGGTTCAATACCCGGTGGAGGCACATAGTGGTTCGGATTTCACTTAAAACTGTAGGTCCAGTCCCGATTAGCCTTTATGTGGATGTGCACTTAAAGCACCAACTCAATCAATCAATCATATATGCTGACCCTTGCATCTCTTGAGCAATGTGTATCTGAGTTTATGGGAACAGCCAGATGTGTATATATATAGCTTTTTCTTTATAATATTTCAACGCAGTGTCTTGATAGAGTACCCAACAGCAGCGGCCGCTCATAAGGCGATACGGACGCCACACTGCCGTGTGCAACCACAAGTGAACAAACATTACATTAACATTTATATATTAGCTTTTACATTGTCTGAATTGCAAATATTCCATTGCTTATAGATCGTTGGTTAGTCGGTTCTGTATTCATTCTTCCGCAAAAATTGCGAAGTTTGCATGCCACCGTGCGGGGGAATACGCAACTTGGAGAGAAATCTGGTGGGGTGACGTCCTCCCACATTACGAGACGTAGAGCATTCTCAGGCGCGGTCGCGAGGGAACTGAGGGAATAACACGTTCGGGATCTGTCCAAGGGAGGATGGAGGGTTTGTCGTCCGAAACCCACCCCCTAGGTGGCCCTCTCTCCGCAGAACGGTAAACAATGAAGAGTTGCCAGAAGCAATGAAGTTAACAGAAGATAGAAAATTACCAACCGTTGAAAAAAATCATTCTGTATTCCATAATCTTATTCACTTATGACATAAAAGTAGAGCAATAAATTACGCAATTTCCAATTAGGAAGAAAATGTCGGTAGCTGAAAAAGTACAGACTCTTGCTTGATTTTTGTTATTTACCGTCGCTTTCTGCTACTTTTCGGTAATCCCGAGGATGAGGATGAGTGATGATATAATGAAATTGATGGAGGGGCACTCACAAAGAACACACATACCCATGCCGGGATTCAAACCCAGGAGCCCTGGCTTTGTAATGCGGTATGCTTGCCACGTAAGTCGGCTATAGATTCTTGTTACACGCAAAATTATCGTAGATATGCGTTGTATTTTTTCTGATTTTAGTGGAAAGTACAGTTGGATTACAATGATGTGGAGTGCATCATGTAGATTTAATTACATGATTTGATTAGCATGTTTGAAAAAAATCCTGATAATGTGACAAAGTTGTCCAATTTCTTTTGAAGTCGGATGTTAAATAAATTAGAAACTCGTCATCTAAACTCGCCAAGAGCCGCTACAGGAACCTGTGAACTACAAATTTCTGAAAATTTGGCAAAATTGTCTGGCAACCTCGAAGCAATAAAACGACCGGATCGGAAGACAATAGTGTTGACACTTGTCGTTTCTTCGTTTTCCATGCAAAAGTGAAGCTTTTTCGGTAGTTGTGTGCTGTAGTTGTGCATTTATCGCGATGAACAGTGTGGAGTAATTGTTGGTGCGAAGTTTTTCTACCAGAAGTTGAAAAAATAAAAAAGCTAAGCCGAATTTGATTCTAAAACAAGTGTGCAAGAAGGGAGGTCATGAGTTCACTCGCAAATTTCGCGTTGAACGGCAGAAGGATGGATATGTTACAAGCATGTCTGAATAAGATTTCTGGTAAGTTTGAAGTTTTTACTGTAGACCTTCTGGTAATGCACATGCTTTCCAGTGAGATATTTATTTTGGTGGCCTATTTCACATTTCAATTAGTCATGTTGGACAGGGAACTTTTATGTGTACATTTTTTACTAGAAATTTTCACGATCAATGCACGTAAATATTCGTCATTGTGCTTATCAAGTTGTGTAAAAATTAATATACCTTCTTCTGAATTTTCCCCTGTTAAGTAAAAAAAAATGCTACGACTAAATCTGTTAGAATTCTATTTCTTCTTCGCATTACTGTTAAATAATTATTAATTTATTATAATATGTGCAAACGTGTAAAATATGATATTTGGAAAAACACGAACATGTCAATTTCTTATTACGTTGGCTGTTATACGAAATTCATTATATAAACTCGCATTACTAGTAGAGTAAATTTGTGAGCTATCGCCCCTCCACTTTTGTCCACCACGAGCTGCCACTGGTACCCAAAATGACAGAGCATAGTCTATGCTGAGTAACAATTGCCATATAGGTTTTTAAGTTTCTGTATAAACTTTAAACATTTATTTCCAAATTTCATTGGTTACAATATGCCCTGGCTTGTTGATGTCCAGGAACAAACAATTGGTTACAATATGCCCTTGTTTGTTGATGTCCAGGAACAAACAACTAACTAACTCTCTAGCCTTATTGTACCCGAAGGTTCATGGCTGCAGCAACACAGTCCCTATCCTGAGCAAGATCCATATACTCTTTTCCATCCCTACCAATTTCCTTTAGGTCCATTTCAACATTATCCCTCCATCGTCGCCTTGGTCGTCTTTCTGGCCTCTTACCATCAGGTTTCTCAACAAGAATCCTGTAAACTATTCTTTCCTCTCCCATTTGTGCCACATGGCCTGCCCACCTGTCTTCTTGATTTAACCAAACAAACAAATTTTAAAAAAGGCCGAAAACAGCAGAAAATAACACACTGAAAATCCAATGTTTTGCAGGTTTCACATCTGCATTGTCAAGAGAGCAATAGAGTAGAAAGAAGGTATAAGGTTTTTTTTTGCCTTGCACATCAGCAGGTAAGAGTATGAGGATCTCTATCCAGCATGTGGTATAAGAAGAAATTTAACCCTCCAGCGTGCATGCTGAGGGACTTTGTCACGCCACGACCACGTTTTTTTTTTACTGTGTCGAGACATGACTAGTGCCACCCTACCATGCGCTCTCGTATTCTTCCATTGGAGTTTCTGCTACCGAGGAAGGAAGGTGCCATTCTTCTGTCTACCTTTGTCTACATACCACAGGCTCGTTTCCATTCTTGGGGTGACTGAGTTTCCCCACATGCCTTCTCATGTAACTAAAATTTTAATTTTTATTATTATTATTATTATTTGGTTGCTTTTGTATCATTATTTTTATGACCAATCACTATTGTAGCAATGAATTTTTATCTTTATTTAATATTTCTATTGATTCATCATGCCATTTATTGAAGAAACAACAACTTCTTATTGTATGCATGAAAAGAAATAAAAAATACACATTTATGAACATTTTTAAACTCGAAGACACAAACATAGTACGTAAGAACCTTATTATTGTACAAGAGAAAATAAACAAATATAACAGAAATGTGTAAACTAAAAGATACAAATATATTATGTAAGAACAACAACTTATGTATTATTGCATGAGTGCAAAGAAATAAAAAAAAAACATTTGTAAACTCAAAGACATGAATAACGTTTGCAAGAATTTTATTATTTTACAAGCAAAATTAAATAAATACCAGAAATATGTATAAACTCAAACATACATATGTAGGGTGTGCCAGTTAAAAAGGCGATTTGGCTACCCTAGAAATAGCAAATTATGCGAGGAAGAAGAAAACTGGAGTGCTACCATTTTGAAAAGTAAACGTTACCATTTACTCTGGTAACGGTGTTCAATCGATATGGTGTTGTGGACCGGTGACCAATGCGCATTTGCTGTAAAGGAGTTTACAAAAACAACTAGTTATGTAGCCGCATGGCGTGCATTTCATGCTCATTTAATCTTGCATGTAATGATCCAGTTCCTTCTTCTCATGCAATCAACGGAAACGGATAATACTGTGAGGAAGAGAAGTGGAAGTGAACAACTTTCAATGTATGTGATGCAAAATGGGGGACACCAGCGTTATGTCATTTTCAAGTAATTGGACATTCTGTGCCGTGCTCCCAGCTAACTGTGGAGCAGGGCCGTGCATAGCAGCAGAGGAGGAGAAGGAGGGAAATCGAGTGGTGAAAGTGCAGCATTGCCAACCATACGGTCCTAACTGTACATGTACAGAAATTTCATGGCATGTACAGTCTTACAGTCCAGACCTTAGTCCATATGCTAAATGTACGGTTTATTAAAATTTACACTTGCTATTTTATCCGTAATATTTCCCTAAGAAATTCTTAAAGCAAGCGTATGGACCTGAAGACAAAAATACGATCCATTTGCCATGTACGTACGGTATTGTCGCTTTCAAAAGTTTGCAACACTTACACAGCAAAACAGAGAAATCGGGTAACTCGTCTCCCATTATGCAATCCAGTTTCTCTCACTGTTCATTGGTGGGGCCATCTCGCATCACTAGTTGCGCAGACTTGTTCTCGTTCCCCTGGTCTACAGTTAGCTGGTACAGGGTATATATGCACGATGTTTCTAAGCGTTCATCCAATTTGTAAGTATTGTGCTTTCATTTTGTATTTGTTTCATGTTACCGTGAATAAACTTCTATCTCTGGTGGCATTTTCAAATTTGCCCATTTCACTGCCGCATCCTGTATATAATATAAGAACAACTTTTCATTGTATGAGTAAAAATAAATAAAGAAATAAATAAAAAATAAACAATCAAAGACACAAATAAAGAATGTAAGAACATGTCTAAATAAAGGTATTCAATTATAAAAGTAAAACAACCAAATTTTTGAACGAGTAACAGCTGGGGAGACAAAGTCCCCCGTGTGCCTGCTCATGTTATAAAAAATAGCATGCCCGCCTGAGGATTAAGTGAATATTAGTTATAATATTACCCTATCTCATACTGACCTCTCATGAAAGTTGGGAGTTCTGTCAGTAATGTGTAGAAGCCCCAATTTTCACTGAAGTGAGCAATCATTATAGCCCACACAGGAAGGGAAGTAACAAATCGCTTCCAAGGAGGATCAACATTCTGGAAAAAGTTTTAATTCTTGTCACACATACAAGCACAAACTACCTTGGATTTTTGTACAATCAAAAATTTATCATCACACTATTGTTTTTGGTATCCAACTGCAGCCTAAATCAAAAGCCTTATAATGACACCAGTCTCAACCCTGCGAACAACAGTTACGACAATTTTAATTTCTGAAAATGTACCTTTTTTTTATTTCTTAATCAAATAGTAACAAGAAAACACAGAAATTTGCAGTTTTGATTCAACTAATGTGGTACTTTCAAATTAAAAAAAATATGAAAATTTGAGATCATCGGGTTGTAAATTAGCTCAAATTGAGTTCATTTGGCAAGGAATGGCCTCATAATGAAGTTGCAGGGATGAATACAGCAGATTATCTACGCATATGAAGAGAATGGGACTAGAGGGAAGAAGGGCCATGGAAATACCATAAAGTAGGCAGAAAGAGAAGGGAGTGGAGAGTGTGAGAAGGCAACAAGGAAAGATGGCAAAGAGTGCAGGGTTGGGAAATAGTACAAAGAGAGGAACTTCACTTATATTCTAACCCAGCAATCATTTCTGAGCATATTTCTTAGATATGACAAGTACATAAGAATTAACCAGATCAGTCAATGCATACTTTACTTCCAAGCATAAGCATCATGAAAAGGGGGAGGGGGGTTGAACTGAACACTCGTCTCTCCTGGAAATGGAGATCATCAATATAATATTAGAAAAAAGGAAAAAGCTGAGAATTGTGGTAGTCGATAACGCAAATAAATTCAGTTCAGTGCTCAAACAGAAGGGGAAAACAGGGGGATGCTACCCCTCACCAAGTAAGAAAATTTGCATAAAGCATCGCCCCTTGCTTCATTGTCTTAATGTTGAACCATTCAAACACCCCCTTAATTATTTCCACTTCAAACACTGGTTCAGTTAATTAGCATTCCAACAGAATAACCACATTAAAATATTAGCTAGTGAAAATATGGAGTATAAAATGCAGGAACCAGGCCAGAAATTCATGTCCTCATATTGTACAACTTAAACCAAGAAAAAATATCAAAAAATAAGATTTTCACGCCACACAAAGCAAACTTCATGACTAAAATTTACCCTACCTCTCAAAGATTTTTATTGAAAAGTGTGAAAATAATTATAATGACTGTGCATTTCTGTACAATAACAGCATGAAATGTGAAAAAAAAATCACAAAAAGTTATCTTGGATATTTACTCATGTGGCGCATAAAGCAAAAGCTAACCAAGTATACAATGAAAATTCAACAACAATAATAATAATTGTTATTTGATTATTAGTATTATTTCTGCTATTTAATTTCACACCGAATACCTACAGAAATGTCTGGCAATGCTCAAGCTTCCAAAACATGCAGCATTCATAAGTGTCTGAAGAAAGCATTCCTCATAATTTCAAGCAACTACTATTTTTATTTTACATATATTAAAACAGAGAATAGCACCATACACTAAAAACTTATTGGGGATACCGTAATTTGCATTTGTTAGAAGTGACGAGCCAATTCTGTTAGTGATTGCCCGCAACCAAAAAGAGATACTTTACCACCTTAATATGATTTGCTGCCGGACCAATAGAAGCCCTGATATAATCTAATTCTTCTTCTGTGATTTCACGGTCCTCTTGAGGTGTTTCGGTCACAACAAGCCACCACACAACACACCACAGCAATGCCACAACACCTGAAAGAAGAACGCAGCTATTAACTTTGCAGAAGTTCCATGTTTTGTCAGTAAAAATTCAACACATAAGTACACTATTTCTTATTTGGGAAAAATAACTTCCACAACATCTTTTTTAATACTTTGCACTATGGCAGTGATTTAATTTTAGCCTATCCATGTTTGCGCACAAACAAAAACACACAAACACTCTCCACAAGTCAATAACAAATAATATATCTGGAAAATTGAGGGGAGACCCGGCCTTGTCCACCCAGCCTCAAATCAATGGGTACTTGGTTGCTTGATTGATTGAACTGCTTTATTTTACTTCACTTCTCGTGCCACTTTTGGCTAATTTGTGAAGATGAGTATGAATGATGATATGATGAAATTGATGAATGGACACTCACAAACATCCATGCCCAGGCCAGGATTCGAACCCAGGACCCTGGCATCGCAGCACGATGTACTAACCACTATGCCACGGGGGCCGGCAATGGGTGTAACCCTGGCAGTAAAGGTGGCTGGAGCATGGTGCTGATCAGATCACCTCCAAAATGGATGAGATCGACAACGTGTGGGGCCCTACCCCCACATCACCTAAATGTGCCTTCATGGCACGGTGCTACATGTATGGGGGAAAATTGCCAATGAAATGTATGGCTGGCACAGAGAACTGATATTAAATATTTCAAGTACATAATTAGAAATTTTGAGGTGTAAATGAGCTCTGTTTAGTGGTTTGTCGTCATTAGCACAATCAAGGATTAATGGACTGAGTTATTGTCATACAGTACAAGTTGCAGCATGGGATAGGTCAGTTTCATTTAACAATATTTAGTACAACCAAAGGAAAATTAGTATACAACTACAATTACAGATAATGATGATAGAACCAAATTACAAACTTGCATTTATTAACACCTTAATCTACATAGACAAAAAAAAAAATGAATGTTTGCATATATTTACATAGAAGTCAGTACACTATTTCTTAATTTTTGTTATTGCTTCCTTGCTTACCAAATACATAGAATATTGATGGCCAACCCCAATTTGATTCTGCTAGCAATCCTGAGATTGGTAATGAAATTACTGTACCAAAATAGCTTCCGGAAAAAGCTAATGTGACAAGTTTACTTCTTTCTAATGGTGGAGCCCATCTGCTCCACACAGCATGGATTGATGGATATGTAACACCCTGAAATGAAGACAGACACTTGTAAAAGAGTATGTGTCAGAAAGATGTTCCATGTATGAAAAAAAAACTATATGCATATTAACCCCTATGAAAAATTGTAAAAGATATATACACTTCACTATAGTAACAAAAAAAAATCACAAGGGACTCATCTTGTCCTACAGCTGCTACATTAGGTGGGGGATTGGGGGGAGGAAATAATTTCCATGTCATACGTGAAGTGACAGTGTGGAAAATACATTAGACACACTGAACTGCAATACTATTACTGGCATTGTTTCGACAGTACTTACTGCACCTATCAGTGATATTGTTATTTAGCATTTTCTAGTTACAGTAAATCCTCATTAATCTGGACTAATGGGGGAGGGATAAGTTGAGCAGTTTAACGAAAGTCCGGATTAACTGAAATAACCTAAAAGAACAGTAGAATGTGCATTAAAACTCCATTTATAGCAACAAAACAAGCTTATTATGGTGTATTTAAAGGGCATACGTCTAAATACACTATTACAGCACAGTGTGTGGGAAAGAGAATTTCATCAGTGGTTGACTACCTTTTCTTAGGGAATTTCACTTGTTGACTTCTAGCTACATTTGAAACCTTGCATTTTTTTTTTTTTTTTTTTTTTTTTTTGCCTGTCCGGTTTAAGCAAAGTTTGGCTTATTGGGGTACAGATTAGCGAGGTTAAACTGTACTTTCAAATACCACTGCCATGACTCACCTGAACAAAACTACATGGGGTCTACGGTCTGCACAGGAAGAATGCAAATTCATGCTGCAAGTACTGATATTGTGGAAAGTTATTGGAAAATAGATAAGAACGAATTTATAGTGTCTCAAGGCAAAATATGAAAATTTGTTCTGCAGATGCGGCAACATTTGACATTATTATACACGATAAATAATAGTTTACATGCTTGCATAGTGCATACATGTAGTATGTTAGGTATTCATAAGAGAGATTTTGCACTGAAATGACAAGTGGCACCTCCCCACACAGAATGTCCTGAACTGGGGGGCAGGTACCTCTGCTGAAAAAAAGCTTTCGTGCAGTTATGTATAGAAACATGCAGTGAAATAATTATATTCTGCTTTTTGGTCAAATGAAGTTCAAAGGGATGGAAGGGGCCCAGCCTCTACAACCATCTACCCTTTTCAGTGTCATTGTGCACAGAGCACATGCAACAAAAGACAAAGGCTCCATGCAAAGTTTTCAAAACATGGGTTGTCTGATTTGCACTCAAGGAACAATGACACGTCCAGTGCATCATGCCTCTCTGGTGTGAATGAATGCATTTATTTCTTAGCACAGGGGTTCCCAAACTCTTTCGTTTCACAGCACTCTTATAGTGTTTCAAGATTTTTCAGCGGCGTCCAAGTCAGAATGTAGGCCTATCTAACAATTGCAACGCTCAGTTAGTGTGGTTAGGTTGCTTGCCTTAAGCTAACAAATAAACACACATTTCAAATTCAGAAACATTTTTGTGCAAAAAGTATTAAAACCATGTGTTCATTAGTGTCATTTCAGTGAATATATTGGAACATTTCGTGGTCCCCGTGTAAGCCAGCCACTGCAACACCGGGTTTGTAAAATGTAGCAATTCAGTGCAGTAATATGGTTTTGAAACTGATTGTTTTTAAAATTAAGAAAGTATTTCCAAAGTTTATTTTTCTCTCACATTCCTGTGTGAATTTCATGTCAAAAACTGATTTTGGCAAATTTTAATATTCTGATAACAATGTCTATTAAACATGTCTGATCATAACCTAACATTTCTACCTATCCAGTGGAATTTTAAATTACCGAAACATTCGAGAACAGTCATTGATAGTGGCAGGAACCCATACTATAAATAATATTCATTTATGCCTAAATGAATGAAACGTAATGCATAACTTACCTCAAAAATGCCTTCAATAACTCTAGCTGCAATCAGAAGGTACACATTAGCCTTCGCTAGTAAAGGAGTTAATAAGGTAAAAATAGCTGTAACTGCTATCCCCACACCAAACATCCTTTTTCCTCCTATTTGGGTGGCCAAATAGCCTCCTGGTATTTGAGTCACAATGTAGCCATAGAAGAAAGAACTAAGTACCAGGCCTTGAGTTTTTGGACTCCATGGAAAGTCCTGTTTCTGAAAATAAACAATAAAAATATAAATATGGCTAGAAAAGAAACAACTTCATTCCAAGTTTATTGTACTCTTGAAGATCTACTCAATGCTCATAGATAATACATTTGTTTGTGAATCGTCAACACTCCATGTTAAAAAGCTGATAAGTTCACTACTGAAATTCTATCCTTCCAGTAATGGGATATCAAATTATTTTGTGTAAATTTTCCCATATTTAAAGGAGAATTTTAGGGAAAACTCCAATCTACATTAAATCATCATGATTGTCCTAGTCTTCGTCCAAGTTTTTTTTCCTGTGTATACCTTCTTTACCTTTTTAAATCAAATACACTACACAATACAAAAGTTGTACAATAGAACACACATCTATTAGTGTTATGTAGATGGGTAGATATTCACTTAAGTTCTGAAAAGAATTATAGAAATCGGCAACTTACAAATTTTTGTGTCCCATTTTCTATAACAGTGTAGTTGCTTGTCATGGCTACAATAGCAACGCTCAAATTCACCCTTAGCGCATACACATTGCAGAATCCAAGAAATGCCAATATTGCTACTACATATCGTCTTGGTATAGCTTTCCTCCATCCTGGTCTAAAAAACATACAAGTGGAAATTATGTAGTCAAGACAGTAACACTGGAAACTAATATTATAAATATAGTACTCACATGGTTATTTTCCTGTAGTTTACGGTTATTACAAACATAAGAAAACAGTTTTTCTTTGTGATGTTTCAGGAGAACACACGCTCCTTTCATCAGACATTTATTTTCATTTTGACTAACCATTGATATAACTGTATCTTTAGTCAAAATGAAAATAAATGTCTGATGAAAGGAGCGTGTGTTCTCCTGAAACGTCACAAAGAAAAACTGTTTTCTTATGTTTGTAATAACCGTTAACTACAGGAAAATAATTCTATAATGCAAGCAATGCGTACATACAAGAAAAACTCACATGGTTAGTTTACATGTACACTATATGCCACATAGAAGCTAAAAACAATAAATTTAGAAAAACTTCAATTCGAACGCACTGAAATTTTTCAGCTGGCTTTGAAACTCAATTAGGGCTAGAGTCTAGTTTACGTCCTTCTTGCCCACTCCTTCTTACCCGTTTACGTCTTTCTTGCGCACTCCTTCTTGCCCGTTTACAAAACCGTGCTAGCAGACAGCCGGCGCTCCGGCATCCGTAGGGTAAGTAAGTTTTTCATTTCACACTTTCTGTCACTAACCATTCACGGGAACGAGGTATGCCTACGAGGTTAGGTTAGGGCTGTTAGGTTAGGTTCCATTAGCACTCATTTCACCCCTAAATATGTGCTTCATCATCGAAAAATGTCCTCAGTACGTTCAATCACTCATATCCAGACAACATCGGTTTTTCTCGATTTTCTCCTCCAGGAAATTTTTCCTCGCCTTGGGATTTACTTTGTTGAATTCCTTATAAAATAACCTTTCCAACAATATATTACACCAATTCCTTAGGAAAAGGACGTAAACTAGACTCTTACCTCAATTAGTAACTACACTATTGGATGAAATTATTCACGCAGAATATCACTAATTGCAAATTATTTCCAACAATTACATTCTCAATTTCTTATTTGTTCAAATTTCTGGTAAGCTAGGATTGTTAGCAAATTTGGACTTGAGACTACAATAACAAAACCTGCACTAGAATTCCATTTTACACTATGTAAATACAAAATAATCTGTACAATAACAAATATCAAAATTTAGAAATGAACCAGAGTTCTCCTTAAATTGAATTTATTACTGTTGACCCTAGTAAATGTATTATTAACTAGTATGGATCTATACCCATGAAAAAATGGGTCAACGGCTGAATAAAGATTATGATGATCTTTCATGGCACAATGTACAGTTGAAAATCATATTTTCTATGGAATGTTTTTACATGAAGTATGCACACATAGGCACATTGTCAAAGGAAATTATTTCATATTTGGAACATCGCTGTTGCATAATTAAATTATTCTGAATATTCGTGATGATAATGGTGAATATTAAGAATAATTTAATGATGGAAATATACCTTGATGCTGGTGGCACTTCAGAGAGATCTTGACCAAAAGAAGGTACAGATTTTATTGCGGTTCTCTCCGTTGGTGAAGAAGGATTTTCTGCTAATTCCATGTTGTTATTTCGCTTCTTGGCATTGCATTATACATAGCGTGTACCTTGAGAAAAAATATATAAATATTGATTATTATCGATAAATTTATGGATTTCCCACATTTAATTGAAACACAAAAACACATATATACAAAATATCTCTATTATGAAAAATTCACAACCGCAGACAAAATAGTTTGTCTGAGGCATGTGATAATAGTATTTTTTATCCAATTGTGTTATATGTTATATGTGTGTGAAGAAATCGAAATCCGCCTCAGTCCATATGTTTCGATAAAACATATGTTTGTTTGCAAACATGGGTAACATTATATTTACGCTATTTCTACCTTTACAAATATGTGCTCCTCTTATTCACCTTCATTTATGCACTTTGCATGTCCCTTTATTAACTGCATTTCCTTTATTTAATACAAAACATAACAAATTACACTCAAACTTCTTCACTTGTTGACACTACTTTCTCACCTGTGGCTTCCTCCCGTCTTCTGCTTGCAGTGTTTCAAATATACAACTATCTCCAGAAGATGGTAACTTTCCAAAAAACACTAAATGAAGAATTTATGTTCAGCATCTCATTGGAGAAAATTAGGGGTGTGTGGGGCAGAATATTTTGGGTCGGGACGGGAAATATTCGAAATTTCCTGAAGTTCTTGAAATCTCGGATTCTACACGTCATTTTCACCTTAAGTGATTGTTTTTGCATTTCTGGTAAAAAACTAACAATTTCCGTTAAGTTCCAGACATTTACAATGTAGAAATCGTAGAAAATTAACGCCTTTTTAAAATGACCATTCGGTATTTCCCGACTGCTCGGGATCGGGACGGGATTTCTTTTTTCCTGATCCCGGTCCCGACTTTTCGGGATCCCGTACACCCCTAAAGAAAATGGCCCCGTTCGGCGGGCCAGACGACTTCAAGTCGGCTTGAAGATCTTGCACGTTTAGCGTTCGGCGGGCGGAAGTTGACGTCACGTCTTGCAGAGTGAAGGTACTGTAGTGAAGGCGTCCGGACGGCTTACAGCCATCTTGCAGCTGGAGCAAGTTAAGGAAAAGTTGACTCGTTTCGTCTGCACAAGATCTTGCAAGATGCTTCCTTATGGCCCGAGGTGGAGGGAAGAAGGGAAAGTTGCGCGGGGACTGCTCGTCCCAAGGTTTTTTTCCTTGTGGTCGATCTATACCTAGAGGTGTGGAGATCTTCAACCAGCAATGGGGTGATGTGTGGTCAGCACGTCGAGATATCCGTGACCGGGTTACGCTACTTACTCGAAGCTTCCCAATTTCCTCACGGTGGTGGGTTGCCACCTGTCCTATACACAGGCCGAGAACCCAGAGACTGAACCCAGGCGAACTCGAACCCTTGCCGTCCTGCAGTCGGAGTCCAAAGCACAGCGCCTTAGACCGCACGACCACGGAGAAGGACAATGAAATATATACTATAAGCAATGCATTATGTCTTACATCGTATAGAGGCCATTAAAGCAAACATTTTTTTCTTAATAACGTTTTTCTGCTTGATGCCTCATTTCAATGCTATGAACCCTCGAAATGCGGAATTTTATCCCGAATACATGAAACCAGGCAGCATATGCTTACAACTGTAACTGACTAATTAACTTTGCAATGACGATAAACAAAATATGACTTATCTGTCAATCAGGTAGATATCCGCTTTATACGTATGTCAATAGCATAGTTATGTAAATTCGGAGAGGAATCCGAAGGTTGTATCGGCATCATATTTATTTTCAACATGATTTCAATTAACAGGTTCAACTATACTTTTTTTAAACTTTACTCATTTTAAACTCATTTTCATGCAGGTGCGGCTCCACGGGGAGGGCGATAGGGGCGATCGCCCCTCCCAACTGTCATGCTTTGGATATATTACTATGCCTAATAATATTCAAGACTCATTCGTTCTGTATTTTTATCACCGCGTTTAACAGGCTCGAGAAGTCCACTTTGTGCTCATGATAGGTTAATCGGAACTGGACCTACAGTTTAAATTTGGATCTGAACGAGTCTACAAGGTGCCTTAAAAGGGAATCTGATCTGAGACCACTGCAGAGAATGCGTTTTTATTTCTTTGTTTATTCTCTTTACTCCTCATATCTGACCTTCAGTTTACATTGACAATGGGAGGAATTGTGATAACAACAGGGACGTAGCAAAGGATGGGCGAAGGGGCCTCGCGTCCGATGGGCTTATTAGTTTTTTTAAAAAATGTGATAAATGGAAGTGAGAAAAATAGATGGAAACGGCTAATTTTTGAAGCTGATAAAACTACATTATGTTTTAACGGGTTAGAAATTCTAGTGAAACATTACAATTCGAATGAATACGTCAACTATTTAGTAATTTAAATAAACCGGGTGATAGCCGTCTGATTTTAGAATATCCAGGAAGCCAAACAACAACAATGAAACGTTCTCTTACAAAGGTTGATAAGCATAAACACAATTCTTGACTTCTCATGACTTAGCGGTTCGAGAACATCGAGAAACATTATACACAGCTAAATCAACAGAAAATTAAGGAAACTTCACGTATTTGGTGAAATTTCTTTCGAAATATGACCAATTACCAAGAACATTTCAGACGTATACAATAAAATAAGATTCCCATTATAATTATTATATATATATATTATTCTGATATTCAAAATGAACTGATACAGATAAAGAGCAACGATGTCAAAATGGCTATATTAAAAAAAAGTAAAATTAGCAAAGTCCACAAATTTACTAACTTCACGTTCAGTTTCAATATTTACTTTCTTTGAGTTCGAAACTACTTTTATATTCTAGATACTCTATGTGATCAAAAGTATCCGGACACACCGCGAAACGTATGTTTATCATAGAGGGCGACACAGTACTGCCATCTACCGCATAGAACACATAGTCAGCGAACTCAGTAGCTTGCAGACAGTGTGAGACAGCAGTATTGGGATGTTCTGAGAAACTCACAGACTTTCAACGTGGTCAGTTGGTTGGGTGCCACTTGTGTAGGAAGTCTGTGTGTGAGATTTCCACCCTCCTAAACATCCCTCTGTCCACTGTTTCCAATGTTATCGTGAAGGGATGTGTACAACTCAAAATCGTGCAGTCCAACCTCCCATGTTGACCTCCAGAGACCATCGAGTGTTGAAGAGGGTCGTACAGCATTATCGTAAATCATCCATCGCCACCATCTCACAGGAATTCCGAACTGCATCAGGATCTACTCCAAGCACCATTACTGTTTGGCGCAAGGTGCGGCAACTTGGTTTCCATGGCCGAGCAGCTGCCCATAAGTCAAACATCACACAGACAAATGTCAAACGCCCCCTCTTGTGGTGCACGGAGCATCGAAACTGGGCCATAGAACAGTGGAAAACCGTTGTGTGGAGTGATGATTCACAGTACGCAATGCGGCGATCCGATGGTAGGGTGTGGGTGTGGCGAATGCCTGGTGAACGACATCTACCAGCCTGTGTAGTGCCGAAAGTGAAATTCGGAGGTGGCGGGGTTAAAGTGTGGTCATGTTTCTCCTGGAGAGGGCTTGGCCCCTGGTTGCTTTACATGGCAATGTCACGGCACAATCTTACGTTGACATTTTAACAGCTTTCATGCTGTCTACCGCCGAAGACCAGTTCGGGGATGACCATTGTGTCTTTCAACACGACCGAGCACCCGTCCATACTGCAGGGCTTGTGGGGGAGTGGTTTGACGACAACAACGTCCCACGAATGGACTGCCCTGCGCAGTGTCCTGATTAGAATCCCATAGAACATCTCTGGGATGTTTTGGAATACCGACTTCGTGCTAGACCACACCGATCCACATCAATACCTCTTCTCATTTTGGCGCTCTGCGAGGAATGGGAAACCTTCCGGCACCTGATTGAAAGTATGCCTGTGAGAGTGAACGCTGTCATGAAGGCTAAGGGTGGGCCAACACTGTATTGACTGTCAGTGTTCCCGATGGAGGGTTGCCCAAACTTGTACTTTATTTTCAGTTGTGTGTCCGGATACTTCTGATCACATAGAGTATTTTGTAAGTGAACGTGACCTAACACAAAACAGCACAACAATGATTAACATACAACAGTTATTGTTCATTGTTGAAGCTCGTTACAGTAGCTATGAAACTACGTACATCCAAAAACTGACGACAGCAGACACACATAAGAATTACATTGTACTTTTACTTAAAGTAAATGTTCTTCATGCCGGATTTCCATTCAAAGTGGAGACATGCTGACATCTGCAGGATAGTACGTAAGTTTTTGAATTTTATTATTTTCAGTCGCTTTCTGTAATTTCTGGCTAACAGCGACGATGCGGATGAGTGATGATTTAATTGAATTAAAGAAAGGACACTTACAAGGACACTTACACCCAGATCGAGATTAGAAGACGGGACCTCCTGTGGCAAGATCGAAAGTCGGCGTGTTGGCTTATTTTTCTTCACTTTTCTCTCACTTTTGGCTTGTCTCGAAGATGAAGATGATGCGACAGTCACAAAGAATACCCATTCCCAGGCCATCATTTGAACCGGGAGCCTTATTAATACTATATATGTTCAAAGGTATTTGTCTGTAAAATAGACAAACCCTGTGGCCAACAGGTCTTAGAGTGTCAAAGCTTACCAACCAGATTTCAGTTAGATGGCGCCTAGTGAACATAGAACCCCATCACAGGTGCTGTATGCAGCTTGATAGATTAGATTGGAGAATGAATGCTAGTTATTCTCTTTATCTGCTATTTTATCTACTAGTTATATCCTGTGTGTTACATTTTGTGCTAACAAAATATAACACACAGGATTTTCCTGAAGTAACTTGGATTCTTACTATAACACGATTATGCCTTGTTTCCATATTAAACACACTTTGCTAACGAAGGCAGTTTTCTTCTTTTTAAAAAAATTAAAAGCACTATACACGTTAAGTTTCCACCCTATATCTCATGGATTCCTCTTATTTGGATGACAAGTAAAACTGTAGGACCTCTCCCGATAAGGTTTTTCCCTACCGTTTGGTAGGAGACGTCGTGGAAGTTCCACCTAGGACAATGGGCCTGCCTCTGCGTTGGTGGCCCTATACTATGGTGTGATAGTACATGACGTTTTCCGAGCTGTACAATTTCGTCAGCTCTGGAATATTCCTGGGTCGGGAAGGTCCTACTGTGGCTCAGCATCCACTGTCGTTATGCTGGGGTGAACTTGGCCAGCTTACCACGGTACAATTACAGTAATAGCAGTAATCCCTGAGATCTTCCATGTTACTTCAGGAAAATGTAGCTATGTAATGATATTTGATAGCCAGCGCGCGCATGTGTGTGTATGTATGCAAATAGTAGGTATGTAATGTAAGACCACTAACGGTTCTTCCTTTTGGGTCTGCGAAGTAGTAATTCCTTAAGCTTGTAGGTTGGGTGATAGGTATTTCAAGTTATTTGTGCAATTTTCATTACCTTAGATTCAAACATCAGTATTGCAGACTCAAAAGGAAGAATGGTGTATTATAAGAGATCGCTATGGAAATGAAAACGAGATCTTGTCATACACGATGCATCGACATTTATATCGAGTGTATTTGCAAGCGATATATCAAGTCGATTGCAGTTGGTTCTCCGGCGCAAGGCTGTAAGGTACAAATGGCTTTGCGTCCCTCTTCCAACTGAAAAAAAGAGGCCCTCACAGATGGTAGAGACGTTGACGGCGTTGTGAGGCTTTGAACTGGCATCTGCCTGTACCAACCAAGCTGCATCTTTTCAGGATATTAATAGACATATAGGTATTGCCCAGGAACCCTCGACAGAATTATGGAAGCTATTGCACCGACAGGAAAGCATATCAGATGTCCTAACTTCACGGCCTCAAAATCAACAACACAAGGATGTTCACAGAGACGAATTCTAGGTCCAGAATTGTGGAATGTAAACTTGGAACCATCTCTAGAATAATTAGGAAATATTTCGGTTGATTGATTGATTGATTTAGTTTATTTTACTTCGAGTTTTGTGCCTCTTGGCTAATTTGCGAAGAAGGGGATGAGTGATGAAATGATGAAATTGATGGATGGACATTCACAATCAACCAAGCCCGACCTGGATTCGAACCCGGG